>NW_012267221.1:24755955-24941449 GCF_000151885.1 Dipodomys ordii
GAAGTTTGGTCAGTAATAAAGGTTTTGTGAATGGCCATGTGCAGGTTTTGTATGGATTTAATTTTCAACTGCTTTGGGTAAATACCAAAGAGCATAAGTCCTGGACTGTTAAGTTTTGCAAAACACCCTTAAACTGTCTTCCAAAATGGCTCTGCTGTTTTTCATTGTCATCAGAAATGATTGAAAATGTTTTTTGGGGGTTGGTCATGGGGCTTGAACTCTGGGCCTGGGCACTCTTCTTGAGCTTCTTTTGCTCAAGGCTAGCACTCTACCACTTTGAGCCACGGTGCCACTTCTGGCTTTCTGGTGGTTAATTGGAGATAAGAATCTCATGGGCTTTCCTTTCCTGGGCTGTCTTCGAACCATGATCCTCAGATCTCAGCCTCCTAAGTACCTAGGATTACAGGTGTGAGCCACCAGTGCCCAGGTAGGATGAAAGTTTTTGTTATCCATAAACCTACCAGTTTCTGATATTCTGGACTGCAGCTATTCTAATAGTATGTGATGGTTATCTTATTGCTACAATTTATGTTATTGCTACAATTTATGGAATGTCATTCAGCACATTAATACTCATTCACAAGTCATTATATTTCTTTTTTTTTTTTTGGGTCCAGTCGTGGGGCCTGAACTCTGGGCCTGGGCACTGTCCCTCAACTCTTCAGCTCAACGCTAGCACTCTACCACTTGAGCCACAGCACCACTTCCGGCTTTTTTCTTTTTGCTTATGTGGTGCTGAGGAATCGAACCCAGGGCTTCAGGCATGCAAGGCAAGCGCTCTACCACTGAGCCACCTTCCCAGCCCCAAGTCATTATATTTCAACTTGCATAATGAACAGAACCTGAAAGTCTGACTTGACTTTCATTTGATTTATTTAATTTTATTATATTATTTCAATTTCTTTCGAGGCTTGAACTCAGGGCCTAGAGCTTAGCTTTTTCACTAAAGGCTGCTTTTTTTTTTTTTTTAAACTACTTGAGCCACAGATCCACTTCTGGCTTTTTGGTAGTGAATTGGAGGTTAGAATCTGACAGACTTTCCTGCCTGAGCTGGCTTTGAACCACAATCCTCAGATCTCAGTCTTCTGAAGAGCTAGGATTATAGGTATGAGTCATTTGTGCCTGGCTAGCTTTTTTTCATTCTTTTTTGCTTTTCCTTTTCCTTTACAGCCCTTCCTTCCTTCCCTCCTTCCTTTCTTTTTTCCTTCCTTCCTTCTTTCCTTCCTATTTATTTCTAAGTCAACAAATATGTGTGTACTGTTTTTTAAAAACTTTAACTTTTTATCTTCAAAAATTTTAAGCTCATAAAAAATTATAAACAGATGTGTGGCCTTGTGCCTATAATCTCAGCTATAGAGAGTGGAAGGATCTTCATTTGAGGCTAGCCTGGGCAGAAACAGTTAGCAAAACTGAAGATATTTGAAGGTGTAACTGTCTATAATTGTAGCTATGTAGTAAGCGCAAATAGGTGGATCACTAGTCTGGGCAGAAACCTACTGAAAAACACCTAAAGCAAAAAGGCTGGGCATGTGGCACAAGTGGTAGAGTGCCTCACTAGCAAGTTCAGTTCCCAGTACTGCTAATAAAAGAAAAAAGGAGATTAAAAAATTAAAAATTCTTACGTGTCTTTCACCCAGCGTCCCAAATATTTACATCTTATAAAACCATAGTAGGGGCTGGGAAGGTGGCTCAGCGGTAGAGTGCATGCCTTGCAAGCATGAGGCCCTGGGTTTGATTCCTCAGCACCACATAAACAGAAAAAGCCGGAAGTGGCGCTGTGGCTCCAGTGGTAGAGCGCTAGCCTTGAGCTGAAGGGTTGAGGGACAGCGCCTAGGCCCAGAGTTCAGGCCCTATGACCGGTTAAAAAAAATAAATAAATAAAAATAAAACCATAGTAGATGAGCAAAACCAGAAAACTAATATTTATACAATACTATTAACTTACGGATTCAAACATTGCTAATTGTCCCATTAATGTTCCTTTTCTGATCTAAGGTGAGAGTTAAGCTTTAATGAACTCCAATTTCCACTCTGAAACAGTCTCAGTCTTTCATGGCCTTGACCCTTTATGGAGTGTGGGGGAATTGTTTTGAAGAATGGTTCTCCATTTAGTCAGTGCATATCAGTTACTTTCTGTAGTCCCCATGCTCGGTTCTGGAGTACTTGAGTCTAAATTCACACTTTGCCCCCAGGAAGTTGATTTCATCTTGGAGAAGAATAGAAATATATAGTTTGTTAGATAATAACAACACAGCACAATAAATGCTACAGTGGAGGCAGACACTGGATATAGAGAAGATATTTGAAGGGGTAACTGGTTATGTCCTGTGGGATCAGCATAGACTCAGGAAATGACATCTACAGCAAGAACAGAGGCACTAGGATGGGTAAACCACACAGAAGGTAGGAGCCCCAGAGAACAGAGTGTTCCAGGCAAAATTGAAGCCATCAAATAGAGCAGAATACCACAGTCATTTTAAGGAATAACCTTAATACTCCTTGTAAAAGTCTTTATAATCAGGACCATATTTGAACATGTTGGAGAAATCTGCTTTGACCTTTTCTGTCTTGTCAGAATTCATTTTAAAACCCTTGACACTCTGACATTCATCCTTGTACGCTGGCAATTTCAGAAGTCCTGTTGATAAACTGACTTTAAGAAGCACAATAAATATGAAGCTAAAGAAGGAAAAAATATTTTTATTGAGGTAAATTACTACAAGTAAATTCTGAAGTGTATGAGCCCCTGGAGAGAATGATTACCAGTGGTATAAAAGGAAATTAATTTATCAGAACAACTCTGGCTTTTTTTTTGCCAACAAACAATCATAAATATCATCATAAAGTTAGACAAAATCATGCAATTGTGTGATCTTTTTGTATGGTATAATATCCAACAGGAATAGATCCTGTGTGGACACTAGGATGATAAGAGTTTTGAGAAAGAGGTAGTTGGTCAGACTCATTTAAAATTGTACGTCTGTGGTTCATCTATGAACTGGAAGTTTCTATTGCTCAGATTCCAATGTATTTTGGTTAGGAAACTTTGAATAAGGTTCTTGTCGGTGATTCAGAAACAAATTACTTAAAGATGGAACTTCAGATAAACTGTATTCTTTCAGTAGACAATTTCTTCTTTTTATTCTTTCTTGTTATCTACTTTTTCTTTTCCTAGAAGTCTCCTCATCTTACTCTGCCTGCCAAAGTGTAACCACTCAGAATCCTTCAATTTGGTCACTGTGATTGGCTTGTAGAGTGAAACCAATTTACTTCAGCAGAGCCAATCAGAATATTTTCTGGGATATTTCAAACTGAATCTGAAACAAGAACCTCCATTTCTCTCTAGTTGTGTAGTTAATTGGGTAGGAGTCTGGAGACTCAACTAACCATGTGACTCTACTGTGCTGAAAAAGGTCTTCAGCAGCATGTGAGACAAACAGGAAGAGGCCAAGGAAGAGCTCTGAGGGCATGGGTTACAAACATTCTTTGTGTTTCTTCCTTGTTTACTTTTCAATAGATTTATTAGGGTATCACTTATTTATCATGTAATGCACTCATTCAAATGTTCATTAATCACACAATTCAATACCATCACCACAATTTTAGAATATTTTAACACCTCTGCCCCGGAAAGAAAGGCCTATTAATTAGTTGTTCTCATATCTCCTTAACTTTTTTAGTCCTAAGCAGCTGCCAAGCTATTTTCTGTCCATGTAAAGGTGTCTATTCCATAGTATGTGGGTTTTGTGTGTGTGTGTGTGTGTGTGTGTGTGTGTGACTGGCTTCTTTCACTTAAGCATAATGGTTTTAAGATCCATCCCTATTCCATTATGTGCCACACTGCACTTCTTTTTAAGGCTTTATATTTCAAGTGTGAAGGGCGTTTGGATTGTTACCACCCTTTATTCTGAACATGCTGTTATATACATTCATATACATGCTTTTATATAGACATATGTTTTTAAGCTATCTAGGAGATACAGTTTGTAGTGGAAATGCAGGGTCATATAGCAAGTCAATGTTTACTTTGATTTTTTTTGAAGAACTGCCATTATTTTTTCAAAGTGGCTGCACCATTTAACATTTCTATCAATGATGCATGTTTCTCCACAACCCCACACATATTAGTCTTTGTATTTTTTATTATAGCTATTCTAGTGAGTGTGGAGGATTATGTCATTGTGGACTGTTTTTTCTCATTCTTCTTTTAGACAAGATCTTGCTGGCTTTGAACACTCTATCCTTCTGCCTCACCCTCCTGACTGCTGGGATTACAGGTGTGTACCATGGTGCTGGCTCCTCACTATGGATTTGATTTGCATTTCCCAAATGGCTAATGATGGTTACTATCATTTCAGTTTTTTATTGCCCAGGTGTATGTCTTCTGCAGAAATGTGTTTGTCCAGATGATTTTCCCATTTTAAAGTTGGCCTGTCTTTAAAAAAAAATTCATCTTATTATTTAGGGTAGTTTTAGAGTTATAGAGAAGTTGAAAAGCTTATCATTTTATTGAGTTGTAGGAATTCTTCATTGATTCAAGATATAAATCACTTAGGAGGTATGATTTATAAATATTTTCCCCTATTTTGTGGGTAGTTTCTTCACTTTCTTGACATTTTCCCATTAAGGTTTAAAATCTGATGTTCAAACTCTTTTTCCTGTTGTTGCTTAAACTTTTGTAGAGCCCAGAGTAAAAAGGATTTAATTCTATGTTCTTCTAGGAGTTTGTGTGTGTGTGTGTGTTTGTGTGTGTGTGTGTGTGAATTGGGGCTTGAACTCTGGGCTTGAGAACTGTCCCTCAGCTCTTCAGCTCAAGGCTAGCACTTTACCACTTGAGCCACAGTGCCACTTTTGGTTTTCTGGTGGTTTATTGGAGAAAAGTGTCTCATGGACTTTCCTGCTCTGGCTGGCTTTGAACCATGATCCTCAGATCTCAGCCTCCTGAGGAGTTAGGATTACACCAGGGCCCAGCTTTCTTCTAGGAGTTTTATACTTTTAGTTTTTTTATTTAGCTCTGTGATCCACTTAGAGTTAACTTTTGTGTAGGGTATTAGCAATGGATCATTCTTTGGCATAGATATCTATTTGCCCCAACACTGGTTATAGAAAAGACTATTCTTTCCCACAGCTTTTTTGGTACTCTTTTCAAAAATCAAGTGACCACACAAATAATTGTTTGTCTCTGGACTCTCAGTTTTATTCTACTTGACTCATTTATATATCTTATGTATATTTCTTTTTTTTTCGAATCTGTTGATTTGGAATTTAAACCACATATTTCTACTGGGGATCCATAGACTTTTTTTTTCAAATTTTTTATTGTGATTAAGTGGTTACATAACTTCCCAAATTTCACAGTATTGTGGGATAGTGATGCTCAGTTAAAGTAAAAAACACATTCTAACTTTCCTGGAACAAATTATCTATCATGGTCTATAACGTTTATGAGTTCTATGAGCTTTGTGATACAGTTATTTCTTCCACATTGGGTGATATGTACATTTCTTTTGTTTTGCATAGCATTAGCTGTTCCTTCTTTCCCACTTGTTCCCTCCCTCCCATCACTGCCATTAAGTTGCTTAGTTCATTTTGGTCAATGTCCAGTGCAGCTAATGGGTCCCACTGTTATATGTTTTCCCCTGATTTCCTCTAGTTCTGTGTCGTCTTCCTGGTTCCCCTCCGGTGTACACATATATACTATACATGTGGATCCATAGACTTTTAAAATACATATTTAACTGTACAAAGTCTAATGTTACACTATAGGTAAAAGTTGCTTTTTTTGTGCTGAGAAACATGGACTCCTTATTTTGGCCCACAAATTAGTTGTAATCAGAATAAACTCTAGGCATTCTAGACTCACCAATTTTTGTACCTATGTTCTTTGTCCTGGGCCAGCTCTCCTGCAGTGACTTTGAAGCCATCTTGGAATACAGAAAGGAGCAGACTATTTGCCAGGTGTTAATGACGCTTATTGTTACAGGACTCACCTGACCAATCCTGAGCCACTTAATGTTAGACCACCTAACTACCTCTCAATGCTTCTGACTACCTTTTAACATAATTATGACTTAGGACTGTTTTAGCTTTGTGTACTGTTTTAGCGCTGATCCCCAGTATATGTGACTGTTTTAGCTATGTGTATCTTCTTAGTGCTTGTCCACAATATGCCCAGAAGACAGTTGATCAGGTCCTGAAGTGCTGTCTTCTTGTGACTGCCATGTAATAAATCTTTCTCTGGCTTTTTATTTGGCATATAGGGAGGAATGGCCAGACCTGACATTTAGGACTCCTTGAGTTTAGGCCTGAAGTCTATAAATTTTGTTTTCAATGTTATCTCAATCTCCCATTTAAATGACACAAATTCTTAAGATTATTCAACTTAGATCATACTTCTTCCCTCTGACTTACATGTGGTTGTCAAATATCTTAATTCTTGTCCTTTTCTTTTTCTAGCTTCATAAATTAGACATTTTTATTTAAATACTAAATGTGACATCATTACGATTTTATTTTCTCACTATTCCATTTCATATCTCCAACAATCATTTGGAGTCATTATTAGTGTTCCTGAGGTACCTCCTTTCATTATTTTGCTTTCATTCATAAAAAGCAATTTTATACCAACATCAAATACAGTGAAAACAGGGATTATACCGTGGGGGAGGGATATAAAGGAGGGGAAGGGAAAAAATTGTTTAAATAGGAATACAGGTGGATCCATTGCAACAATGAGATGTAGATGTATAAGACGTTATGTCAAAAAATGAACTTTACGGGCTGGGAAGGTGGCTCAGTGGTAGAGCGCTTGCCTTGTATGCATGAGGCCCTGGGTTTGATTCCTCAGCACCACATAAGCAAAAAGAAAAAAGCCAGAAGTGGCACTGTGGTTCATGTGGTAGAGCTCTAGCCTTGAGCTGAAGAGTTCAGGCCCCACGACTGGACCCCCCCCCAAAAAAAAGAACTTTACAAGTTTGGAGTGGGGGGGGCGAGATGGAAAGGGATAGGAAGGGGTAACAAAGGAAGGGGTAACAAAGGAAGAGGCAATAATGCTTGATAAGAAATGTACTTATTACCTTGCTCATGTAATTGTAACCCCTCTGTACGGTATTTTCACAATAAAAAACAATTTTGTATAATACAGTTTTAAACTGAAATTTTTTCTTTCCCTTGGAGTTTAGGAGAATTCTATCACTTGGCTTTATATTTGCTATTGTAAAAATCTATCACTTTATCATTTCTTTATAATTCTTGTGTGTGTGTGTGTTTGTGTGTGTGAGTGTAACACCTACTGTTTGAGCCAAGCCTCCTCTTTGAGCTTTTTGTTAGTCAATTAGAGATAAGGGTCTCTAGGATTTGTCTACCTGGATTGGTTCCAAACCTCGATCTTCTATATTAGTCTCTTGAATAGCAAGAGACACTAGTGCCCAACTTTTCTTGTTTATTTTACTAATTTTAAAACATTTTTGTTTTTGCTGCATTTCTACATGTGATCAATTTTTTTTTTTTTGTCAGTAGTGGGGCTTGAACTTCTGGGCCTGGGCGCTGTCCCTCAGCTCTTCAGCTCAAGGCTAGCCCTCTACTACTTAAGTCACAGTTCTACTTCTGGTTTTCTGAGTGGTTTATTGGAGATAAGAGTCTCATGGACTTTCCTGCCCTGGCTGGCTTTGAACTGTGATCCTCAGAATGAGCAGTTTGCTTGAATGGGAAATAGTAAAGGAAAAACAATAATGAATCTGGTTATATGAAGGTTAAAAATATCTGGACATAAAGAACATCATTAAAATATGAAAGTTTTTGTTTGGTATCATTATGAATTTGTGCATTCAGACACATAAGTTGTGTTTCAATCCTTCAAATAGTATTCTTGAAAATGATCAAATAACTTTATTTTTGGCCAATGAAAATCTTTTCAATTTGACTCTTTGGCACTGTTGATCAGTTCTAGGCATTTTTTTTACAGCTTCCTCACCTTCAGACATGACTTTGTAGATTTGTCCTATCCCTTTTCTATTCCAGATTAAGAGACAATCATTTATTCAAGTAGCTTCTGTTTAGTGGGAAATATATTTGGAGCACCATATTGAATTCCCTTTTATAATACTGTAGATATTTATGATACTGACAACCATTAAAGGGAAAATAAAATTTGCTTTTCTATATGAACTATATCCTGTTATACCAATAGAAACCTCAGAGGAAAGTATCTTACTTTTAAGTTGTTGCTGCTGTTGCTTTGGCAATACTGTGGTTTGAACTCAGAAGAAGTAATAGCAATGAAATATATCAAAGGTGCTCAACTTTACTGTTAATCAAGAGAATGAAAATTAAAACCATATTGAGATATCTTTATACAGCTATTAATTTGACCAATATTAAACTGCTAGATGATACCACATGTTGGAAGTTATGTGGAAAAATGGGAACTGTAGTAGGAATTAAAATTTCATATCCACTTTGGAGATGAACTGATAATAAGTCTGAACATTTTCCTATCTCCCAGAAATGAAGATTTGTAAGCTGCTTGCCTTCCTAGGCTTCCATAAAGATGGGACACAGGTGTTCAGCCAGTTTGCCAAACAGATGCACCAACTCTACATTTTGAATCTGGAGATGGTATTAAAAAGGTGGAACCTAGCAGAGCCCTTGTCAGAAAGGTGGCAGCAGTGGTAGATTTGTGGTGCTTGAATGCTACCCACAGCAAATTTATTAAACATGAGGACAAGATACGTATACTCCTGGGAATTCATAAATATGAGCTATTCTAAGTGTTCACTTACACACATATTGGAGGAATAAACTTCATAGAGCTAGTTAAAAATCTTGAGATGTAGAAATAATCTGACCATAAATTCTGGTACATTGACTCAAAGGTGCAAGTAGTATTTTTCACACTAGAATTTTAGAATTCATTTTCCATAAGGCAATGCCTCCAACTTTCCTTTGTACTTTCCCTTGAAGAAGGTTTGGTCAAACAGCCCCGGGAAAGGCTAGTCTTGAATATAAATGTTAAAGCTCTGTGCCTGTAAGCAAAGTTTCTCTGAGAGGGTATTTAATGTTCTATTTCACAACATGAATGGATTTGTCTTATTAGAAAAAATCTTTTAAATAATGACTTACAATTTCTAACTGATGACTAGCCTTTTAAAATCATTGTGGAACACTGATACCTTATTTGTCCTGTGTTCAGAACTACTTTTTCTTGTCCCCACGGGCACAAGTTTCCAACTTTTACAGTCATAACTAAGATATTTGGCAGGAGACTATTTGAAGTTCCTCATTCCAGAGCAAGATCTCTTGTTCTTTTCCCTGGGATTCGGGTCAAAATTGCCCATAATTCAAGAATTACTGTAGGGGCTATTTGAAACCTGGGACTACATAGTCATGAAAATCTAGAAACTTTTTTGATGTGGTTGGGACCAGGAGGATCCCTTACCCTTTGGCTGGGCAGAATAGTGCCATAGGGGTGGTAGAGATTATTTAATGAATCCCAGAGGAAAAAAACCAAATCCCAATGTATTTTGCTCAAATGATAAATTACCACCAGCTATAGAAAAATACAGTAGTTTATGCATGCTGCTTTCTCAATTATCTAGAAGAGTTAAACATTTGTAGTCTCTGAACTCTTCAAGGTAGTCAGTGGAGTTAGGCCAGACAGACAGTAGATTATTTTAGAATCCTTTTGCATTTGAAATACTATTGAAAAGCAGTATTTCAAGCAATGGTCAGCAACAATATCTAATTAATGTTCTTGTATCATAAGAAAAGTTTAATTATTTAATAATGTGTAATGTAATAATTTAACCCCTAGAATAGAGATTGGCAAGCTTGTTGTATAGGGCTATATAGTTAATATTTTATGCTTTGCAAGTCATATAGTACTTTGAGTATATTCAACAATAACATGACAATGTGAAAGCAGCTATAAACAATGTACAAAAGAATGAGCATAACTATTCTCCAATAAAACTTTATTCATAAAAACAGATAGGAAGCCAAATTTGGCCTTCAGACTGTCGTTTACTGACCCCTGACCAAGAGATCTATATTTTATAGGCTTTAAGTGGTATATGTATATAAAGTCAACCCAAACGTTCATTTAAAAAATGTTGATAATCTTTTGTTTGGTCATTTTTATTTTTGTTTTAAATAGCCCCTACATATTTTAATAAATTGGCTGTAAATCTAAGTGACAGGGTACTTCTGGAGATCCATGTGTGGCCTGGCAAGAGTTCAGGTAATACAACTCATATTATGTAAAATGGCATGTAGTGTGTGGATTTAATTGCTATTTCTGAACACTAGCTAGGTTGGCAATGATAATAAGGTTCACTGAAGACACAAAGGACATAATATTTATTTAGAGATGATTTTGTTATATGTATGTAGTTCTTTATTTTGCTTGTTGGGTGTGCCAAGTTTCTATCCCAGCTTCTTGTGTGGCCTACATGATTATCTGGTTCTTTATCTGAATCACAAGAAATGATACTTTTCAATGACTTATAGGTGTGGCAAGGAATGCTCTATAGACCCAAATGTTTTCTATCAAGCACTTCAATGAGACTGAGGATGGACTTGTCCACAAATTTTAATTATTGTATTCTGAGGACTGCTAAGCCTCAGATGACCTGAGAAAGGAGATACAAAGGAAAGAACATTAACAAACCAGAAAAGGAATGATGATAAAAGGTAAGGATAATGGCTAGATGGGAAATCGCGGCAGGCAACATTTTGAGCTACCATGAAAAGTATTAGGCCAATGTGTTTGTTGAATTTGTTTTGTTGGTGGTCACTTTGTGTTCATTCTGAACATCCAGCAGTTAGCTAAGTAAACACACATGACTGATGAAAGAAGAAAGGGAACTATTTTTACAGGGGCCATTAAACTTTAACTACCATCTGGCAGGGAATGATTAGAGAAGATCAAAATTAAGGCAGTCAACACAAATGCTGTGTGAATACCTCAGGGAATTAACATGGATAAAGACAGTGAACTTGTGGTTAAATAAAGAGACAGACATAAGAGAGAAGTGGAGAACACATCCTTTATAGCTTTGGACCTCATGGTCACATTCATTGCCAAAGGAACTCAAAGCAGGGGGAAAATAACAAGGAGACCATGAGAAAATCTGAAACACCTGGAAATAATCAGATGTTCTGTACCAATCATAAAAAAAGAAAGTTAAAAAACGACACAGGACCACATCATTTGGGCTTCCTCCTTACCCAGGAAGGAAATGTTTATAGAAGAGGTGTGTTGAAATTGGCAGGTAGTTAATATTCAGATTAGCTAACTATTTAAAAGTAGGAAGTGGTTGTATGTACTGCTGGGAAAAAAACAACAACATTTGGAACTATAGCCTTGTGAACACTAAAGACTCTGTAATTTCTGGGAATCACTATTTGCTCACTAATTAAACAGTTACCCAGCAGGAAGTCTGAAAGGGAAGATGAAGAAGGGAAGTTGAGCTTTACTCTTGGGGCTGAGCCTCTGCCTTCCATCAATTGATAGCACAGTACTTAACCCTAGGGCAGCTTTATCCTGCTAAAAGCATACATGAAAGATTCTTGGAGAAAGTCACTTAAGAAATGTAGCTTGTTTCTATATACTCTATATGCGCAGGAGCCCAATTTTCCTAGCATCTGAATGAGGACTATAATGGGGGAGTTGTGCTGGGTTGGACCCTTTGCCAGCTCTCAGTTCTGAGATAAAGATTAAAAAAAATAATTTTAAAAAATTATCTTTAAGCAGTTTTACAAAGAGTCTTGATTCAACACAACAATTTATGAGTACAATCCGTATTAATGTCACCACTTCTGTCATTCTCCCCCATCTCTCTCAACTCCACTTACCAGGGAAGAAAATTCAGGGCCTTAACTGATTGACAGAATGATCAAGACAAGTTTAGAAGGATTGAACTAATGCTAGTCCTTCCCAGATATCAACATTGAAATATCCTGAAGGAAGAAAGCAAGTAACCCACCCCATTCACAGGGGATTAATGATGCATAGTTTCTTTATGCATGGTTTCTTTTTATACAAAGGCTTACTCCACACTGTAGGCAAAGTGTTTCTATCCATTATCTAATTGAAACTTATTTATCAGTACAATCCTATGAAATATCCAATATTGTCATTTTAAAAAATGGGAGAAAACAGAACCAAGATGTAGAGCAATTAAGTAACTTGTCCAAAGGTAAAGTCACATGACTAGTGCTTTGCATCTTGTACATCTGTACATCTAGAGCTCCCATGCTTTCCCACCAAGGAATAACATCCATCCTGCTTTGGTTGTACTCTGTATGTGTGTATGTGCGTGCATTCTTGGAGTGCTGCAGCTCCACTTTCAGATTTTTAGTGGTTAGTTGGAGATAAGAGTCTAGCAGACTTTCCTGCCCATGCTGGCTTAAAGCCGTGATCCTCAGTTCAGAGACTAGCTCAGCCTCCTGAGTAGCTGGGATTACAGGTGTGAATCACAGGTGCCTGTCTAGGCCCCACTGTCTATAGTACAATGGCCTCCACACATTTCTTATAATCACAGCATTAAAAATAATGGATACAGGCTAGGAAAGTGTTGGAGTAAACCTGCTGTGACCTCCTGCAGCAGGGGGGCAGAGGCTCCACCTGAGCAGCTAGAGGCTCAGAGCCATGAGGGACCCGCAAATCATCACAAGTGCAGGGACACCTGGCGCAGGCTACTTAAAGGGTTTCTACAGATGAGAACCAATCAATTAAAAATTTCAAGCTTCAAATGATGGTTAGTATAGTTTGGTGATGGTATAGAACAATAACACTTACCTTATTTCTTTTTTTTTTAGAGTAAAATATTCTAGAGAAAAATTCTATTTTAATGAAAATTCATATAACAGCACAATCTGTGCACATGAAGAAAATGTAGTGTGAAAAAGCAAGATAATTCAAAATATGTCAGAAACCTCATTATTAACACATTTCCTTCTGCCTTTGTACTTCTGGAATCTCTAAACATCTGGTGATTTTACCATCAGGAAACAGTGCAGTGTCCATCTGTTAAATCAGGCTTTCGTTTGATTCACCTGGGAGAATCAACCAGATGTGGGCGTCCCTTACATTATTAATGATTTCAGTTTTCCCTTTGTACATGTCCATGAGGGCACAGTGTGAGGTACAATCAGTAAATCACTAAAAAGTGAAGAAGTCATATTTTACTTTATTTTAGCCATAATGAAGAGCACTTCTTCTTCTTTTTCTTTTCTTTTTAAAGTCAGAGCATAAATCATTAGAAGTACTTACATTTTTGCCATGGGAAGAATTTTAGCTGTTTTTTCTCCTTTGACAGGAAAAGGTAGGAAAATGTTACCTCAACATATATACACAAGAATGTTTCCTATCATAGTACCAATGGCTCACATCTATAATCCCAGTTACTCAGGAGGCTGAAATCTGAGGGTTGCAGTTTGATGTCAATCTGTGAAGGAAAGCCTATGAGACTCTTATTTCCAATTTCCAATTAACCACCAAAAAAAGGCTAAAGTGGAGCCATGGCTCAAGCGGTAGAGCATCTATTTTGAGCAGAAAAACCTAAAAGGACAGTGTCCATGCCCTGATTTCAAGCCCCAGTACACAACACACACACACACACACACACGTACATTTCCTGATGTCTTTCCTAGACTGCTCAGTTGGTGGAAGGCTGTGTGATCTTTACAATTTATTTACAAATATTTAAAATTCCATACAAAATTTCAGTCTACAGTTTTTCTAATCCCATCATAGTTAATAGTTATGCTCCATGACTTGAGTGGCTTCTGTGGTCTGAAACAGCATGGCAGATGATGACATCCTAGACTCTGTATTATGACAGTGACCTTTGGCAAGCTCCTTAGTCTTATTTCCTGTCTAGTAAAATGGGTAAAGACATCTTCTTAAGGATACCTTGGTTGTTTTTTTTTTTTTTTTGTTGGTCGTGGGGCTTGAACTCTGGGCCTGGGCGCTGTCCCTCAGCTCTTCAGCTCAAGGCGAGCGCTCTACCACTTGAGCTACAGCACCACTTCCGGTTTTCTGGTGGTTTATTGGAGATAGGAGTCTCACGGTCTCTCCTGCCCGGGCTGGCTTTGAACCGCGATCCTCAGATCTCAGCCTCCTGAGTAGCTAGGATTACAGGCGTGAGCCACCAGTGCCCAGCACCTTGGTTGTTTTTAAGTTTGGCAATTACAAATAAAAATGATATAAACCAGAAATACAGGTTTTGTGTAATGTAACTTTTCAACTCATTTGGGAAAATACCAAGAAATGTGAATTGCATAGTAAGACTATGCTTAATTTTTATAAAGCAACTGACAAATTGTCTTCTAAAGTGGCTGTTAACCATCTTGCATTCTCACCAGTAATGAATGAGAGTTCTTGTTCACTGTTCTAAAAATCTAAAGCCCACTAAAAGATGTTCTTTTTTTTTTTTGCCATGTTTTCTTTTATATTTCATGATCTAGATCAGTGGTCCTGTGGTCATAAACATGGTCAACTTAACTTTTCCAGTTTTTAGTTCTCTGAATATGATGGCAAGAATTATACTCTCAGCAAATACTCTCAGTATTAATGCTTGTAAAAGTTACAGAGAGTAGTTTAAAGAAGCATCACCATTGTCTCCATAGCTATGTACTGAGCGCTCCCCACATTCTGGGGCCATGGTGGAAAGGGAGCACCAAATAGCCTTCAGTATTGGAACTTGGAGACATAGTTTGAATTCTAATATTTCTGGAAGAAATATTAGTTCTTCTGTACTTTTGCTAGGGGGTCTTAACTGTGAAAGAAAATCACATATAGTAGTGAGAATCTATCCTTGAGCACTGTTATTCTCTGAGAGCCAGATAAACTGGGACCCTGAGCATTCCTTTAAGAGGCGATGTGAAAGATGTCCCAAACCACCATTTTTTCTACATTAGTTTATGTTGTGCAGATGACACAAGAGAGGTCTTTTCTCCCCACTCTCTCAGGCCTAGGGTCTACCTTGCTGGGTCATTGGCCTTAAGCATTCACTCTTTTCCATTTCCCACTCTCATTTCTTTGATTTGTGATCAGTGCCATATCTGCCCTCATCATCCTCTTGCTTCTCTGGGCACAAGAAGAGCACTCACTATAATTCTAGCTTCAGGGTTAGATTAAGGGTATCTAAGAGTTCATGTAGGGAACCTCCATACATACTCTTCAGGAACCTTTCCCCCGCCCCCTCTCTTATTCTCCTTTGCATATTCCTGCTCTATCTTGTCCATAAAATTCCATCACTCTCACCATTCTTACTCTGCAGTTCCCTTGGTGGTATCTCCAGCTTGTGTTTGGAAGCTCCAACTCTCCCTCTCTGGCATTGGTAGAAGCGGGGAAAGATGAGGTTCCTGCTCCCTTCCAGAGCTACAGCTGGGGGACACATATCACTAACATCTCTGCTCCATTTTCTGAACTCATTTTCCAAGAAATGGTGAGTCAAGCTGTGATCGTTTTCTGCAGTGTTTATAGGTTCCATCCTTTGCCTTGATATAAAGGGAATTCTGCAGCTGATTGGAGACATACAGATTTATGAGCCAACATTAGAAACATGGCTTTTTATTAAAAAGGGATGCTACGAATAGAACTAGAGCCTACTTAATTGACTGTTCTCCAATATTTTATCCAGATTTCTTTTTCTGGCTATAGCTATATTTGTGGGATGTTCACTCCATTGGAGTAGTTGTCTATCAATATTTTTTGTTGTTGTTGATGTTGTCATGGGGAGCGCTTTACCACTTGTAGTCACAGGGCCACTTCCAGTTTTTCTGGTAGTTAATTGGAGATAAGAGTTTCATGGACTTTCCTGCCTGGGCTGGCTTTGAACAGCGATCCTTGGATCTCAGCCTCCTGAGAAGCTAGGATCACAGGTTTGAGCCAACAGCACCCAATCTTTTTTTTTTTTTTGGGTCCGGTCGTGGGGCCTGAACTCTGAGCCTGGGCGCTGTCCCTCAGCTCTTCAGCTCAAGGCTAGCACTCTACCACTTGAGCCACAGCGCCACTTCCGGCTTTTTTTGTGTATATGGTGCTGAGGAATCGAACCCAGGGCCTCGAGCATGCAAGGCAAGTGCTCTACCACTGAGCCACCTTCCCAGCCCTACAGAGCCCAATCTTATAATGTCAATCTTATAATGTGCAGTTTTATAGAGGGTTATGGAATAGGTACTAGAAATCTGCCCAGACACAAACTGATCTTTGCCTTTGCATGTGGGTAACTGAAGAGGAAGAGATGTGGAGAAAATACTAAAGGGTGGATGCTGTCAGATTTGATCTTATGTGCTGTAAGCGCCTGTCTTTTATGATGGAGCAAAGGCATTTTTTGAGTACTTTCCAGGTGGTCTTCAAACCACTCCTAATACAATAGTCTAAAATCTACAATTCCCTCAAAGCAAGACAAATTTACTTCTGTTCATAACTAAAAACAGAACAGGGATAAAGAAAAAATTAATAAAAAATAAAAATCACTTGCTGACCATAACACATCAATATCTTAATTATTAATATTTGCTCTTTTCAGTTGATGATTTTTGTATGTAAAATTCAAAATATATTGCTATTAAGTGACTTATAAAATATGGTTCAGATTTAGTTGAACAATTGATTAAAACTAGAAATAATTAGGACAGGATAAGAATTAATATTTGAGGGCTGGGAAGTTGGCTCAGTGGTAGAGCGCTTGCCTTGCATGCCTGAGGCCCTGGGTTCGATTCCTCAGCACCACATAAGCAAAAAAGCCGGAAGTGGAGCTGTAGCTCAAGTGGTAGAGCGCTAGCCTTGAGTTGAAGAGCTGAGGGACAGGGCCCAGGCCTAGAGTTCAGGCCCCACAACTGGACCCCCCCAAAAAAAGAATTAATATTTGAAACATCTTTCTCCATATGTGTGTGTATGTATATATATCACCACAGAGAAAAGGAATATAAAATATATTTTATATGATAACTAGAAATAAAAATTACTATCAGATTGTATTAAACCATATATATATATATATATTTTTTTTTTTTTTTTTTTTGGTCAGTCATGGGGCTTCAACTCAGGGCCTGGGTGATGTCTCTGAGCTATTTTGCTCAAAGCTTGTGCTCTACCATTTTTAGCCGCAGCTCCACTTCCGGTTTTCTGGTAGTTAATAGGTGTAGGAATCCTTCACGACCATCCTAGGGGACCACATGGAGGCAGGCAGACACAGAAGAAAGATTATTACAAGGTTTATTAGGGGGGCCATACGTCTCTGGGGCAGGGGGCACATGGTGTCTACCCCTCTCCAAGTGGTAAGTATGTCTACGGGAGGAAGTGAGGGTGGAAGTGAGGTAAGTGCATCCCTGGGCAGAGGAGAGAGGGAGTTCCCCCGCAGGAACTCTAGGGCTGGGAGGAGCTCAGGTCTGGGTGCGCTGAGGACCCGAGGCAGAAATAATACTAACAATAGGAGATAAGAGTCTTACAGACTGGCCTGCCTGGGCTGGCTTCCAACCATGATCCTCAGATCTCAGATTCCTGAGTGGCTAGGATTACAGGCATGAGCCACCTGTACCTGGCATCATTTTTTTTTCTTTTTTGGTGCCAGTCCTGGGGCTTGAACTCAGGATCTGGGCACTGTACCTGAGCTTCTTTTGCTCACGGCTAGCACTCTACCACTTGAGCCTCAGCGGCACTTCTGGCTTTTTCTGTGTATATGGTACTGAGGAATCGAATCCAGGACTTCATGCACGCTAGGCAAGCACTCTACCACCAAACCACATTCCCAGCCCCCATAATTTTTTTTGAGACAAGATCTTTCTATGTTTCACAAGCTAAGCCTAAACTCTTGGGTTCAAGTGATCTTTGTGACTCAGTTTTTCCAGTAGCTGGACTATATGCACATATCACTGTGCCTAGCCCTAGGCTTTTTGAATTTTTAAATTTTTGGTTGATTTTTATACATCTAATAGATGCAAATTCTCCTCTATTGTAAGATGTAAAAAACGCAAGTAAAAAGATAATTCATTTAAATGTAATTTTTGTGTCTTAAAAAGTTTCTAAATAAAGATGACTAAAATGGGGATTTCCAGGGACCCAAGGAGATGCTCTTTATGGAAAATAATAATAGCAATACAATTTAATTAGGACTTAATATGTTCCATGTATGGTGTTAGATGCTTAACACTTGTTCATTTTGCCATGTAACCTCCAATATAACTTTTCATGATTGGCAAGTTCCTCCAGATACTGATACTGAGGGATTCTCTTCTGAATTCCATACGACATTTGGTTAGCCACACAGTGTTTATTACCTTGTAGTTTACCTTCCATCTGCATCGACAGCCTCTTTTGAAGTCAAAGAGAACTAATCTCATAGCATGAATGAATACAAATGCTTTCTTACCCACCCTCTTCCCCAACATTACTGACCTTCAGTTCATTTAGCAAACAGCAGCTGGAGAGAGGTCTTCAAGTCCCTGCTTCCAACCTTCTGAGGGCTTCTTACTGCCTTTCAGAAAATCCAGATGCAGGTGCTTTTCTAAGGTCTTCCATGATCTGTCCTCAGCCACTTTCTAGCACACCTGAGTTCATTGTTCCTGTCTCAGTCATTTTGGCTTTCGATGGGTTCCAGAAATACCCCTAAATCCAAGAGTACTTTCCAGCTGTTTTCTCTTTCCAGGAGGTTCTAGGCACTAGGACCTTGTAGTCTGTGTCTTAAATGTTATCCAAAGAGACCCTCTCTACCCTTCAGTGCTCCTTACTAATTACCTTGAGAGCAGATATTACAATTATACTTGTATATTCATCAATCCCTCTCATAGACTGTAATCCACGCAAGGGCAAGCAGTGCATATCTTTGTATACTTTGTGTCTACTACCTGTAGGAGCTCCATAAATCCTGTGGGATGGATGAATGAGGTTTTGAGTGATAAAAGACTGAACAGGAAAGTGAGAATTTGATAGAACAAATCCCACACCTTATATGTCCTCAGAACATTACAGATTAGAAAGATTAATGCATGTGGGCAGAACTTGTTGGGTGACTCAGGATGAATTGCTTACACTAGAAAGCAACCAAACTCAGAGTAATATGGTCATAATCTTTATATCATTCACAAGACTGTTGTCTGCTGTAACTACTTGTTTTGTTGTATACCTAGATATTTTATTTATCATAAGTTTCATGATTAAAATCTCAACACTTTGAAAAGTTAGGGAACTGGGTCCCACATGTCTTCCGCTAACTTTTCTTAGCCCTCTCGGTGCCCCAAGGGCCCAAAGGCTGTGACAAAAAAGCATTGTGCATAGAACATTTACACGCTTGATGTAGTACATGGCAGTTGTTAAGGCAGAAAGCCAGAAGTAATGAGCACTGTGAGAATTATGAGCAGATCTTCTTTGCAGCTCTTCCAACTGTAATTGAACTATCCCCTCCTGACCCTTCAGGTGCTATCACCATGATTTTCTGCAGACTTCAAGAAAATCCCTGAAGGATCCAAGATGCTTTCTTGGTGTTGCAATTCTTATTTCAAGTGAAGCTAAATGTTTGGCTCCTGAGTACTTTAATACATTTTGAGAAAAGGGAAATTCTAAGTTACAATTCCCTCTCCCCTCACCTTCCAGACAAGAAATGGAGAAATAGATCTTTATACCTATTTATTGTCAAGGTAAAAGAGATGTGTATTGTTTGCAGTTACACAAAGATGGATCAAACCTTGGTATTCTAAATTAAAGTCACAATGCTTTTTTTTTTCATTGATGGTTTTTGAAAGGACCATAAAAGGGAAGTAATGTTTTATTTTAAAAAAGTGCAATGTCAGCACATGAACCTCCTGAGATTTATTGATTTATTGACAATGAGCAATGTCTAAACCTAGCAGTAGCAAGCATAATGCTATTTGGATGTGGAAATCTGACTTCATTTTACAAGTGAAACCTATAAATTTCACTCAAATAATAAGTTCCAAAAGTAATTGCCACAGCTCACACATTTCGTGAAGTTCACAAGCATTTCTCCCCTCTCCCCCCCCCACATTGAGGAGTTTCTTTAATTCTTCCTCAAGTGGCGTTATTGCTACCTAGGAGTGTAACAACTGCTTAGCACTTGTGACTTCAGCAGAGAGTCCAAATAGAAAATAAAGGATGATAAGCTAGGCACTGGCAGCTCACACTTGTAATCCTAGCTATTTCAGAGGCTGAGATCTGAAGATCATGGTTTGAAGCCAGCCTGAGAGACAAAGAAAAGAGACTCTTGTGTCTGATTAACCAGCCATTGGAGGTGTGGCTCAAATGGTAGAAAGCCAGCATGAAGGGAAGGAGGAAGTTGTCTGGGCCTAAATTCAAGCCCCAGAATCAGCAAGTACACATAATAAAGGACGGTAACAATTGCTTCCTTCTTTTTTTTAATTTTTATTTTTTATTGTGAAAATACTGTATAGAGGGGTTACAATTACATTGGCAAGATAATGAGTATATGTCTTATCAAGCATTGTAGCCTCCTCCTTTGTTTCCCCTTCCCATCCCTTCCCATCCTCCCCTCATCTCCCCACCCAAACAATTGCTTCCTTCTTTCAACATCCAGAGTTGACTAATAGAGGAAAGATGGCTACTTTCCCCCTCTTCACATTTGTAGATACAGCATTTATATAGTGTTGTCGGTAATTTGTTCTTTATGCATATTAAAATATTAGCTTTCTAAACACAAGCACCATTGGAATATGATTTACATACAAATTTCCCTGACAACAATAATGTTGGCCACCAGTTTGTGAACTTGTACCAAGAACTGCACAATTACTTTATTCAGATGTATTGTCATTCTCTGGAGTGTGATTCTTAATTCCTATTTGAAAAAAAGCTCAGAAATGGTGAAGAAATAAATAGTTGATTAAACCTGAGACATAGTTTCAAATCCAATTTAGTCTGGTTCTGAAAACTAGACACTTAGCTACATGATTGTACTCCTTAGCCACTTCATCTGTTCCTACTTTTTCTGCCACCCTCCACAATAAAACAGAAAAAGGGAAATTTTTTTCCCAAAGATAATTTTTTATGATATCCTTTCCTGTGTTAAAATGTAAAGTCTCTCTCTTTTTTTTTTTTTTGGTGGGTCGTGGGGCTTGAACTCTGGGCCTGGGTGCTGTCCCTCAGCTCTTCAGCTCCAGGCTAGCGCTCTACCACTTGAGCCACAGCGCCACTTCCGGCTTTTTTCTTTCTGCTTATGTGGTGCTGAGGAATCGAACCCAGGGCCTCGAGCCTGCAAGGCAAGCACTCTACCACTGAGCCACCTTCCTAGCCCCTGTCTCTTTTGTTTTTAAAGCTAGTTAAGTGTTTATTTTTCAGTTTCTTTAGCCTATTTAAATTGTACTTAAAAAGGAGAGGTACTTAACTTTGGTCTGTTTTTAGATTCCAGCCAAAGTGAAGCACAGTCACATTCAAAATTATCAGTTGCTTGTGATTTTAATAAGTGTGGTTAGTCTAAAGTAGCTTCCAATCTATGTATTTAGATCTTAATTTCTAGGAGTCCTTTGCAAAAGGTGTGTGAATACTCAGGAGGCTGAGATCTGAAGATTGTGGTTCAAACTCCAGCTCAGGCAGGAAAAGTCTGAGAGACTCTTATCTCCAGTTAACCACAAAAAGCCAGAAGTGGAGCTATGGCTCAAGTGGTAGAACAGTAACCTTGAGCAAAAGAGCTCAGAGAGTGCTGAGGCCCCAAGTTCAAATTCCTGTACCTGCACACACACATAAGATGTGTGAATAGATTCTGAATCCTGTTTCTCATATATATGGACCACTGTTTCCCAAATATATGTAGATGTTGGGATTAATTAAATTCTAGTTAATGTAAAATTAAGTTAACCATTAACTTGGCAGTAGCTCTTCATCATTATGTAGCTTCCTAACCAGCAGATATTCAAAAGGAGTTACAAGACCCTGTCCATACTTAAGACGTGGTCATTAAGAAGATTGAGAATACTATTTTAGAAGTTCACTTTGATTCAGTAATCACTAACTAGCTTCAAATGTCCACTTAAGGATTCTTAACAGCAGCTACTCAAATCTAAACACTTCTCTATGATACTGTCTTTGTAGAATATCCCCGTTTTTGTTGAAAAGAACCAAAGAAACATAAGAACTCTGATGGGAAACAGGACTTCATCAAAGTTCTACTTATGGAGAGAGAAGTGGGATGTTCGTCTTGAAAGGTGGCTTGGCAAAAGATATTTGATATAGCTTTTGGTTTAAGTTATAGTTTACTGCTTTGAGAGGACAATGGGTATGAAGCAAGTTTTGAGTTTCCATTTCTTGCTCTTGTCACACTCTTTCTCAGCATTCAAAGGAAAAACTGCCCTTCATTTCTCCAGCTCTGCTGGAAGCTGCCCAAGAAAGCTGTGGGACATGACTTGTCCGTCCTTCTGCACAAACAGATCTAAGCCTGGTTAGGAGACTTCTGAGTAACTTGCTTGCATAGGAGCCAACTCTGGCCTCTTCCTTTCCTTGTTGTGCCCCCTCTGGGCCTCTGAAGCTAGTTTTACACTTGGGCATTACAGGAAGAGAGTTGTTCTCATATCCCTGGTTGGAGCCTCCAGGGTCTCTCTCTGGGTCTGTGACAGACTGGTTTGAATCGGTTGAGTAAAAACTCCTTAATGGGGATAGATAGTAAGACAAGCTCTTCATTATATAATGCATGAGAGATTACAAAATTAACATTTGAATCCTGCTTTTGGATATTATTCCTATATATATATATTTACAATTTTCCTCTTCTCTGGGTCTGAGTAATAATCTGGTTTATATAAAATACAGTTCTTAATGTCAGTTTATCCACCTCTAGTAACCATTTCCCTCTGGGTACCCAAGCAGTTGTAGAGTATATAAAAATAAGAGTACATAGAATATAAATGAGAGATATGGAAACTTTTTCATGAATGAAATGGTAGGCTTTAGCATGGTTTATTCCTATTTCTTAGATGTCTTTTCAGTTTTCTTCTGGTCCTTTGTTGTTGTATTCTGAAGAACAAAGTAATCAGGTATGTGAGATATAGTTAAAGTGTTCCTATACTTTTGAAGGCATTGTTAAGCCTATTTTCTCAATTGTTGACAAAATCAGGACAATAACACACTTTGACGGATGAATGAAGCCTAAGATCAGATAGACTAGACTGTTAGGAGTCACTGGAATAAAAATTGTGGAGCAGAACATGATAATTTTGTCTATCTGTATTGTCTGCTGTTGGCTTTTAATGTAGATGAAATTGAGTTGATTTTTTTATTTTAATTTTTTAAAATTTTATTTGAGTTGATTTTATGAAAGGCTTTATAGAGACAAAATGTTCATTAAAATTTGTGGTCAGAAAAATAGTATCTATGTTTTCAATTGAATATACATTATGATTGTAAATAACAATTTCACAATTATTACCCAAACTTAATAATAAATCCAATAGTAATTGAAATAAGTAGTTGCAGTGATTTCTGGTCTTTATTTCTTATTAAGATATAAATAGCATCTGTTCTATAATAAAATTGACTTTTTCTTATTATAGAAACAATGATTTCACATATATTTTAAGATATAGACACTATCTCTACTGTAATAAAATTAGCAGATGCAGTTTTAAATTTTTATTCAAGTTAAAAAACAAGTATAATTCACTAGGATTGATTTCTGTAAAAAATTTTTAAGACTGCAAGTTATCCATTGTATTAGGTAACAAGGATAAAATTTCAGGTGTCTTTATGTTCTGGCATGCAAGCTAGGCTGAATGTTCTTACTTCACATCACTGTTCTTTCTTGCAACCTTGATAGATCACCTCTATAAATATCTCGTGGGGTGAAAAGTAATTTAATCTGTGGACTTGTATATTACCTCCTCATCATATCAATTATGCCAGACTGCTTTCATGATATATGCTGGACTGAAATCATCAAACCTGTATCATTGGGGATTGTTAGTTAGACTAGGTCTTTGGGCTCAACTCTGTCATTAAATTTTGCTAGAAGGTTGTTCACTTATGCATGGAAAAAAAGTTTGTGATTTGGTTTCAAAAGGCTCGCTTATGGATATGAATGCCTAGTAGGATTAGGAATTTTTATGTGTTCTTGCTATGAGGCACTCTGAATGATCTAGGAACTCTGCATTTTGGGGACATATCTCATCTTCTAAATACCAATACATAGGATAATGATAAAGTGGTAACTTGGATGAAAAAAGTCTCACAAGGGGACAATGCCTTGTACCCTTCCAATGTAGTTGAGGACTAGCTGGCATTTCCAAGATTTACCTGATTCTTTTACCCTCTTCTAAGTCATCAGGATCCTCAGCTGGAGATTTCCTGTAATTCTTAGATTTGAGTTCATTAAGAGGTGGTCTGAATGGAGTATTATAAAGAATAAATATGGAGAGGCAATCCAAGACAACATGGCTACTACAAGCTTGTATAAAGCCTAGTACTGATGGCTAATACCTGTAATCCTAGCTACTGAGGAGGCTGAGATCTGAGGATAACAGTTCAAACCTACCCTGGGCAGACAAAACTGCAAGACTCTTCTGATTTCTTAAACAAAAAGCCAGAACTGTAGTTCAAGTGGTAGAAAGCCAAAAACTGAGAGGCTTTGAGTTCAAGCCTCAGTAGGGTCTCCTCTTTCTCTCTCTTTCTGGCTCTCTCTCTCTCTCTGTCTCTCTGTCTCTGTCTCTTTGTCTCTCTTTCTTTCTCCTCTCTGCCCCCAGCTTATCTAGTTTAGAAGATAATTTTTTTTGTAGTGCTGGAGATTAAACCCAGGCCCTCAGGCAAGCTAAGCAAAAGCTCTACCACTGAGCTGTGTTCCCTATTAGACCTTTCTTGTGTTTTTGGTAAATAGTTCTCAAAGGGAAGATGCCTTTGAGCCTTGTTGGATAAACCCAAGGCTACGTCTACTAACTACTGTGCAACTTTGGACCACTTGTATAACTTCTCTGATATCTATGTTTGCCGAACAGGTATAATAAGTTGCTTTTATTCAAGAATTATTAGCATAAAAATGATGATAAATGTGAAAATATTTTTCAAAGTTAAAGATATATATACATGTATATATACATACATGTTTATATATGCGTATTCAGTCTCAGAATGTTCCTCTTTGATATATTTTCTACAAATTTTGATACAACATATGTATTATGTTGAGGTAAGAATTATGATTCAGAGAGTAATTTTTATCAGATAACATGTGGTGTGTGTATTTAAATGTAATAGGAATTATATAGGCAAGGATAACATAGTTATCCTAGTTATGTCTCTAGTAAGTGTTCTGTTTGTTTATGTACATCGTTGGTAATCATTTGTTTAAATAACATTATAAATTACTCTGTATAACTATGACAAATATTTATTTTAAACATAAAAGAGCTCAATTTTCTGTGACAAAAAGACTAATTAATTCTACCACAAAAACATCACTTAATCTTTAGTGAGAAAACTGTCTAGTTGTAAACTAAAACATTTGCTTTTATCGCATAAGTGTCCAACAATAAATTTAGTTCCTATGTAAATGGCAAAATCGTAGTAATGGTATGAGCCTCATTCTAAATGTCACCTTTCACTACCAGCAGAGGGAGCCCTGAGAATTAAATAGTGCCAAAATGGCTTTGCTAATTCTTTTGTGTTTATATATTTAGCTCATAATGAGAAATAAGAACTCATCACAGATTAATGGAAAGTCATCATGCTCGGATTAGGCTGTATATTAGCAGTTGATTCCAGACTACCGATTACAATCAGCTGCAATTGGGCAGGAATATCTATAGCCTGCCTCCATGCACCTTATCAAAGTGTAAGCTGCAAACTTCCACTTTCTAACAAAGTCCAGGAATAACAACAATGTGCAGTTCACTCTTCAGGATATCAGAAAGGCGGCACTCCTCAAAATACAAAATTATCAAATACATTGCATGGTCTATGAGTTGCTTTCTGTTGACTATATGACATCCAAATGAGATTGGAAAACATAACGGTAATTAGCTTAAATATAATTATCTAACATTTGTAATTATTTTTATAGAAGAATAAAGTAATCTGATGGAAAGTAGATTGTAATATTCCATCATTTATGATTTAAACTTGTTTATAATATGTCATTGAAAGTGGAAAGTTTTTCAAACATCCGGAAAAATAGCACAGAATTTACAGAGAGAGCACATTTTCACTGCTTTACTTCATTTAACTAGATACATGGTCCAGGGCAGTGTTTGTGTATCTTATGTATATATGACTAAAGAGACTTAGGAAGATTAAGACTGCAATAACTGCACTTTGGTATTACATAGCAACTTCATTTGTACAAAGGCTTTTTTAATATTGACATGACTAGTAGCTTAATATCAAAAACATCCTGCTCTTGGCATTAAGGCATTTACAAGCACGTGTCTTGCCTTCTAGACATTTATACAGTACAATCATGGTTGGGAATCCAACAATAATTGATTCCTTCTTTCTTGTTGAAGATTTCACTTCCACAAGCATTTACTAAGTATCTATTAGTAGTAGGTACTCTGCTAAGTACAGAAGTATAAATGTGCACAAAATACCACACTTGCTCCTAGCCACAACAGAGGCTGAATATCAGCCAATGACTGTGAGGTGAGGTGGTACATGTATAGTATAAGGAACTCTGCTGAGCTTAAAGATTATTGAAGACAGGTAATTTATCTAATCTTTGCAATCCCATTACTTAGCACACTATTTTTCATATTCTTAGTGCGCAGTGCAATGTATTAATTAATTAGCAATTGTGGGACTTATTAATAAAGCATCTTCTTGGAAAATAAGTTACTTTAATGTTCTCTTCTACTTCCTTTCCCTGTCACTCCAATATTCTTTTCCCAAGTTCTCACAACCTGCGGGGTAACCATTCCTTCCTCTTGCACAGCACACCAGCTGGATAACATAATAATTGATGCTTGATAAGTTGCTATTCCCTCGACTTTTTATTTGCTATTCTCTGTGCTGCTAAGCTTCTAATACATGAGATGTGTGTAATAATTATAAGAAACACAACAAAGCAGTGACAGGCAATTTTAAGCCCCATGTAGAATTATCTTAATTGGGAGGGGAAGGGAAATAACAAAATGCTGAAATAAGGATACAGATTGACCCATTGTAACAATGAGATGTACAAGACACTATGTTGAAAACAAACTTTACAACTTTTCCGGGGGAGGGGTTGGGGGGAAACTGGGGAGGTGAGGAGGAAAGGGATGGTAGAGGAAAAACAAAAGAGGGGGTAACTGCTCGATAGGAAATTGACTCATTACCTTGCTCATGAAACTGTAACCCCGATGTACAGTATCTTTACAATATAGATATATACACATATATAAATAAAAAAGTGGAAAAAAAGAATTATCTTAATTGATTCTATTTCTATTTTCTGCAGATTTTACCTGTAGAAAAACAATGTAGCTCAGATCACAGGGCTGGTACATGATAGGATGCAAGCGCGAGTCCAGGTCTCCTTCATTCTAGGCTTCCTTTTCTGAGTGACTGGACTCTATTTATTTATTTAGATTTCTCTGTGGCTATTTGAATTTGTAAAAGAAGTAGAAATACTCTTTTGGAAAAGATAGTCAATTTCCTCCCAGAATATGATAAACAATTTTTTTTCCTGTACAAGGCCTTGAACTCAGGGCCTAGATACTGTCCCTTAGTTTTGCTCAAGGCCAGCACTATACTACTTGAGCCATAGTTCCACTTCTGGCTTTTTGGTGGTTAATTGGAGATAAGAGTTTCATGGACTTTCCCAGGCTGACTTCAAACTGTGATCCTCACATCTCAGTCTTCTGAGTAGCTAGGATAACACTTGTGAGCTACTGGTGCCCGCTGTTAACAAGTTGTTTTTAATGCGTCCATCAAAGTTGTGTTGTGATCACAATAAAATACTTAGTTTACATAAGTCGAAGTGCATCAACAATTGGCAACGTTTTCTAAGCAACATGTTTCCTTCCAAAAAGGTGTTTGCTTGCTTGCTTGCTTTCTTTCTCTTTCTTTCTCTCTCTCTCTCTCTTTCTTTCTTTCTTTTTTGTTGGTCATGGGGCCTGAACTCTGGGCCTGGATGCTGTCCCTCTGCTCTTCAGCTCAAGGTTAGCACTCTACCACTTGAGCCACAGAGCCACTTCCAGCTTTTCTGTTTATGTGGTGCTGAGGAACCCAGGAACCCAGGGCCTCATGCATGCAAGGCAAGCACTCTACCACTGAGCCACCTTCCCAGTCCCAGGTGTTTGCTTTCTGTAATTGGAAGCACACCTTAAAATGTATTTTCTGATGCTCAACAGCCCCTTCAACTCCCCCAGTCCTGAACTGCAGTGCAGTCTTCTGTGGAATGCTTGGCAGCTTTGTTTTCCCGACTAGACTCATTAGCAGTGCCAGGTGGTAATAACTATCCAACTGATTCACACTAGGAAAAAAAATCTGTCTTAAGGTCACCACGGACTCTTTCCCCATTCTCCTCTTCGTCTCTGACCTGATATGCTTGCAGAAAATAATTATGCATGGCAGGAAGTTGCCATACAACAATCATTCTATCCTGGGATTATGTAGGATCTCAGATAAAATGTTTTGTTGTATGAATAAACAGCAAATTGAAATATATTTCTTTTCTTTTCTTCATTTACTGTTTATTTCATTAGGATCCAATAAAGAAAATAATTCACCATTTTGAGAAATGTTCACATTGCTGTTTTGCATTCAATACAATCACATAGATCTTAAGAAACACAAACAGTTTTAAGGTCTGTACAAGTTCACTGGACTAAGGGAGTGGGCACCTTCACCCTGACTTTTTTATGCATTATTATGCATCAGGTAGAAATATTAGCTAGTATGCGAAAACAGTAAGGGCTTTGGAAATCAGAGAACTCTTTAGTTGGCTAATATTTGTTTTTGTTTTTAATGAAACAGAGGTGAGATATGCTGAAATGTAAACTATATACTAGATTTCAGAAAATAAAGGTGCACTTGAAAAGAGAATAAAATAACTCATTAAAGTTTTGTATTAATGACAAGATGAAAAGATAATAATTTGTGTATACTGAGTTCAATAGCAGAAATTATAAAATTAATTTCACCTATTGTGTTTTTAAAAATATGATTTCTGGAAAATTTAACATGATGTGTCTGACTCCCGTTATATTTCTATTGGTCATCACAGCTCTAGGCTTTTATCTTGAGGCATCCCTGTTCCCTGAGAATCAACTGATGGCTAAGAACAGCAAGATCCTCAATCAGAATCAAAACTCGGTCTAGAACAGTTCTGAAAAGCAATTTGGTGAATAGGTATTAAGAGACTTGAAAGTGTCAAAATGCTGAAGCAAGATTTTAGATCTATATCCTTGAAACAAGCAACATTATTTCAAGAAATTAAAAAAATGCACCTACATAGAAGGAGGTCACCAATGTTTATAATATTATTTACAAGAGCCAAAATGTGGATACAACTGAAATGTAAACAACAACTACAACAACAACTAACAAATGGATAAACAAAGTGTAAGGGGAAATAAAGGAGGAGGCAACAACGCTTGATAAGAAACGTACTCATTACCTTGCTCATGTAATTGTAACCCCTCTGTACGGTATTTTCACAATAAAAAACCACCAACAACAAAGTGTGCTATTCCCATAGGACGGAGTATTTGGCTGTGGAAAGGGACGAAGTTCTAATATATACTATGTCATGGATGAATCTTAAAAACAATATGCTAAGTGAAAGAAGTCCAAAGAACGCTTGTAATGCAGTTCCATTTATATGAAATATCCAGAGCAGGGAAAGCTATGGAGATAGAAAGTAGACGTAGCACAGTTAAAGTTAAAGTTAGTTCTTAGCACAGTTGGGAGGGAAGTGTTGGGTGAGGTGAATAGAGAGTCATAGCTAAATGGTTTTTGGTTTCTCTTAAGGGTAATGAAAATATTCCAAAACTGACGGTGGTGATGCTTGCACATATCCGTGAATATGCAAAAAAACCCCATTCGATTATATCTTAAGTGAATTAATTATGTGATATGTTTTAATCATGTTAATTACACTCAACAAAGTTGTTAAAAACAGGATTATGTTTCTGGGAAATGAAGGTTAAGAAAATTACCCTAACTAATTTAGAAAACCCTTTTTGTGCATAAGTCAGGACTTGCTGCATTATGTGTAATAGTGAGAAATTAAAACAACTCAAATAGCCAAATAAAGGTGTGACTAAATAATTTATGGCATAGGCCCATTGTGGAATGCAGATATTAAAATGATGCATAGCAAGCGAATTCTTATAAGGGTTTATAGTAATATGTGAAAATTCCTGTTTTTTTAATAGCTAAGTGAAAAAAGTCACCCAAGTGTGATATATAGTATTAGCCTAATACCATAACCATTAAAAATGCCCAGAAAAAAATTTAGAATGAAATACTGGTCCCCAACTAGTGTTTAAGTTGTGCATTATGTTAAGAATTTTTCTTCTTCATACCTTTCTTTTTTCCATAATTGTTAGCAGTTTCTAATTAAAATAATTTATGAATAATTCATATTTTTAACATTTTGGTTGCTTAAAAGGAAAGCAGAGGAATTTTTGGTGTCTTCCAAAATGAGTGGATTCATAAATTAAACAAGTCCACTTACATTTACAGTTCAAAACCAGAGTTGAAACAAATCAGAATTTTTGTTTGAAACTCCAGCCGACTTCAGTTGACTGAAACTAAGTGAAATATACCATCCCATTCATTGACTACCCACCACCGTCCTTAGTACAGAAACATTATGACAATTACTAAACTGAAGTGATAACTAAATTAGCAAAAATTTATTCTGTTGCTTGAGACCATCCAACCCACATTTCACAAGTAAGTTTCTTTATGACTGTCTATCTTCCGTCCTTTATCTAAAGTGTGGAAACAGGCAAGGTCATTTCTCTTTCCCATGGTGAAACTTTCTGTTGTGGCTCTCTCTTGTTGCTAATTTCTCCTGTATGAGTGACCAAATCTCTCCCTTTTCTGAAGAGACTCCTCCTGAGTCCTGCTTTTTAGCTTCTCTTTCAGGTGCTCTTTTCTCTTTCCTTTTCCACAGACTCCCTTTGCAATCTGGGCGGTATTGTCTATCTCTAGTAAAATAGCTCTCAAGAATATTTATTATCTTCTCTCACTGAACTCCGTGATATCTGTGAGGTCTTCGTAGCAGGATTCAATATGAGTAGCACTCAGTTCTCCATTTGGACTTTGCCATTACCCAAACCCCGTGAAAACTTTGTCTTGCCCTCTTAACTCAGTTGCCTAGGAACACTACCCAGCCTGCAGGCCTGACAGGTAACCCACTTCTTGGAAGAGCTTTCTGGGCTGTGTAATGTAGGTGGAGTTAAGAACAAGTACTCTTTATCTGTACCATATATCCTCTTACTCCTTGAATTCCTTTCTTGAAGAAATCTTCCGCACAGTGCACACTGCCCCATACATGCTCATACTATGGAGGGTCTGAGGAGCCAGGATGTTGAGCTTTTGCAGTTCCTGTGGGCAATGTTCAGGAATTTCTTCCATCACTTGGGGATCTCTGACTATTCAAAAAATAAAATATAAAAATCCTATTCTTTCCATACAGGACAGAGTAGATCTAAATGTCTGATTTATTGATGAAATAAAAGGCCAGTTACATAGCTGGGCATTCTGAAGAAACAAAACAAGAACTCAGGTCATCTGGCTCCTAGTCATGACACTGTCTATCTTGTGCTTCTATTGTCTAAAAGTTTCAAACTTACTTTTTTTGTATCCTTTTCCCCAAAGCCCTCAAAAATAATAAAACGGGGCTGGGAAGGTGGCTCAGTGGTAGAGCGCTTGCCTTGCATGCCTGAGGCCCTGGGTTCAATTCCTCAGCACCACATAAGCAAAATGAAAAAAAAAAGCCGGAAGTGGCTCTGTGGCTCAAGTGGTAGAGTGCTAGCCTTGAGCTGAAGAACTGAGGGACAGCACCCAGGCCCAGAGTTCAGGTCCCACGACCGGACCCCCCCCCCAAAAAAAAAGAATAATAAAATGGTCAACTGAAGATACAATGACTGTCTTCCATAGTCTATGAACTTAAGAGTTTTTTTTGAAGTTATCTACTTAAATACTTTTGTACTAGGTGGGGTGATAAGCTATCCTGGTCTGGCTGGAACTTGCCATAAGACTTGACAAGCTAGGGCTGGGAATGTGGGTTGGTAGAGTGCTTGCCTAGCATGCATGAAACCCTGGATTGGATTCCTCAGAACCACCTAAACAGAAAAAGCCAGAAGTGAAGCTGTGGCTCAAGTGATAAAGTGCTAGCCTAGAGCAAAAGAAGCTCAGAGACTGTGCACAGGCCCAAGACTGGAAAAAACAAAAACAAAAACAAAAGCAAAAGCAAAAACAAGAAACCTCTTGCAAAGCTAGACAAAAATCTCAGCGACAAGTGGTCACTCTAGTCTTCTAATGTACATGCCTTATTTAATTCACATAACATCCTGTTTCACAGGCCATTTTCATTCCCATTTTATAGATAAGGAAAACTGAGGCTCAAGGAGGTTCAATGCTTTGTCCAAGGATATATGACTTTGTGAGTGGCAGAATCAGGAGTCAAACATAAATTTGTTTAACTTTAAGTTCATGATCTTTCCATTACATTGTTGAAATGAGGTGCTTTTGGCTATTAAGATCTGTATAAGGAAAGATAACCCCATGAAATACTTAGCTTAAAAATTGATTTATTATAAGCTAGTTTCTTTGAGGACTTGCTAATTTGCATGATTGACACATAAGGAGAAGAAAACAGCTGTTTGAAATGCATAAATTATTTGCAAGTGATAATAAATGAGGTAAAATTTAAATTATGCAATCCCAATCCATTTAGTCTTTCCTTCTTGGAGTGGGGGTTGGGTGGGAGACAGCATGATATTTATTTATTTATCTGAGAAGAAATAAAGCCCGATAATTTTGTTAAGCTAAGTTTGAATAAATGGGAACGCATCATAATCAAACTAATATAAAAAAAGAAACATTGGCAGTTGTATTGTAGTAGTTTGAAAAGACAGATTTTTTTCAAAGGTTGACTCATATGGGTTGGTCTTTGAGAGCTTGATTTCTTCTTTTTTCTAACTCTAAGATGAGTTTGATTCATTTTTTTTCTTTATGATAAAGGGCAACAATTAAATACTGTTGTTTTTTTTTAAAAAAAAACTGAATGCTTTAATTTTTTTAATGTGTGTGCCAATCCTGTGGCTTGAATTCCGGGCCTGGGCACTGCCTCTGAGCATTTTGTTCAAGGCTAGCACTTTACCACTTGAGCCACAGTTCCCTCATAGCTTTTTCTGAAGGTTAATTGGAGATAAGAGATCTAACAGGCTTTCCTGCTTTGGCTGGCTTCAAACTGTGATCCTCAGATCTCAGCCTCCTGAATAACTAGAATTACAGGCATGAGCTACCAGTGCCTAGCATTTCTTTTTTTTTAAATTTTTATTTATTTTTTATTGTGAAAATACTGTACAGAGGGGTTACAATTACATGGGCAAGATAATGAGTATATTTCTTATCAAGCATTGTAGCCTCCTCCTTTGTTTCCCCTTCCCATCCCTTCTCATCCTCCCTCCTGCCCCGTTTTATAAAAAAAGGATACACTGAAGTGGATAAGAGAAAAAAATGCAAAGCTGTTCAAGGAAAAAATCACTCTTTCACCTCAAGCCACACTACATAGTTGTACCTTAACACAACCAGGCACCATTTTTCATTCCTATATATGCTTTCAGAGATAAGTAATCATATGCAAGCAAACACAAATGATATTCCTTTCCTTACCACTAAGTGGTAGGATATTATTCTGTACATGCATTTTCTTTTAAATACAGTAGTACATTTGTGAGAGCTTTATCAGTAGTACCTAAAGAGCTTCTTTATTCTCTTTTATGGCCATGTAGTATTTCACTGTGTAAATATACTGTATTTATTTAATTAGGTCCTTTTGATAATAGCTATATTGAATGAACATAACTTTAGTTTATTGAATGAGTAATACACATAGCTTAAAATAATATATATACACACATAAATAGACATCTTGAATTCCTTCACATCAGCTATCCTGCTAACCATATACACTCCCAGATAAAAATGCTACAATTAGGTTTAGATATAGTCTTCAGATCTCTTATGAATAGGGAAGTAAATATAAGTGCATATTTTTAAAATTTTTCTTCTTTTATACATAAAGTTGCCATACTGTAAACATTATCCTGCAATTTTGTTTTGTCCACTCAACAAAACATTTTGGATTTTTTTTCATAGAAATCTTAATTTCCTGTTTAACAATTGCATAATCTTCCATTGTGTGGCTATATTGTATTTTATACAGTGATTCAATGGTCATCATTTTGTGTATGTGAGTGTGAGTGCATGTGTGTGTGTGTGTGTGTGTGTGTATGTGTGCCAGTACTGGAGTTTAAATTCAGGGTTTTTTGCTCTTACTTGTTTTTAAGCGCAAGGCTGGATCTTTACCACTTGAGCAACATTTCTGTTTCCAGCTTTTGACTGGTTAATTGGAGATCAGCAATTCACAGATTTGTCTGCTATCCAGCAATTCTCAGATTTCAGCCTCCCGAGTAGCTAGGATTATGGATATGATCCACTAGCACCCAGCATCAAGTATTATTTTATCTGTCCAAATGTCCAATGGCTTAACATGCTGTGACTTTTAAATGGCCTTGAGACTATCTGATGACTTCAGTTCAAATTAAGTGCTTAACTGCTTCTTTCACTAAAGTTTTCCAACCAAGGGTTAAATATCTGCTGATTTTACCATTCTGCACTTGGCAGAAACCTTTTACCTTAAGCACCATAAATAGCCTTTCTAAATACTATTGAAGAATTAAAGAAAACATCATTACATTATTCTTCTCTGGTGTTTGAATGATTGCAGACAAAAAAAGATGTGATTGTATGAAGACTGTCTGAAGATACTCAAGAACTTTGTTTTTAATCATTTTTAACCTTTTGGGTATGGAGAAGGTGAAGTCTTCAATGTTGATTGAGTTTTAAAATATTCCTTGTCCACAATCCAAAAAATACAATTTCCAATGATTCCTAATTAATGACTTCAAAAGCCAAAGTTTTTATATCACTGAATAATATAGGCTATATCTAGACCTTTTTGATTTGTTTTAATAGAAAATTGCATATCATATGCAATGCAATGCTATAAACTCCTTTCTATACTAGAAATAGTGTTAGAAAGCTTTTATTGTAAAAAGCTAAACATAAATTATGATAAAGCAATTTTAGGTATAAGATGGTTGAAGAGGAAATAATCCCATGGTAGGGAAATTAATCTACTTTCCTAGAAGCATGATTTGTGATTAAAAAACAAAACAAAACAGGGCAGGTTGTTTGCTATTTTGGAAGGAATCTGGTAGGAATACTTGGGATCAACCAGGCTGGAAATCCAAAGTAAAACAAATGGCAATGAACTGTAATAATTATGATTTAGGGTTTTTTACTTTTGGTTGTTGTGGGTCTTGAACTCAGGACCGGGATGCTGTCTCTGAGTCTCTTTGTTCTCAAGGTTAGAGATCTATCACTTGAGCCACAGCCCCACTTCCAGCTTTTTTTTTTTTTTGGTAGTTTATTGGAGATAAGAGTCTCATATACAAAGCCTGGTCTGGCTTTGAACCCTAATCCTCAGATCTTAGCCTCCTGAATAGTTAGGATTACAGGCGTGAGCCAACCTTACCTTGCGTGGAGTGTTAACTTTTTAAACAGAGATAAATCATAGAATTTAAATTTTATTTGTCAAAGGATAAGGATTTAGGCTTCAGAGTTGGTATGATATTTGGGCTTCTGAGAGGTAAAATCACTTGGTGGTATGGAACTAGCCAACATGGCTTGTGTTCCAAATCTAACATTTCATAATTCTAGGTAAATCCTAGGCTCTGAGCCTCAGCTTTCTCATCCATCATGTAGTATGCTTATTTCAAACTCTTGATAATTAGTAGTTGTATCCAGTCTAGTCACTGTGCTAGTAAGCTTTTGAAAGTAAACTCTGACTTACTCCATTATTAAGGCCTCTCTGGTATCACATTGGAAAATCAGATCTGAGTTCTGTAAAGCCAATTCTTTCTCTCCCTCCCTCCCCCCCCCCCCCCGCTTGCTCTCTCTCTTCTCATCCTTTTGGGAATGTCACTGGGTCAGTTGTGTTAGGGTTAGACTGAGAACACTGGTGGGAAAGCTTAGTAACTTCTTGGAAACTTATAATTTCTGTGTTGTGGCAGGTTCGGAGTCCCTTTGTCCTCAGATTCATTACTGTCATTCGAGTGTTTCTTCTACTGCATGAAGATCATAACGTAGGATAAAGAACATAAACTCAATGCTGTTTGCTAAAATTCTTCTCTTTCAGAGCTGGTCATATTTTTCTGAGCACCCAGAGGAAATGGCAAGAAACTGATGATCAGTTTATAGCAATTTATAAAGGCGCTTTTCATGTGTAATTCCTACATTCTGAAGTGGCTGGCTATATAGTAACCTGTCAAGTATTTCCTTATTTCTTTAATACATGTAATAAACAATAGAGAGATATAGGATAATGAAATCAAAGCTGCATTTTGACTAGTTTGTATATTTATTATAAAGAATTCATAAGCTATCAAAAACATCTAAATTACATTAAAAGAGTCAAACAGTATTCAGACTATGCCCTTCAGAAAAGGTCAAAGAAGCCAAGCCTATGGTTTTGAAACAAACAGGGTACAGATTCAGCGAGAACTTTTAGGTCATAGCTGATTTTTAAAATGCACAAAATCCAAATAATGGTCTGAAATAGATGATACATAAATTGAGGTCCTCAAATTTTTCTTGATTATATAATCTTTGATGTTCAGGAAAGTGAGGAGGCACATTTTTATTCAGTATTTATGCTTAGCAGATACTTGGCAATATGCTTGATGAGTAAATGAATGAATTATAATAATATCAAAGTCTAAAAACTCCTGATAAGTTACATTTATAATATTTTCAATGTGATAATAGCCAGGCTCAGATCTACATCTTGAATGTCAAATGTTTCATGGGTGAGTGATAAATCAAAAAATAAGACAAAAGAACCCCTCAGTATTTTAGGAAAAAAACCCCATAAATGTCATTCATAAATTTGCTGCCTGTAAAAATTCTGACTTTTCATTATATATGTAAAAAAGATACATCTCCTGTTCATAATTAGTTTGTAATTTGTGACAAGGGGTAATGAATTAATATGTCATTAGTTATGTGTAAACATAACAAAATCTAAGCTAATATCTATCTATCTATCTATCTATCTATCTATCTATCTATCTATCTATCTATTTCCTATCCTAAGTATAGATGGATAAAACACTTTCTGTTTATTTGACTAATTTCTTATTTTAGAAGTAAAGGTAAGGAAAAAAATAAAACATATATTTTCAAGTCATATGATTAGCTCATTTACTTTACTATCTGGAGATCTTATAAAGTCATATTTTGCTCTGAGTGATTTTTGCAAGCATTTGGAAATTAAACCTTTTCCCTGCACCTGTGAAAACGTGTAAATGACAGGACTGGCAGCATGATGATGGCTTTACAGAGCAGCATTTCCTTCATCATCTTCAAGGTCACTCAGATTTATGATCTCATCACCCTGGCTTTTTAACAGGATGCATTTGAATCTGATTAAAAGGAAAAACAAATAGCTGTATGGATTTATTAATAAAACGTGCTTGACCTTTTCACTTATCTACCTCTTTCAACAGATTGCAAGTTTAAACCAGAAGGGATTTCTGGGGTTTTAATCTTCTAAGTTGCTTCAGGAGTTCCTTCCTACCTATTGGTGTATGTGTATGTGTGTGTGTGTGTGTGTGTGTGTGTGTGTGTGTGTGTGGTGTGTGATCATGGAGGGCTCTCTCCCACGCATTTACCCCCCCCCCCCAGCTCCTTGCTCTTTCTCTTTGGGGTTTAATTACTTCACCTACATCCTAATTCAGGTAACTCATAAAGCTTTAGCCTTTGTTGTAGGTCCAACAGCTGTCTTATGTCAGTAGCAAGTAAAATGTTCACAACATACCGGAATGCTGCAAGACGGTTTATAGTGCTGCAATAAAAGGTAAATTGAATTTACAAAGATGCATTTGTCACTGATTAAAAACTTACAAAGTTAATTGGAAACACTGTGGAGGTGTTACCACACAACTTGAGGTGTAATGGGTGGTTCTAATTCAGCCTGGAGCTGAGTTGCAGGGCCCATTATGGTCTCACACAGTAAGATACTTGGCGACATGGCCCAATTTAAGTAGCAAAGCAACACAGTAAAGATCTCAAATATATATTTTTAATACGAGGTGAGTGTAAATTTACTCACAATTATTCTTGAAAATAGTTAGAGGGAAACGCTTTGGGTGTTACAGAAACACCAAATATATGCTTAATCACAAGGCTTCCTCCTCACAAAACATATTGAAAGGTTTTTATTTTTCCCATCTGCAACATTTCTTGTTTTCTTGATGTTTACATTGGCAGCAATACTACTAAAGTTGATCACTTAAGAAGGAAAAAAAAATCAAGAGTGAACCAGCCGGCGATCTGAAGTTAGCACGACTCTCCCGTGGGATCTTGCCGAATTATCTCCACATAATTCACTTAACCTTTGCCATTTGGGGACTTGGGAAACTGTATTTCTAAACCTGAGACTTTTAATTGCTGGTTTTAGTGTCACTAGTCCAGCTCAGTTGGAAAGATGATGATTGAAAAATAGTACTAGGAGGCTTTTCACCTCTGGTGCGCATCCTGGATATAATTAAGTTGGTGGCCTGGCTTGGCCTTTAGATTTTTGCAGACAGGATTGAAGAGTTAAGCCCCAAGCGATGAACCTTATGTGACTATTCTGTATGTACCTTGGGTTGAAATCTGAAAATTTAACTTTAGGCTAGGTTTATGTTGGAGTTAAAAGGTAAGGTAAGTAAATTGAATAATTGCATTTGGTAAACTCATTATCTCCATAACCATTACCAAATTATCCTAGAGTCATAGTATTTTTGGATTAGAGACTTAGAGATCATCTTTCAATTCAACTAGTATACTGAATTTATTCATGTTTTATTTTTATATAATTTGTATCTATTATTTCCATACTCTAATACCATTTACTAGTAATACTTATGGTGTCAAGGATGGTACTGATTACAGAATTTTCATGTGTTTAATGTGTTACGTCTGTTAGACTGGCAGAGTTAAAGCTGATTCCTTCAGTCAGCACAGGAGACCATAGCAATCCTTTTTTTGTTTCTTTTTTTTTTTTTTGACCTAAATAAGTTGACTTTTTGAATCTCTAACTTCTTTATCTATAAGATGGCAATGACATACCTTCTATGTGGGATTAAATGAGAGAACTGGAGAAAGATATTTAGTAGGCAGTAGAGTAGTATTTAAATATTACTACTTTTCACTTTTTCATATCACATTTTCAGTGTTCACCAGAATGTCTCTTATGAAATAATTGCATTCACAAGCTGCTTGATGAACTTTTTTGGGTATACTTGGATACAGCAATGAATATGTATGCATCACAAGATGTCAGTCTTCTGAGAATGGTTTGCCCGTGCAGTTACCTGTTCCTTTCACAATTTTCCCCTATCAGGAAATCGTCTTACTGAATGATGCATATGCATCATCAAAGGAAGCAACCCCTTTCCAAGCAGACAGAAACTAGGAGATTGAGGGTAATTTCAAATTAAAAAATTGTAATAATTGCATAATTTCATTAGAATAGCTGAAAAATCTGCAATGCATTGTAGAGGGAAAAGGTTGCAGAAGGCATTGTACCTTGTGTTCTGAGGAGGGGTTCAATCAGAGGCACCCGGGCAAGTGTCCCACCAGCGGGGTGCTCCATCCCCCTCTAATTCCTTCCACATTTCATTAAGCAACTTTCCTTTTCATCTTGTGTCTGTGGCTTATTGAATTTTGTAAGGTCTTTGTTTCTAAAGCTACCCTTTTCACTCATGATGTTAATTAACTAATTAAAGTGGCAACTCAAATCTATTATTATATTTACAAGATATCAATTATCCATTGTGGTACACTGTTGGCACATATGTCTAATGAGACATGAAGAGAATGGCTTCCATCTCCAGATAATTTAGGGAAAACAAATTTTAACCTTAGCTTTTTCTCATCATGATTTTGGTAGAATCAAAATGTTACCCAAAGGCCAAAATTTAGGATAAAATGTATAAACTTAATGATCAGTTCCTAAAATCTCTATATTTGAGATCAACTACCCCCTGAAGGATAGATTACTATCATTTGCTTCTTTTTTATGAATAAGAAACCAAAGTTTAGGAGATTAAGGGACTCTTCAGATCAGAGAAAGCTGTTCAGGAAAGCACCTGGGATTTATGTGACAAATCCTTTTTATGGAAAAGTTCACAAGGACTTCTCTGCCACAAAGGATAACAACTAACAAAGAATAATGGCAAGCAAATTTCTTGTTTTGTTATATTCTCATTTTGAACAGAAGGAAATAATATCATCTTCCACAGACAAACACAAATGTATTTATATAAATTTGTAGAAATACATGAAAAAGAATTCTGTTTTAAAAGCATCTTAACAAATCCTTATCTCTTTGGCTATATGTTGAAAACAAAGGAAAATTATAAGTTAAATTATGGTTTAGGAGGAAAAGCCTGAGGTACAAAACAATACAACCAGTGAGAATTTGTGTCTAAGGAAACAAAATGATTATCTAACCTCAGAAAATCACTTCTAGTTGGAGACCAAGATCAAAGATTCTAAGACTTTACTGATTTCAAAATAACAATTTAGGTTGTCACATGGCCACTTTTGACTAAGGTTTTGAAGATATTTACAAACCAAAGAACCTAAATTTCTTATTATTCTTAGAAAATATTGAGAATGCCAATATAACCAATATATAGGTCATCTCCAAGTAGAGGAGCTGAGCAGCTAAGAGATGTCAATCTGCAAGTTATATAAGCATCTTTCTCATCAATGGACTCTATTGCGCTGCATTTCCTTTCCATATAGCTAAATATTTTTATGTTAGACAATATTGAATTTAGGAATTTAGAAATTAGGATTTGGATACCAGTAAAAGTGAGTGGGCAGTTGTATAATGTGAATAGTCTCCTCACCTCTCAAAGTTAGGTGGGCCTTCGTTTGTTCATCTTTAGAATGGAATAGCGGATTTGAAAGAAGGGGAATACATGAATAGTATATCTACTTTCTCTGAAATCTGTTTCTTTATTTAGCAAGCAATATTTTTGTATAAAATAACAATTCTTACATACAGTAATAGAGAGTACAAACATAGAGTAACAATGAAAGCCCTCTCCCAATAAATTATTTTCACTGTAGATCTTCCTCGTCTTTAATATGTTAATGGAAACTCGGGAGGTTTCAAACTATTGGGACACAGACATGGGTTCCTTAAACACCTGTTGACATATTGAAGTCCACAAAATACTTTTTCAGAAGACAGTTTCAGAAATAGTGGACTAATGGATTTCAAAGAAACATTTTGACTTACAAAATTATAGTAAGTATGCAATTCTAGAGACAGCCATTATTTCAGACACATGATACATAGAGCCAAGTTTGGACAAGTTTATTAAATAAGGACAAGTGATTCTGTTGATTAATTTCCAAGATGATAAAGATTCATATTGTTTTCAAGGAGAAAAGAATACTCAGATCTCTTTCAATGTGAATATAGATATCATAGGTCTTGGCAGACTTTGTAAAATGGCAAGATGTTCAAACTCAAAATATACTAGCAATGGAGTTTTTTTTTTTTTTGGTGCCAGTCCTAGGGCTTGAACTCAGGTCTGGGCCCTGTCCCTGTACTGTTTTGCTCAAGGCTAGTGCTCTATTACTTCACCAACAGCTCTACTTCTGGCTTTTTGGTGGTTACTTGGAGACAAAAGTCTCATGGACTTTCCTGCCTGGGCTGACATTGAACCCTCATATCTCAGCCTCTTGAGTAGCTAGGATTGCAGGTGTGGGCCACTGACACCTGGCTAGCAATGGATCTTTGGATTATTAGTGAAAATTATGAATAATTCTTGCTAGGATATATACATATATAAAGTATGTAATAGATAAAATATATTATGTATTATATCTATAATACCTTATATATATTACATTAAATGTTATTTCTGTTTATATATAATTTACATACATACATACATATAAACATACATGAGTATACACATACAGACTTGTATGTATATATGTGTATGTCTGTGTGCAGATAGATAAGGAAATTGGGAGATAGCAGATAACTGATTAATCTTGATTGGCTTAGACATAGTTTTAAATGGGATCCATGAATTCTGTTTAAAGCTTAGCTTTTAGGTTTACTGACCCTGATCACTAAACTTAAATTACTTTTTGGTGCCTTTGCAAGTTTATAACCACTGTTTTAACTAGTACGAAAAGGATATTATACAAGTATAATTTCCTCTTATAGAAAATTTATGCAATTAACCGCTTTGATTTATTGTCAGAAATCTTTGAAAGACGAACTGTAGATGAACTACACTTATGGAAACCAGTTTATTTGCCTGAGAAATATGGTATTATTATTGAAGATTAAATAATAGTGTTTCAGTATCTCTTCATTTTAAGCTCCTACTAGCGATCTTGGTAGGTGGACTTACTGTATGCATTGTGATAGTTGCTATTAAAATAAGGTGTGATGTTAAAAGACTTAAGTAAAGCAAAAGGCCAAGGGAGATGACAACATGGATTAAAGGAATTATTGAACTGCTATTCCAGAACAGGTAGATAAATCTTAAAGATCACCTTCTTTAAACTCACCCTGTATCTTATTGAAGTAAGCAATAAAAACTCAGTCTGGTCTCAATGTGCTAAATGCTACTGCTGAAAGGGTGTTAGGCTGAAAGAATCCAGTGGTGAGCTTTAAGCGACACATGCATGGAACTGTTAACAATTAACCTTTTTCTCCTTCTCAGAACTCACAGGGGATTTGGCCCACAGGAAACACGACTTAGCTTTTTGTCCCCCTCCTTTCAGTTAGGAGTAAATGCCTTTTGCAGAGAATACTGCCTGCTGACCATATTAAAGGTAAAGTTGAGAATAATTTGATGTTACATCACCATCCAGTGCTTTGTTAAGTGTTGAAAGAAGTTGGCTGGCTGGAGGCTGGGAAGAATTAAGAGTATAAGTACTGAATAATGTGGAAATCCAATTCACTCAGAGAAGACCACTTGAAGATATTATAAAACAACTCCTGTCAAAGCTAAGATAAGCTAGGGTAGTTTTCAAATTATTTTTGTATATTCCCAAGGGACAGATTATGCATTCTCGCTTATTTTGAGGCTGAATGTACATAAAGTGCCAGTGATACTGTAACAGAGAAACTTTCCTTTTTCCCAAAAAGAGATGGTTTCAGCTGATGGGAATTGGCTTCTACTGTGAAAACAGAATTATTTTTAGGGAAAGAAAGAATAAAAGCTGAAATCAGCTGAGTTCTTGTTAGTAATAAATCAAAATTTGTTTTTGAAAGATCCATGTAATGTTGTGAAACAACACATTTTAGAAAAACATTTATTTACTACATAGTGAACAAATAAATGAATAATTTTTTATAAAAAAGCAAATTGCGAGGTTTCTGAGCCAAAAAAGGAGTGAAAAATGACTTAAGTAACTATAGTAACACAGCTGATGAACTTAATATTTTAGCAAATTAATATTACTATTACTTATGTGTGTGTGTATGTGTATGTGTGTTACTAGGGACTGAACTCAGAGCCTTGTGAGTGCTCTACCACTTGAACCAACTCCCCAGTCTTTTTAGTTTGTTTTATAGATAGAATGTCATGTTTTTTGCCCAGCTAACCTTGGATTTGATTCTCCTACCTCTGCCTCCCAATAACTGGAATGAAAGGCATGTACCACCATATTAGCCACTATTACTATTGTCTCTAATAAACACATACTATTCTTTAGCTAATACTTGTGATCTTATTGTATTCCCTGACTCCCTTTCCACCCACATCTCAAACTTGTATTTCTACTAGTGATAAGAGTCAATCCCATTGCCATAATGTGCTGGAGATATCTTACTTCAGGGGAAATGGTAGCTTTAACTTGTGATAAAACTACATACAAGAGAAGTCCTTACCCCAAGTCGATAAATACCATTCTCCAATTTCAGACTGTCCTGTCACTTTTTATCATTTCTTCAGGCTCTACTTCCTATTTGTGAGCCTGTTTCTTCTTATATCTGTGAGCCTATTTTGTTAATCCCCAAGGCTTTTTGCTGTTCTAACTCCCCTTCTACTTAGTGTGTGTGTGTTGAGGGTGGGAGGGCCTTACTTTCAGTACCAGACTTGGGAACACCAGTCTCCACTGAGGATATTGCCCTTACATTCTTAGGGAGAGAGTCAAACTTGGTTCTCATTTCCCTTAAGGAAATTTAAGTAGCTCCTTGCAAATGTGTTCAGCTTGATCTTTATGCTGCTAGGATTCTACTACCTTCTTCCATACTGAAGAATACAAAAGGTTTATTTCAAAGGTCTTCTTGTTCTTTGGTTGTTCAGGTGGATGGACAGAGCAGAGAAGCAGTAAGACTGCCCTGAGGAGATTGCTCTGGTCAATCAGTAATAGGTAACTGTTCCTCAGAGTGTGGGAATGACAAGAGTTCATGTTGCCACTCCTGAGGACCAGAGATTTGAGGACTTGTCTGCTAGAAAATCAATTATTTTCTAAACATTGTGGACATGATTTTACAAGAAATACTTTTATAAGAAAATCATCAAAAACTATGTCAATGACATAGTGGCTCCTAAGTTATTAGGTTATTTTGTTTTTTAACAAAAATTCCAAATTGCTTATATATCCATGATATTCAAGTAAATAATTGCAAATGTAAGACTAAGATTGAGAGATATTTCTCTTTACCTCCCCCACCATACTTTTCTCTGTATAGCGATTTGAACTCAGGGCCTTGCAGATGATTTAAAACTTGAGCCACAACTTAGACCCTTTTGCTTCAGTTATTTTTTTGTATAAGGACTTGTGTTTTAGCCCAGGGAAGGCTTGGAACCACCATTCTCCTATCTATGGCCTCCTGAGTAACTGGGATGACAGTTGAGAACCACTGTACTGGGCCTTTCAGCTTCTATTTTCTGTTCATCATCATCGTTCTATTTTCAGAGCACTACTTCTCTTCACACTCGGAGGCTTCAAACATCGGGACATCTTCTAGCAAGTTACAGGAGATTTCTGGAGACATGTAAGCAACTTTTTTTTGAAGGACTTCTGCTTTTTTCTTTTCTACGAAGTTGGAAAAACTTCTTTGGTTGACTTCTGGGAGAGTTAACAATTCTTTGTTCTCTTGTTTCTTGATGTGAACATAATTACCAGTGCAGCCATTAGGATCTTGCATATATTCAGCTCTTCTGAAGTCAGCTAGGTACATCAGAAGGGAGACTCAGGTCGACTAAGGTTTACTTGTGCTTTATATTTAAAACTTGAAACACAGAGCTCAATCTCTAGTGTTCAGTAAACAGTAGAAGTTGGAGAGCACTTACTCTCTTCAAGTTAGTCTCTGATCACTGTGGGCTTGGAATATTCGCAATTATTTCTCTTTCTAAGAGGTTTCAAATGTAATACGCTAAGGTTTCCCTTCCGTGGTTCAATATTCAGGGGACAGAAGTGATAAATTTGGTGTGATTAGCTTTGGAGTACTAATATTTAATTTCTATATATGAATCAAATAGGGCTGAGTATATTTGTATTTATATTAAGAAAACCTCAGTATGATCTCAGAACAGATGTATGCAAGCCCACTGATAGCCCTCCCCCCGTTCTTGTCTTGGAAGGTTCTATGACGAATTTGTTGTTGAGTTATAGTCATCACAGCCACATAAGGAACAGCGAGAAAAAATGATAGTCTGTCATATATTACCATGATGTTTCCATGTTATTCAGGGTGATTATCCCGATTCTAGAGGTATATCATATTGACTACCAGTGCGAGTCTTACCCACTGCTGTGCCCCCTCTGTGACCTCCATGGCTATGGAGTCTGCCTGCTGGTTTCATGATAATCCTGTACACTGAGACGAGTATGATGGGGAGGGAATGAGAAAGGTTTCTCAACTTTATTGTTACATTTGCAATTATGTACTTGAATTTCTGTTCTGTACAGAACAGCAATCAGTAGAGAAAATAACCTAAAGGAATAAACAATAAGAAAATAACAATAAGGCAAGGAGCCTGCTATGTGGTTTACATAGATTTTGAAGATTTTCTTGTAAAATTATGCCTGCATAATCATGTCCACCTTGTTTAGAAAATAGCTAATTTTTTTAGCAGAATAGACTAAGTGAGATATTTTGGTGGCTATTGTATATGTGTACTTGCCCTGTGTTTTTTAAATTTAGTTTTTACTGGCATCAATGAGTTGTACAAAGGTATTTTGATATGTCCATTTATGAATACAGTGCATCTCGATCAGTTACTTCATCTTTTTTTTCTTGCTCTCTCTCTCCTTTCCCAAGTAGTCTCATCAAATTTCCCTGTTCCATTTTCACACATGCACATAGATTATTATAATCATATTCATCCTCCTTCTCCCTCTCCTTTACCTACTCTCCTCTGGCTTCCAGATCTCAGTCTAGATGTGTTTCAACTTCCTAATGTTCCTTTTATTACACTGCCTGTTAATTGTTCTGTATTTTACCATGGTTTCTCACACTTGTGAATACCATGTTTTAGCCAGGTAGATCCAGTATGTGTTTGCGAAGATGTTTGTGTTTTGGATCTAACATACACATAGGAGGATCTGAGGATTGCATGAAGGAACTTATACTGGTGTCTTACCTGGAATTGGAATCTACTGTGCTTTGAATCACTGGGTTTTTATGCTAGACGTTTCTGAGGGTAACATCTTCATAAAAGGTACATAACTTAGTCACCATGAGCTGCAAGCTATAATCAACCCACTTTTTCTGTTTTGGTATGGGTTCAACTTTCTTTCTGAAATGTCTATAATATGAAAATAGATCCGGGTTTGTGTTCTCCCCTCCTTCTAACAAACTGCATTACCTCAACACAAGGCATGGTGCTTCCATTGATTTTCCTTCTATTGCTGTAGCAGGAGGGAATTTATTCACCTACAATTTGTTGAACATGTTTGAAGAGACATATAGCTCTCCTTAAAGAACCCCCCTAGTAGCAGGAAAAGCCATTGGGCTTCAGGGTGCTATGTACTTTAATGGAAGTGTGACAGGATGTGCACTGCCGATGGAGGCTGGAGGCAAGAAAGACACCTCCTCCCAGCACTTTTGGTCGATAAGTGGCCTTCATATAGACCATGCTAAACATTCATAGAACATTGCTCAGACAATATAATGCTAGTTATTTGGCTTATTTGAGGGGTTGAAATAAAAGCTTTGATTATGTTTTTGAGCTAGCGTATTGTAAATTAAATTATTTGCATCTTGTAGAATTGTAAAAAAAATCCATCAATTCTTTTCATTCCATTGAAAAATAAAGATCAAGTATATACAGACTGAACTTACTTTATACAAAAAGGCTATTTGTGGTTTATCTTTGTATGTAATGCTGAAAAATCTTAATTGTTAGCAATAAAAACTTCACCTTTCAGAGTTCTTAGTAGAATATTTACAAAGGGTCAAATCTTTGTTAATATACTTTGTTAAAGTATATTAAGCTGAATATTTCTAAAGAGAATTTTCTAAAAGAGAATTTTATTTTACTTACATGCTGCTTTATTCTACAAATATATCGTATGTAACCTTGATGTAAGAAGTAAAAGTTTGCATATTGGCTTACTAAATATTGCAATATACTGATAGCTTATTTATGGAGACATTTCACATCACAAAACTTTTAAGTATAAGGTCCAGAATACTTTGATAAATAAGACATCTATGTCCTTATTCATTTAATTAAGGCAGAATTAAGTATGGCTATCATACAGACCAAAGAATTGACAATGTTTACACTCTATGTGAATGTTAAAGAGGTAGATCTGTAGAAGAAAGGAAGAGGAAAATGAAGAGCATGGTAGGCTTAATTCTCATTTCCTTGTGGGTACCCAAAGTCCCTGGCCTATGCAATCCATGGCATGCCCTCATTCACCGGCCAAACAGCAATCAGGCACTAGGACTTGCATCCAAGGTCTTGTTCTAGGGTTCTTTCCACTACTCCATCTTGAAGAGAGTAGTGATTACTTTTTGGATGGGGAGCAAGGTCCAAATGGCTTCTACTTGCATTTTTATTGTTCAACCAAAGATAGGAGAGGAATTGTGCTCTTACTTATTTCAAAACATTTATTGATTGATTGATTATTATTTTTTGGGTCTGGTCGTGGGGCCTGAACTCTGGGCCTGTGCGATGTCCCCTCAGCTCTTCAGCTCAAGGCTAGCGCTCTACCACTTGAGCCACAGCGCCACTTCCGGCTTTTTTTTCTGCTAATGTGATGCTGAGGGATTAAACCCAGGGCCTCATGCATGCAAGGCAAGCGCTCTACCACTGAGCTACCTTCCCAGCCCTCAAAGCATTTAGTAGTAGCTCAATCACTGGGAATATTTAGAGAAAAAGCCAAAAGAACATGTTAATTAACTTTAAAGGCAAACAACACATAAATTATAATTGTTATAAAATGCAGGAAAAGAAGACCAAAAACATGAACTCACTTTTCTAATTTAGACCTAAACTAAGTCTGCAGCTATCCTTTGAAAATTGAATTTACACAGGTCACAGCTCATTGATTATATTTGATCTTGAGCCACAAAGTCCTTCAGTGAACTCTGTGCAAAATATGTTTCTGCTTCTATCTTGCAGAATATTCAGAATTCTTTGTGATGATACAGAGAACAACACAAAGCCATTGCTCTTTGAATGCCTTGTTCTCCAGATGGCTGCTTGTGTTCTGGGTTCTGACTTGTAGATGGAAAAGAATGTGAGTCACAAGACAGTTCCATAATAACAGATAGTATGTGAAGCAGTAAGGGAAAAACATTCATTCGCCTCTTCTTTTGATAAAATATTATTTGTCAAAATCATTAATTTTCTGGATATTTTAAAAGAATAACTGCTTTCAATCTTAGAGCTCTGCATTTGGAGATTTATCTCAGGGTGAGGTAAAGAAGACACTAATCCTCTGCAAGGCTGTCCCGAGACTGTTAGTTTCCTGATTTTATTGCTGAGCCTGCCTCTTAATTTTCCCCAGCTGGGTCACCTTTGCTCAGGGGAGACTTTCTCAGCTAATGCCAATCAGGATGCTGCTGTTTCTGAATAATTAAAACACAATCCACACCTCCTCCAATTGACAAACCTTAATGATTACAATGAAAGGCCTTCCAATATTTTAAAACCAGAATGCCTCTGAGGTGCTAGGTACCAGGAAGCCAATGGGAGATGGATGGATGGATCACATGACACAGACCCTGGCAATAAAAGGAGAACTAAAGGGGGTGGGATAGGTGGAGATAAAGGTGAAAGCATTTTTATTAGTTGGCAATCCATCATTTTAAGGAGGAAAGAGCCCCAAAGAACAATGGAACTATGCAGATACACTGAATTTGGCTGAAGAAACAAATGTGACTCTACAATGGTGTTTTCACTTGACAACATCTATTTATTGAACCCAGCACAGAGCCCTGTTCTAGGCAGTATGCCAGGGCCTAAATTACATAGACACTCAGATCATGCTGCCTCCTTATTGTAACTTGGAGAGAAGAGAAACAGGGAGATGTTTGCTTCCTCCCTTTCCTTAAAGTTTATACCATAGCTAATTATACAGCTTACTGAAATGCCTTCCCAGTCCTGGACATTACTGTACTGTCTAGGAAAGAGGATGCTTTCCTGATTAGCAAATTAATACAGCTTTACAAACTATTTATAACACAAGGTGAAATTCAGTTGACATAACACCTTGCTTATGCTAAGACAAGTGTTCCATGTCCCTTCAGGTCCTTTTAAACATGAGCACCATCTGGCCTCTTCTTCCCTTCCAGACCTGACTAACGCCTCTGTTCTCATTCTCACTGGGATAACCAACCCCCTACTTTTAGCTCCCCAGAACCCATTTTCTTTCATTCCATAGAAGCATACACCCACTGACAAAATTAGAGTGGAGACAGGAGGATAACAAGCATTTCTCAGTATGGATCCTGATTGGGCAGTTTAAACTATGGCTTTGTAAGTCACTACTCTCTGTTCCAATCTATCCTGCTTCTCTCACTCCACACCTAACTCCTAACTAGAAACTTTTTCTGGGTAACTAGGTTCTCTGTAGGGACACGGGGCACTTATTCAGAGCGTTACACGTGATACTCACTTTCACTTCTACTTTGTTTTTGTTGGTCATGGGGTTTGAATTCAGGACCTAGGTGCTATGCCTGAGATATATTGCTCAAGGCTAATGCTCTGTCACTTTGAGCCACAGCTCCACTTCTGATTTTCAGATGGTCAATTGGAGAAAAGAGTCTCACAGACTTTCTTGCCTGGGATGGCTTTGAACCACAATCCTCATATCTCAGCCTCCTGAATAGCTAGGATTATAGGTGTGAGTCACCAGTGCCTGGCTTTCTTCCACTGCAATTTAAATAAATCAATATCTTACTTAGAGCAAAGAAGCTTGTATGTCAGTGGGGAAGATGCAAATATACTGCTGTAGAAGAGGAGGCCAGCAGGACCATAGCAGGGAGAAATGTGGGTCTGGGAGTGGGTATTGGGGTTCTACTATCACTCATCTTTTTTTTTTTTTAAAATTGGTCATGGGGCTTGAACTCAGGGCCTGGGTGCGGTCCCTGAGCTCTTTTGCTCAAGGCTAGTGCTCTACCACTAGAGCTTACAGCACCACTTCCAGTTTTCTGATGGTTAATTGGAGATAAAAGTCTTATGGACTTGCCTTCCCAGGCTAGTTTTGAACCATGATCCTCAGATCTCAGCCCCCTGAGAAGGCAGGATTATAGACATGAGCCACTAGTGCCAGACATGTTTTTCACAATTCCCAACTTTCCCCCCTCCCTCCCCCAATTCCCAACCTTTGATGTACCTTTTTGGATCCTATCTCTCCTTCCAGCTCTTGGGAAGAATCTACATTGTGATGTTATTATACTGATAGCCAGTGAATTGTGTCTCCTTTCCAAATCCCTATGTTGAACTCCAGGGCCTCACGTGTGTATTTGGATATAGGGTCACTAATATTAAATTTAAGTGGTGCTGGTAGGGTGGGTTTCAACCCGATTTGACTGGTGTACTGATGAGTGGAGGTTGAAACACATATAAGATACCAGGGATGTATGCCAGAGAGGAGAGACACAGATAGAATGACTGGCTATCTGCAAGCAGAGGAGAGAGGTCTTAAGAGACGCTAATCCTACCAGCACCTTGCTCTTGGAATTTCAACCTCCAAAACTGTAAGAAAATACATTTCTGTTATCCAACCCATCCAATCTCTGGTATTTTGTTATGGTACCCCAAGCTAACTGATCCATACGTAATGAAGCCCGAGACATTGAAGGGCCCTCATTTCTCAGGAGTGTTTTATTTAGTCCATCCCAGTTATGTAGAGCCTCCACTTTCTGTTTTAAATTTGTTTAAGAATTCAGTATTATAATTTTTAAAGAAATATTACAGAAAAATGGAAGTACTTTTATAATTTGTTATATTGCATTTTAAAATAGGACTAATCTAGGGGTTAATAACAATTCATTTTACCAGATCATTAAATGGACTAACATCCATTAAAGATTGTATCTTTCAATGCCACCATTGGGAGAAAAGTCCCAGTAGAAAACGCATTTATAAACAAGAATTAATTGCTATAAATTACTTGGAAAGGGAAAAATGTCAACTTTATGTATCAAATAGTATTGACCCTGGGATTTACAGCTGTGTAATAATTTGGTACCTGATTTATTTTTAAAAGACTGACATATTTCTTGTTTTGGCTCTCCCTTCTATTATGTGTTCGTGACATTTCAATAATCAAGCAAAAAGTAAAGAAGTCTGCACCATCTCAATCTCTGTGTCTAATTAAAAAGTTTTTATGCATAGCAATTTGTTACCATTTTACATTATCACCAGGGCTCATTTCTCATGGAAAAAATTAGCATCAGTTTAAAAGGATATTTCTTTAATCACCAGTTCTGATTGTCAGCAGTACCGTTTTGTAGATAGTTTTCAGCTGACTAACAAATCTTTTATTTTATTGGCTGTCTCATTTTGCTCTCTTGCATATTTCACATTTATGGTCTATTCAGACATTCTCCTGTTTTGTTAAGTAGGAATCTGTGTGGTCTTTGATGTAAGACATAATTTATTTGACAAGGAAATATGAGTCTGTGCCCTGAATCCACATTTCACTGATGGATTGAGAAATTTTAAAATTGCAACAAGATAGACTTTCCCTCAGATTGGTATACCACTTGCATTTTGCTAATCTATTTGACAGTGAATTTAAATATCTCTGTTTATATAGGAATAGACAGAGATTCATACAATCATGAAATAGTACCCATGTATAGTTTTTCTATTTTATTAATAGAAAAAAAGAATTTTTGCTTTATGAGCCATTATGGAAAAGTTGCAGATTTTTCCTCTTGTAATTAAAATGAAGATATTTATTTTAGCCTTATATACATAGTTATAGCTTTGTAAAATGAGTCATAATGTCTTCAATCTATGCTGCTCACTCCTCAACCCAGCAAATGCAAGTTCTGTTAACATTTTAAGATTTACATATTTTGTCTGTTCTCTCGTCTGTATCCTGGTAATTGGAAACTTGTAGCGCATTCCCTCTGCTCAAACAATTTGTCAATTAACCTTCACAAAATGAAAGTTTAAAAAATTTGACTTTCAGATTTCAATCGTCTCAAAATGTAGAAATTGATTAACACTCAGGGTAGCAATGCTTTTTACATATCATTTAAGGTCTGAAACATCTCTTTGATGTTCAAATATGACTACCATATCTATGCAATGGATAAGATCAAGTGTTTAAAATTACTTGAGCTGGGCATGGTCCTCCTTTGCCTTGTCAATAGCCATGAACAAAATACTAAATACTTTTTGTGAATATGCACTATTTCCATTGATGTCTTTTAACATGTCTGTTATATACTAGCCCATATTAAATGAAGGAGAAGAAGATATGGGTCCTACTATGATATCTACAATCTATATTTTGATGTAGTTGGTAGGGTCATGGCCCATTCTGAAGCTCAGGGAAAAAATCCAGGTGCTAGAGGTTAAAAAAGATAGAACAATTCAGTTATGGGTAGTTGAAGATAGTTATTGAATCTGCTGTGTTTAAAGAGGTTGGGTTACTGTCTAGTAGTAAGCTAGAAGGTAATATTACTAGCTGGATGAGCTACTTAACCTCCTTAGGTGATAATAATTTCCTTTACCCAGCTTGTGTGAAGATTAAATGGAGTTAATATCTGTAAGCCACCTATAATCGTGACTGTCATCTGTTAAGCATGATTTAAGTATGAGGTCCTACCATTTTCTTCTTTCTCCAGGATACAACTCTGATCTCACGAGTGTAGTTATTGTTCCACAGTAACTTGAAGCAAAGTTGAGCTGGGAAAATTGTTGGCACAATACTTTTGCTGGGCAGATTTTCCAAGCCAAGTTCTGATGGTGGCATGTTATCTTTGATCTCCTCCTAGAGTATTTTATGTATTTCTTCTCCCGAGAAAAGATAACATGCCACCATCAGAACAAAAGGATTCTCTGATCTCCTCCTGGAGTATTTTATGTATTCTTCCTCTGGAGAAGAGAATCCTTTTGTGGCCTGCTTCAGAGAAGGGCGGAGAGAGACTTTCCTGATTCTGCTTGCTTTCTCACCTTTTGAAGTGCCGTATTTTGGATCTGTGTATCTTGAACACAGGCCTTTTGCTAGGACACTGGGTGAATTGGTTGGGTATAGTTCACACATATTATTACTCAGTTGGGAATGCAGGAAACCACAGTGAGCTTAAGGACAAGAAGACCCCATGAGTCAACTACTGAGTTCTGCTCCTATTAGCATTCAAAATGTGAAAGGAGAATTTGCTAGTTGTTTTAGCAGTAGAGGGAATAGGTGGTCTGGTTTGTTCATGTGGCTGGAATTGTGAGTCAAATGAGATCCTTTCCTTGTTGTATGCTCAGGTGAGAAAGATATTCAATATTAATTTCCTTTTTCTACACATCAAAAAGAACATTTCAAAATGTATTTAACTTAAAGACATTAGGTATCAAACACCAATTTTTGGAGAGGGTTAAGTTATATGTGCACAAATTAGAAATAAAGTAACAATAACACATATGGCATAGAGCTCGGGAATTCTAACTGTTATTCTTGGATCTTGCCTAAGTATCAGTGTGCAATTGATTTTCCTTTATCATTTCATCATTTTATCAGTAACTTCCTATAATCTTTATTCATTGTTATAAACAAAGACAGTGTCTTGACTTCATAAAAGGCAATACTTTTTTTCCCTTGGTTTTATTTTAGAGCTAGTTTTGGCCTATGATGAATTGATGAATGGTTGATTTCCTCACACTCCTTTCTGCTAACCTTTCTTGACAGTTTCTGGATTGCTCTACCCAGTAATTTGCTCCATAATAATGGCTACTCGGAGATGTGTCTTAACAATTTCCTTTATTTTTTAACAAGGATTCTTAACACCCTCTGTAGGTGAGACTACGCAATTACAGATATAAAGCGTTCCCCAGGGATGACTGCTCACAGATGCCACCAGGATTTTTGTAATTCAACTGTTAAATATAATGAAAACAAAGAATCAGACTCTCCAAACATCTAGTTGAAATAAAATTTTAATTAAAAGTTATGAAGGCATTTTATTGATTAACAATCTTAGTAATTAAGGAGTGTTGTAGACATTTTTTCTAGTTGGATTTGTTCTTCCTTTGAGATCTCTAATTGTTGTATGGTTTTACATTTATTGATAACTCTGTTTGATGAATGCAGATGCCACCTTTTATGGCCACCGTTGACAGAGTAATCATATTGTGAGAAACACCAGGCTTATGTAGTAACAGCTGTTGCCGTTATCCATGCTGACATCCATTGGGGAAATGTGTTTGCTGCTATCATGGGTACACGATAAATGCAAGGTGCAATAAAGCACAAGCTAACATTTTGAATATCCTTACAACTCTGGGAACTTTATTGCATATTACAAGCACTTTGATCTCTGTCCAGTACTTAAGTCTTAATTATCAGACTAATTGCACAGACTATGTTCATTTTCAGTGGTAATCCTTTTGTGATTAGCTTCTGTGTTCAATAACTGACTTATCCTTTAATTAAAAGGACTATTAACCTTAAGGCTGCTGCTGTGTCTTGGGATTAACCCATCCAGAGTTAATGTTTAATATCATTGTAAAAGCTTTTGCTGAAAGGTATAGCATAAAAAATGTGTGGAGAGAAATGCATGAAATGGATCTCACTTTCCTGATTTGCAACAAAGGTGAGAGTTGGAACAAAAACCTCCTTGTAGGTTAAATTTCCTAGGGTCTACCTAACTGTGTAGCCATTGGATTAACCCTTTGAACCATGCACTCATTTATTGGAAGAGAGGGATTCCTTTAGGACATGGCAGAGTTTTTTCGCTCAGTTTTCAAAATTCATTCTATGTGCACGTGATTGCTATTAGCCAGGTACCTAGTGTGATTTCTCTGTGTGTTTCTCTTTTTCTTTCTCACTTCTTCCTTCTCTCTTTTCTATCTTCTATCTCTCATCACTCCCTTTATCCCTCTCTCCATCTCTCCCTCCCTCCCTCTCCTTCCTTCCTTCCTTCTTCCTTCCTCCTTCCTTCCTTCTTTTGTTCTTCCTTTCTTCCTTTCCCTTTGCTGTTTTTTAAAATATATTTATTCCTTTGTAAAGATTCACAGCAGCTTGAAAATAGACATCATAATGGCAAGTTATTATCCAAATTCCAAGTAACACTGGTCAAATGGGTAAAACTAAGTTTACTACCTGTAAACTGAGCAAAAGGATGGAGATGCAGATGTAGGAAGAATCAATATCACAACTCAGAGAATGTGCCAAAGAGCCAGATGCAGCCTCTGGAAGCACTCTATTTCTTCTCTACTTTGGCATCTGGGTCCTACAATGAATGTTTTCCCCAGTGTGTCCCACATGTTATCTACTGCTGTGCTGGTTACTCAGGGTGAGGGAGAGAAATGGTTTCTCCAATTCTTCTTTTGCTCATATCCTTGCCAGAGGTAGAGACTTTTCATTGATGGATCACCTGCAGTGTCTTCACATGGAAAATGCACAAGCTGTGGAAATGGTTCAATTCTCCAACTACAGGGCCAGCAGGGGATGCAGAAAATGTTATTTTGTCTCACCTCCCAATTCTACACCTACTAGTGAGGCAAAGGACTAGTGTGACAGAAATTCTCCTTTCACAGCACACGTAGTGCAGAAATTCCATATATATGTGAAATATTTAAACAAGCATTGCATTGTGGCAGGAGTATTCTGTGAAGAAAGAACATTCTATGCTCTTGGACTTAGGGTCTAGCTAGCAGTACAGTGACTACTGCCAGCACCCCATGCTCCTGTTCCATGTTAGCATAGCAATGGAATGACTAGTGCCAAGATAGACTGAATTCTTCCCATGGCTATAATTCCTTAATAACGAGTAAGGAATTAGCCTGAGATCACTGGGGTTGATACAACTTTACCAATGTCATTTGGCCAGAAGTCTATAAGCTTTGATATGTATTTGGTCTAAAGCATTCCTTTTTCCTCTGTACAGACTAGCCTTGAGAGCATTGGAGCACTGCTTGCTCTGGTGCACACTGCTTTCTCTTCCCTATTCTTGTCCTTCTGGTATAGGGGCAAGGAGAAACAAGAGAATGAAATCATTTTCTGGTGATTCTAGTGTTCAAAGTGTCTGTTGGCTTGTGGTTGACCTTCCTTTCTTGTACACTCTGTGTCTGACCTCTTTCTGGTGGGTTCTGCTCTTTCTCTTGGTGTATCTGTTGTCTCCTGTGTGGGTATTAGGCATGCTTAGATGAGTTTTTCCAAAGGCTGGCAAGTGCTTTATCTGAAACATATTTTGAAAGAATCTGACAGCTACCGGAGACTTAGCCTGCTCCCTTCTTTCTATGCTTATCCTCAATTGTCCTCCAGTAGATGGCTAACAGGGAGGCCCAGTAAAGGGTCTTTTCAAAGTTATCCCCTTTTCTTTTTAGTACACAGACAAATGATGTCACCAAGAACATCACAAGAATTACTCACTGGCAAGGACAGAATGTCCCCAGGCTTAACCTATTTTTGTCCTGACTCAGAACATGAGGTCTTCCCTTGCTCTTTGCAGAACCGTGCTGGAAACTAAAGTCTTGGTACCTAAGCTAGGCATGAGCCTGAGAGTTGAGAGTGGGCACAATCACTGCTGCTTCTGGGGGACATCTTTAGTGAACGCGAGTCATATATAACTCCAAATTGCTTTTAAATTTTGGTTTAACATTGAAGTGTAATATTTATTTTGATTATCCCATTGTAACTTAAAGGTTTGATCTTTCAACTAAATTATAATTCTGTTTTTTAAAGGCTTCCCACCATCTCAACATTTGATTATCACCTTATTGACATGCTGGAGGATATTCTTTTTATTCCCCTCCAGAATTTTGAAATCTTATAGTTGCAGGTGAAATGTTTAGGTCTATAGAAAGAGTTTCTGTTTTTAATTTTGTATTTCCACACATATGTACAATACACCGAGATCAAACTCACCACCTCTATCACTCTCCCTCTCCCTTTACTTCCTTAAAATAATTTCAACAGGTTTAATTGTTCTATTTTCATATATGCATACAAAGTATTTCAACAATACTCACCCCTTTCACCCTTTCCATCCCCTTTCACCCTTTCCATCCCCTTTCACTGGACACCTGCTCTCCAACAGAGCCTGTATTACTTTCCTATCATTTATTTTTGTATATATTAATTTTACCTAGAAGTTTAACTATGATACTTCATGTGTTCATTGATTATCTTCCAATTAGAATAACCTCTTTCCCCATTCTCCTATCCCCTATTGTTCAACAGCTTTCAGTGAGTTTCTTATGACATTCTCACACCTAGACACAATGTATTTCATTATTATTCACCCTCCATCATTCTATTTCCCTTTCTCCATCCCCCTTGTCTCTTCAAACAATCTCATGTTCTATGTGTGTATATTTATGTCTATGAATATAGATGTCTTTTAGGTCTATATTCTACAAATGATTGAAAACTATTTATCTATTTTTGGCTTGGCTTATCTTGTGCAACATCACAATTTCAAGCTTTACTTATCTTCATAAAATGACGTAATTTCACTTTTCTTGAGGCTTTATAGTATTCCATGATGTATATGTGCCATATTTTCCTCCTCTATTCATTGGTTGTTGGCACTTTGGATGATTCCATTATTTGGCTACTATGAACAGAGCTATAATACCTGTGTGCAGGTATCTCTCTTATATATTGATTTAGACTGGAAGGGTTATAAGGTTGATATAATTTTAGTTTTTTGAGGAACCTCCATACTGATTTCCATAGTGCTTGCACTGGTTTACATTCCCACTAGCAGTTTATGAGGGTTCCTTTTTCTCATGGCATCCTTACCAGCATTTGCTAATGTTTTCTTCATGAATGCTATTCAGACTGGGGTCAGTTGGAATCCTTAGTTGAATTTACTCATGTATATGTTAGCCATTTCTCCTTTTGCTGAGGACTGTCTTCTATTGATCCTTTATCTGTTGAATAGCTGGTGAAAATTTTCTCATATTCCATAGGTTGTCTCTTGGTTCTGGTTTGGTGTGCAGAAACTTTCCTCCTCCTCCTCCTCCTCCTCTTCCCCTCTCCTTCCCCTCCTCCCCCTCTTCCTCCTCTTCCTCTTCTTCTTCCTCCTTCTGCACTGGGGTTTGAATTCAGGACTTCTTGCTTGCTAAGCTTGTGCCCTACCAGTCCTGTTTTTTTGATGGATATTTTAGAGATGGAGTCTAGAAAACTTTTCTTCCTGGGCTGGCCCTGAACCAGCATCCTCTGGATCTCAGCCCCTGAGTAGCTAGGATTACAAGGGTGGGCCACTAGAGCCTGGCTAACCTTTTAAATTGTAAGCACTTTATAATATAGTACTATTTTAATGTACAAATATATAATATATATTTTTTAATCATAAAACTATTTCTTTGTATACTTATTGAAGCAGACTTAAGCAGAAATCATTGGACAGTCAGGAAAGCTCTAATTATTTTATGACATTTTCAATATGTTTCTTTTTTTTGGGGGGGGTCCAGTCGTGGGGCCTGAACTCTGGGCCTGGGCGCTGTCCTTCAGCTCTTCAACTCAAGGCTAGCGTTCTACCACTTGAGCCACAGCACCATTTCCGTTTTTTTTCTTTTTGCTTATGTGGTGCTGAGGAATTGAACCCAGGACCTCAGGCATGCAAGGCAAGCGCTCTACCACTGAGTCACCTTCCCAGCCCCTCAATATGTTTCTTATTGCTATAGATGTGAACGATTTTCATGAAGAATTTTCATCATAAGCTTGTTTTTGCTGGCTGAGGAAGGACAGATCTGAGGGTCTAATTCTTGACTTTTCATTCCTCTACTGTATTTCAATGACATTATAACAGAGTTCCATGAATAGAATTTTATATGGTCATCCTTACAATTGAGCTTTGACCATCAGTGGCTGCAAAGAATTGCATCTTAATTGCTGCCTACCAATAACACAGCATAGTTACTTTTATGATCCTGAATTTTTTGTCTGTTTGTTAAAAACATTTCTACTGCTTTCATTTTTACTTCAAGTATTTGTTACCTTTAGCCTCAATTACTGTAGGAGTTTTATCTTTAAATGAACAAATTATCCTTTTTACTATTAGTTAAAATGGTCCCATCAGTTGAAGGATCTCATAAAATTGCAGTAAGTATATTCATTTTCAGAATTTCTAAATCTTTTAAAACTATAGCTGTATTTGAGTCATAGCTTCCAGTTTTATCTCATAAACTCCAGTTATTTTAAAATAAAATGTAACTGAGGAACTCACAAATGTTCTTTTTAGATTACTCTGTTGTTCCTCTTTCAAAGTATAAGTGAATTCTTTTGTGCTTTGGCTCTGTTGACTGTCTTTCAGGGATGAATTATCTTTCTGTGTTTCAAAATTTTCATTTGCCCTATTAATAACTGGCCTAAAGAATTAAAAAAGGACTTCTCTGGAGAGGAAATAAGAATGGCCAATAGACACATGAAGAAATGCCTAGCGTTGCTGACCACAAAAAGAAATGCAAATCAAAACCACGTTGAGATTCTACCTCACCCCAGTTAGAATGGCCATTATCAAGAAAACAAATAATAACAGATGCTGGTGGGGATGTGGCCGACAACACTACTACACTGTTGGTGGGAATGTAAGCTGGTTCAACCATTATGGAAGGCAGTATGGAGGTTCCTCAAAAGACTAAACATAGAACTCTCCTATGTTCCAGCAATCCCACTCCTGGGCATTTATCCAAATGATCTCAAACTAGGCCACACTAAAGCTACTAGCACAACTATGCAGCATTATTTACCATAGCTAAGATATGGAACCAATCCAGATGCCCCTCAATAGATGAATGTATCAAGAAAATGTGTTGTATATTTACACAATGGAATTTTATGTTTCTATCAGAAAAAATGACATCACCCCTTTCATAAGGAAATGGAAAGACTTGGAAAAAATCATATTAAGTGAAGTAATCCAGATTCCTAAAAAACAGGCTTTATGGTTTCCCTCATTTGTAATAATTAGTATAAGCCTGTTAGTCCTGACATAGAATCATAATAGCTCAAGAGCTCTGAACATATGACCATACAAAATGATGCTAATTGAAATGAGCTCCAAGACATGGAAACAACAGGTCTTTTTTTTTTTTGTCAACCTTGATGTCGCCAATATACTGTATCTAGTTCTTTTTTCTTATTTCATTTCATTTTTCCTTTTCCATTGGTTTATCCCTGGCAATCTCTATCTTTGATTCTGGTACCCTCCTTCTTGTATATGCATTTATCTGATTGGGGGAAGAGAAGGGGAATAAAAAAGTGCTGAAAGAAGTACAAAAGATGACCCATTGCAACAATGATACTCACAGGATACTATGTCAGAAATGAACTTTACAACTTTGTGGTGGGGAGAGTAGGGGGAGGGAAGGGGTAGTGAGAGAACAACAATGGGGTGGGTAACAATGTTCAACAAAAAATGTACCTTATTCGTGCAAATGTAACCCCTCTGTTCACTATCTTTACAATAAAAAATTAAAAACATTTCAGTTGCAAACTCATTTTGCATGGAAGATTCTTACCTTTGTTCAAATCTATTCTCCTCTTCCCAAGCTCAAGCTTTCTCATTCAGCTATAGCGGTCTCCTAGAAACTATCATCCAGAATCTGTCTTACATGAGCAGCTTAGAGCTCTTGCTCTTGGGACACACATAAGATCCAACCTTAGAGCCTCAGTTTCCAGGATGGTCAGTTCCATTCAAGCCCTGCCCCCCCTTCATGTTGTCATCATTTCCTGTGTGTGTTACTCTAAACTATTTTATTTTTCTTTTCTTTTCTTTTTTACCTTTGTTGCTATGTTTCAAGGTCATAATGGCAGTGGTTGTGAGGCAGATCTGAGTTGTCTGATCTCTACTTTCTCGAAGAGAAATCATTAGACATAGTGTACACTATATGCATGTATGGAAATACCATACCAAACTCCACTAGTATATATAATAAATATATGTTAATGAAAAATTAAACAAATAAACTCATAATTTGTACCCATACCACCATTTATTTCCTCATTTTCAATCATAACTTATGCTGCTTCAAAATCCAAATTCTTGGTGGTACTAGGGATTGCGCTTACTAGATAAATGCTCTGCCACTTGAACTACAACTCCATTCTTTTATGTTTCACTTTCTTTTCAGGTAGAGTCTCATGTTTTTGCCTGGGGCCAGCTTCAAACTATGTTCCTCTTATTAATTAAGGCATCAGTTTGATCTCTATATTACTCTTCTTAAAAGCTTTACATACTCCTTATTGAATACCAATAAAAATGCTCTGTATTCTAACAGTACAAATATTGATTGTACATTTAAGATTGTAGAATTATTTCTAAAATTTATAATGTTTCATTATAGAATAACTTTAACAGACCATTTTTCTATTTTAAGCACTATTCTTTATAAAACTAGTTATTATACAAAGGAACAACAAAACTTTTTATAAATTGGTATGCTTTTCAAAGAGCTCTGATTTTTTTCTACTCATATTTTAGAACTATACAGAAAGATGATTATATCTACCCACACTAATTTGGCATTTCTTTTGACTCATTTTCTTAGTATGGATTACAATGGACTGACTCATCCTTTTATTTTTTTTCCTACAGTTACAAAAGGTGAGGATCTGTGTTATATTCCTGTTATGGATCAAAATTAAAGTTAATGTTTTAAATGAGATTAGATGGCCAACTTTGACATCATCTATATGTTGTTCACAATTTGTAATAGGAAGGGCACTGTGGTTTACTTGATGGCACAAAAATGTCCTGAGTAGCCAAGTGGCTGTGCCTTGCAGGGAAAGTCTAGATGGCCATGATCTTCAGCTTTCAGATTTGCTAACTGGTTTTCATCAGTGTGCCCGAAGTTCTTCAGGCCAAGAGAACTAATGTACTGTAAGGAAGCCACAGGCAGCTTCAAAAAGCACCAGAACTAACTAGGCAGAAGATATGAATATAAACCTTGGGTCTGCCATCCACTATATAAGTACTTTGCTACCCCGAGTCCCACTTTATCATCTCTTTGATGGAAATAGTTAAGAGCTTTTACCTTTTAGGGACGTTATACAGATTAGCAATAGTAAAAGTAAAAATAGTACAAGCAAAATATCAGGTAGCTAGGCTGTCTCTTTACTTTCTATAGCTTCATGTCCTCTCCCCCTCCCCCCCCCCGCCATAAATCAAACTCCAGGTAGCTCACTGAACAGGAAGGTCTAGAAGTTTTCTTCTCATTGGCTCAGGGCGATGTTCATAGTTTCTTTTTATTCTATTTCCTGTCTGGAGCCTCAAGTGTTCTTCTTTTGGCTCATACCAGATTTTCACTTTTTGCCTAACATTCATAGACTGACTGTTCATTAGTTTTGTTTATTTATTTTAAGTGGCTGTACAAAGGGGTTTCAGTTCCACAAGTTGTTCATTGGGTTTTTAATTTGCCATGTTTATAAAATGACCCCTCATAATCTCCTCATACCATTTCTGTACATGTAATCACTAGACAAAGGATGTTTTACTCTTGTGTCTGTGTTCTGGAATATCTACTACTAATTTCTACCCAGGATCCTAGTCCCTTAAGTATACAATTGTTGGAGGAAATAAAAGGAAAAATCAAATATCCAGTGGTTTTTAATAAGTACTTGTGATTGTTATATGTTAAAATGTCACAAACATGTTTAACAATAAAATCCTCTTGTATAACTCACATAAGCTAATAAAAATACATGTAAACCAAAATATTTGTTTAATAACTTGCAATGGTGTTTACTCTTCAAGTGACTGAATTTTGTGTCCATTATTCAGTGTATTCTCTTCTTCTTAATAAGAAACTTTAGAAACTAAATTTTGTATTCAAGATGTTTCTGAGTGAGTAGAGAATTAGGTGAAGTCTGGATTATGGTAAAAACGAGAGGAAATAACCAGCCTCTGTAGATTCTTTTGCTAATCCCACCCTTAGCGAAGGCTGAGAACCCATTAGATAGTTGCTAAGGGCTCCATAGAGAGCTGTTTCTGTTGTAAGACTGTCCACACAGATTGGGCATGAAACAGTTCAATAGTAAAACTCCAGCTGCAGCTGGAGGGGATGCTTGATGGTGTGACATGGGAAGTGCTCTAGTCAATGACTTTTGCACAGCGGGGAAGCCTTTTTCCACTTATACATAGCCTACTAGCCTGTCAAAAAAGCTGGGGTGGTCCATATGATCTCTCTCACCACTGGAACACAGAGCAAAGTTGATGGACTGAAGACAGAGGGAAACCTGGATAACAGGCTGCAAGAATCTATGGAACCAGCACACAGAGACAGAGAACTTGATTAAGTTTCAACCTGCAAAAATCTGTGCAGGTCAAGAGAGGAAGAGCATAAGCAAGAATGATAGCAGTGTTGTATATTGGTAGTTTACTTCTGCTCTCTTGCTAGTATTTTCAATGCTTGTGTCTCTTGCATCACATACTGTTGAGGGGCTCACAGAGCTGCTTGAATTGGTATGTCATTTCCCACTTGAACATATACCTCTGAAACATGAGGAATATTTTCATGTGCCCAGACTCACTATTTCTTTTTCAGTGTGCACAGCATAGTCATGTTCACTTGCCTGGATTTCCTTTCCTATGAAATCTCTTGCTTTTATCTATCTATCTATCTATCTATCTATCTATCTATCTATCTATCTATCTATCTATCTATCTATCATATATTATCATTAGCATCTTTTTTTTTTTAAAAAAAGCCTTCTTTAAAGCCTAAAAGCCTCCTTTAAAGAAGTCTTCTCCACAATCAAAAAACACACTCAACTCTTTAATCTGAAGAACAAGAGCAAATAGCAAAAATCTTTCTCTGTTTTCCTTTCTTCTGCTTACTTCTGCCAGCTTTCTTCTAAGCTTTATCACAACAGACTTCCAGAAAGAGCAGATTCTACAACTTTCCTCATTTCTTAATTTCCAGCCCATTATACTTGACATCTGCTTTCATTATTTTCTGGAATTATTTCTTTGAAGTTTCCAATAATCCCTTTGCTGCTAAAGTCAGTAGAATTTTTGGCCTTTATTTTTCTTATTTGACTGTGGAACGTATGAAACTATAATCATCCATTTTTGAAATAGGCTTTTAAAGAGGGGAAAAGCAGAAGGAGAAACAGTTGTGAGTTTGGGGTTGCTGAGACCAGATTACATTGCATACTAATACATATTTACCAATGATGGATGGCCTGAAGATTTATTTCCAGGTTATGAACCTACCCTGGGTGAGGTTGGAAGTTTCTTCAATACTATTCTGTTTTGTCCCATTTCAGTGATCTTGGATGACTGTTTTCCTTGTTGGCTTTTTAAATGTGATGTTCCTGGGGTTCTGTTATTTTCTGTATTCTCTCCATATTCACTGTCTGGAAAGATCTCAATCACTCCCAATGGTTCCAGCATTACCTATGGCTCTCAGCTTCCAAAAGACATGTCTCCAGCTCCTTTCCCTTTCTTAAACTCTAGTTCAATATATTTAATTGATTACCAGACCTCTTAAAAATTCCACTTGCATCTTGGTTTAGGTATACTCTACTATTACCTACCTATGCCTTTCCAACCATCTTGACACTATATCTACTCAGTAGATCAGAAACTTGGAAATGATTTTTGATCTTTTCCCTTCTTTCTCACCCCCTTTATTTCTTCTCCAATTAAAGCTTATTTCAAAGTTTCATCCTTAAGGTTCTAACAAGATTCCAGAGAGGGAAAGAAGGATTTTTTTGTGCCTTGTGTTATTTTAATTATGTCAATATGATGAATATTAAAACATATACTGCTTTAAATACCCATTTTTACAAGGATTTTGATAAACACATGATTACTGGAACATATAGGAAAGAACTTTTACTGAGGAGATTTATGACTGAATTTTTATTATCTTAGGAAACCAAGGAAAATGTAAGGAATGGGAATAATGAAATGAGACCAAAGTTTCATGTTGGACAATAACTCCAACCCTCTCTTCTTCTGAATATTTTGTCAGCACACACAAGATGCAAGAAGGAGGTTCCTGGCTTGAATTTTTGCCCCCTGAATTCCCCTGAGCAATGAAGTAGCCAAAAGAGAAAGCAAGAAGTCCAAATAATTCAAAACAGAGAAAAATCTGATTGTGCCAGTGAAAAAGAAATCAAGGCTCAAAACAAAACAATCTTCTTGCTTTTGCCTCACTGCCCCCCTTCGTGATATCGTTGCTACATGACTAAGTGACAGAGTTTCTGCTCTATGGGGCTGAAGTTTAAGCTATTTTTCGATAGCAACTTTCCATGATACTGTTTTCCCTGTATTTAGATCATTTGTACAATTCAGGGAAATGATGTCCCAATCACTTAGAATCTTGCCACAATGTTAGGAGCCTTGGACAAGAGGACTTTAAGGTCAGCCATGAAAGGAAATAACATCTATTATTGGACAAAGGCCAGATATGTCAGTGAGGAAATTGAATAAGACATTGGGTGGTGCCAAATCCTTCCTTCCTTTGGCTAATCTCATACAAAAACCTTGATTTCAAGAGCATGAGGATCAAGTGTGAAATATATCCATTTACAGTTGCTTTATCCATCATCATCTTAGATTTCCTGATGAGATTCATATGCTTGACATAGGCATTAAGCCAGTCCTTGGCATTTCTCTTCTGCTACCTTTTCTGGGTGCTTACAGTTTAGCCCAATAATCTGGAAGGGAGAGCAGTAATGTACCTGCTTTCTAACCTCAATGCGAATGCTTCACACTAGGGTTTATGGATTTACTCATTCCTTTAAAATCAGATGATAAATACTACACTTGAGACCTGTCTTTATGCAGTAGTTTGTTTGTTTATATCCTGGCAGCATATTCACATAAAGTGTCCCACAATGTGGAAGAAACTGCTGTATTGCATTTTGAACGCATGGTATTGATTGCCAGAGAATCAGTTAAATTGCATTGTGAATAATGATTGGCACTGGCCTTAACCCTTTTGGCTAAAATTGCTTATTTGTCATCCTGGCTCATGGAAGAGATAAACAATTGCTTGCTGATGATCTAACAGATCAACTGTGAGTATCATTTGGCATGTCAGACGAGAGCTAATTTAATGAGCTGCAGTTCCTGCCAATTACCTGGGAACAAATCCCTCCGCAAGCTATTCTGTACATCATCAAAATGTTTAACCAAATTCTCGCTTGTGGCAGGTAAGATGATTGGGCGTTTGATTAGTCAACATGCTGTCGATATTATCTCACGTGTATTTGTTCTGTCTACTTAGCCAATCACCTTCATTCTTTAACAATGACAAATTATAATATGTAGCCATCCAATTCTTTTTTTAAAAATCACTCTGCTTAGAATGTATACTAACTGTAGAACTGAAACATTTCCCATGTGTGTGGGCTTGTTGAATTGTAGATGAGGTTATTTGTGTGGTGTGTGATCTTGTCACTTGGCAAGAATAGCAAATAAGTGACTTTATTTATATGTTGTGTGAGTACCTCTGAAGAAATTCTCTAACAAGAGCAGGCAATCTGGATAACCTGGGAATGGCTTCTTGTAAAAGTGGAAGTGTTTGAGAAAGGTCTGTGAGGCAGCATTGATTGGACAGGGAAAGAGATGGACAACCAGAAGGCACAGTGAAATGAGGTAAGTACCAAGGCCAGGGCATGGTGGAGGATAAAGTACCTGCAACATCACCAGAAACAAAAAGAGCAGCAAAGGCCTGAGCTATGCAGAACTTCTGAGGTCTCCCTGGTTATGGGACTTCGCTTAGCCACCTTCCCTTTTCTTTTTCCTTGGATTGATATGACTCTTGGGAAATTTACTTTCCCAGGATCCTTTCTAATTTATTTTATCTCTGACTTTTTCATTTGAGTGCATTTGCTGCTCCAATTCTACAGCTCACCTCCAGAAAGCTTTCTTTGACTTCAATTTGTCTCCTCCTTGCCATTGTACTACTGTCTTTTTCCTTCCTTCCTTCCTTCCTTCCTTCCTTCCTTCCTTCCTTCCTTCCTTCCTTCTTTCCTTTCCTTTCCTTTGTTCTCTTTTTCTCTCTTCTTTTTCTTTCTTTCTCTCGCTCCCTCCCTCCCTTCTTCCCCTTTCTTCCCTCTCTCTCCCCCTGCCTCCTTCCCTCCCTCTTTTCCCCTTCCACTCCTCCCCCACCTCTTTTTCTCTCTCACTACCACCCCCTCTACCCCCTTGAGCAACACATATCCTCTGTCTCCAGGCTGGGACTAGGGGCAACAAGTGAATGGGAACCCAATAGCTTCTGCTCAAATAGAAGCTTATCAGGAAGTTTGCAACATTAAATGCCTTTCTAAGGAGATTCTAAGATAGCCCTAAGAGAATGACATTTTCCATCTTTTACATTATCTCATGAGAAATGTATGTACATCCTTGCTAATTTACTATGCACAATTTCTAAGGTGTATTCAAGAAAACAGAACCTGAGGGGTTTATCCCCTTTACGACAGTGATATCAAATGTGTGTGTGTGTGTGTGTGTGTGTGTGTGTGTGTGTCTCCAGACCAAGCAATTCCCTAGTTTTCTGTGGATACCAGCAAGGTATATTGTCATTTGTAATTCTCACACTAGTTTCCTGGAGTTAGGATGCATCCTAAAAATGTGCGGACCCATTCCCATATGAAAGTCTCACAAGTCACTTTGGATGTTTGTCACAAGACACAAGGCATTCTGTATTTCTCACCTACTAGCTTTAAATTGGAGGGTTGCTGTAACTCCCTCCTCAGGAATGAGAATTTGTTTGAATGGCTCATAGAACTTCAGAAGGCTCTTTACCTTCTGTTATCAGTTTATTGTAAAGGCTGTAAGGGGGTGAGGTACAGGGGCTTCTCTGCTTTCTCCATGTATTCCACCCTCCCAGTGTCTTGATATGTTCACTAACGTGGGAGCTTTCCCAATCCTGTAGTTCTGGGCTTTTCTGGAGATGTCATCACATTACTGTGATAGACTCAATCATTGGCCACGGGTGATTAACTCAGGCATTAGCCTCTCAGCTTCTTACCTCCCCGCCCTCCCACCTTCAAGGTCTGGTGGTAGGCTGAAAGTTTGAACCTCCTGATCAAGCCTTGGTCTTTCTGGTGACCTGCTTGTAGCTAGCTAGGGGTCCCAAATGTCATTAGCATACAAAAATCACTCTTGTCATGTTGGAGAGTCTGAGGTTTATAGGAGCTATTTGCCAGGAATTGAGGCAAAAAACCAAATATTTATTTCTCATTGTGGCACAGAAGTCAATGTTCATTTGTAGCATCCATAATATCATCCTTATTTCATTATTCCAAAAGACTGCTCAGGACTTTGAAAAATCTGAGTCTTTTCAGTAGTCCCTTGGTAGCTGTGCCCCATCACCTTATGTATTTGGAGACAGTGCCACACAAGGGGCCTCGTCTATTGTCTGGCTGGCTTTGGACTTTCTTCATCACCAGAGGTCCTTAGTGGTCCACAGAGGGCTGAGGCAGTGTCATTGGTCTCTGCACAGTAATATTAGGGATTAGGACTTACACCATATGCCTTTTGCCCTCAAAACAAGTTCAAATGTTCACATTACACATTTCTGAGAGTTTCCATGTGTTTCTGGTTTTATATAGTATGTATGGACCCTGTTAGGTCCCATAGAATCTCATGTGGCCTGACTCTATAATGAGGGCCAATAGGAAGTTTTCCTATGTTTGAGCTGTACTACCTCTGAACTTAGAAGGTGTTGTGTTTGTCAGAGATGCATAATCTCTATCATTCTTTGCCCCGGGGTTTTAATTTTTGAGAAGCTGACCACAAGAAGCTGAAACCTCTGCAGATCAGAACCTGGTTCTCCAGTTCCACTTGTGATTTTCTAATGTATTCCCTAATGACAGCTATTAACTTTGCTTTTCTACTTCTCACATTAGTGTCCCTAAAAGACAGCATTCTTTTGCTTCTTGAGTGATTTAGCAGTCTGAGCTTCTTCAGAATTGGTCCGCAGGATTACTTCTGTCCCTATTTTCTGTAACAGAATTTAATTCTCCAAATGGTGACTGCAGCTTCCTTCAGTGAGAAAGGATTTTCAGCTCAGAGGCCACTCCTTCCCACTTCGCACAGAGAGTTGACATCTAAATCCTGGGTGCCCCACATCATGGAAAGCCTAATTCAGACAGGTGAGTCTCCAGCCCAAGATCAAGCACATTGGCTTGTGACAATTTTCAAATGATTAGCTCAGACGTCTCACCAGCTTTCTCCACTACTACAATCTGCCATAGGTAACCCTTGCTTCCTGATATGAGAGGTACAGTAGAACAATTTCAGGGTCACCCTTGGGCAGGTATCAGAGTGGTGGGCGCTGCTCACCATTTTCTCTTTTTATTTTAAATGCCAGGCATCTTGCCTAAATACTCAATAAATATTTATTGAATTAAATCTAATAAAGCCACAGCATCAGGACACATTTGTAGTCAGCATCCACCATTCAAGAAAGGACAATCTAAAGGTAATAGAGGCTATGTGCACTTCTAAAGGCTGCCACTGTAATAAGAATATTGTCTAATGCATATACAAACCCTAAAATCTCACCAGGATTTGGAAGCTATAGAGTGCTTTGCAAATACTCCCCTTTCTCTCTAAAGCCCTGAGGCAGTCTCCTAAAACTATTTAATTCAGAATAATTCTTTTCTAAAACATTCTATTCACAGATAACCACTGGATTAAATGTTGCTTAAAAGTGTATCAGAAATATAGAAAGAACTTAAAAAATGTTAGTTATGATTTATTCAAGAAGATACCAGAGGAACTACAGCCTGGTGGCTATCCACACATTGCCCCTAATTATAGCTCTGACTTTTCGAAATTCTCTTATTCATGTGACAGTGACCAACACGATTGACTCTTGTGGAAGGGGACTGTGTGTTCTCTAGGGTAGACTTGGAATTTTGGGGGAGATCTAAAAGTTTTGTCTTCTGCTTCATTGTTTGCACTTTTTGTTCATAGTGTGGCTAGTTTGACTCAACAAAAATGATCCAAGTTTGAGCAATGGGTTCTAAGTTACAGTTAGGAATAAGAAGCTCTGGGATACTAATACACCATAAAGTGAGTACAGATAAAAATCATATACCGTAATTTCAAGAGACCTTGAAGAATTTTGAATGTTTTCACTATATAGAAAGAATAAATGTTTGAAAAAATATATATCCATTTAAACATTACACAATGTACTTAAGTATTGAGATATCCCATTGTATTCAATTAGTATATATATATATATATGTATATGTATATACTATGTATCTATATGTCAGTTAAACTTAACTTTTTTTGGGGGGGGGTCTGGTCGTGGGGCCTGAACTCTGGGCCTGGGTGCTCTCCCTCAGCTCTTTAGCTCAAGGCTAGCGTTCTACCACTTGAACTACAGCGCCACTTCCGGCTTTTTTCTTTTTGCTTATGTGGTGCTGAGGAATCGAACCCAGGGCCTCAGGTATGCAAGGCAAGTGCTCTACCACTGAGCCACCTTCCCAGCCCCAAACTTAACTTTTAAAAGATGATGTTCAGTTGGTGACCAGTGTGTTTCACTGCTTTATGGTGTTCCCAAATCAAAGTTTTTAAAGTCTTAATCTGTTTGTCAATGTACCTACCTTGAACAGGTACATATTTAGAAATAGTCTTTTTAACTCTATAACCTTCTTGAATGTTCTTTAGTCTCAGCACTCCCATGTTGAGGGCTTTCTTTATGGATTAAATTGCCTCTGGACAAGGTTTTCTAATAAATCACCAATTACATTCTCTTTGGAAATTGACACTCCTCCCCTACGTCTCCATCTGTCACCTCTACTGTTTTAGAAGAGATCAATTAGTACTATTTTAGAACCAAACCAATCTCCCTGTGAATTCCAATAATAGATAATTCTAGTACTGAAAATGTAGAAAATATCCCAAAATGATTGGATAATGGTTTCTGATTGTACAGTAAGGCTCCAAATTGTTTCTGGTACAAGAAAAGGCTAGTCCCAGAATCTTTTCTCTATGTCCTCAGGAACACATCTAAGAGCACACTTTGTCCCAAAGCTTCTGGAATAGGTACACTCGCCATTCCTGTTAAGAGGCTATAGTTTGTAAATATTGTGAGAGGCACAGAATGAAAAGGTTAAACCAGTACATTTTGGCTGGGTGAGGATTAACTAAGAGATGATTTGCGAGGACTATTATGTGTTTGCTAAATTTACTGACCTTTTTTTCCTCCCCATATAAAATGAAGCTCTGTGCTCATTATCCTTAAATGTTTTCTTTTCTCTATATCATCACCTCGTTCATTTTATTTGGCTGTTTTAAATGGACTAATTTGGAGTAGTAGGGCCTCATTGATTCTTAAGAATAGAGCATTCAGTAGGCACAACTATGTGGGCCCTAAATAAACTCTTTATGATCATTGAGAGCTCTTTGGCACTAAGATGTATGCCTGGTCAGGTTGGAAGAGATCCCAACAAATGCCTTTTCACTTCTCTGTGAGCAGCAGGTATGTCTAAAGGCTCTTCAAACAAGTTTTAAAAGCAAGTTTGGTACTGGCTTGCCAATTCATGTCTATATAGGGATAACAATTTATTTTGTTGATTAATGAGAGTGCTTTCCCATCAATTCTGTATTCTTTGCTATCTTTTGGATCAGTAGCTAGTACTTTATAAAGCTGTCCCAGGGTAGACCAGAAGGTAGTTCTGAGGGAGAGGACTAGGCATTCTAGAGGGTACCTAACAGCTTCATCTGAGCATCTACTCATTTCCTAAGAGTCCTTTGCTTCAGGGACCCTCAGGTCTCCAAGATATCCGACAGCAACTGAGGAAGATAAGGGGTAAAAATGGAGCTTAAGCAGAAGAGCAGTTGACCAGGCAATTCTGCTGGCTCTAGCATGAGGTTGTCTATGAAAAAAATAAGCACAGAAGAAGCGGCTTCATTGAAGTTTTTGTGTGCTTTCCTGCCCAGGTGGTGGAGAGCTGAAGATAATGGAACATATGAAAGGACTAAGTAGATGACCAAAGTGCAACAGAACCATTTTCTCCAGAGGTAGTTTTTCTTATGCCCTTTCTGCTCCTCCATCTTTATAAACTAATGGTTTGAAAAACAATTTGAACTCAACGACAGAAGAAATAAAGCTCTTTTGGCTGTTGGGTGTCTTTCCTTTATTTGGTCCTCAAAAAATTCTGACAAAACAAAACCAAACAAGAAGATTAAGGAGATAGAAATAAGAAATTAAGCTGGGTGCTGGTGGCTCACGCCTGTAATCCTAGCTACTCAGGAGGCTGAGATCTGAGGATCGCGGTTCAAAGCCAGCCCGGGCAGGAGAGACCGTGAGACTCCTATCTCCAATTAACCACCAGAAAACTGGAAGTGGTGCTGTAGTTCAAGTGGTAGAATGCTCGCCTTGAGCTGAAGAGCTGAGGGACAGCGCCCAGGCCCAGAGTTCAAGCCCCACTGCCGACCAAAAAAAAAAAAAAAGAAATAAGAAATTAAATGAGAATTTGTGGCTTGTGTGCATGTATGCAAGTCCTAGGGTTTGAACTCAGGGCATGGGCATTATCCTTGAGAATTTTTGCTCAAGGTTAAGGCTCTACTATTTGAGCCACAGCTTCACTTCCTACTTTTTTGGTGCTTCATTGAAGATAAAAGTCTCATGGACTTTTCTGCCTGGGCTGGCTTTGAACCTTTGATCCTCAGATCTTAGCCTCCTGAGTAGCTAGGATTACTGGTATCTGGCAAATCTGTGGTTTTTATTTGGATTTATTTCTATTATCTTAACCATTTTACTTTAAGCAAGGTGCAATTTAAATGTACAAATACTGACTGTCAAAGATATAATTTTAAGAATTTTAAAAGCTTATGTAAAATAGTCTGTCATACTTTTTAAGCATACTTCCTTAGTATGTTAAGAATATGAACTGACTCTTGGGGAAATTGTACATGACAATCTATGAGGAGTTGTGGGAAGTTGCCTCGGGCAGGAAGGATTGGTTACTCTGACACTAGCACAAGTCCTTAGCACATGAAGATGTTCCACAACCACTGATTACATAATCAGGATGTTTTGACTTATTGGCCTGCTTAGATGAATTATAAATTGCCATTTTCTCACAAGTTGAAGGTGAGGTGCAAGTTTCAATACTAACAATAGCTAGGTAAGCTTTGATAGGACTAGAAAAGATGAACTTTCTAGCTCTGTGACATTTCATCTTCTTGTTATATAGCAGCTATAAAAAAAAAAGTCACTAGAATTTTCCTGTCTTCCTTACTGCTCCATACCAGCGATGGGAGAAATGAGGGTCCCTGTCTCATGCCTAATTTGGTAGCTTAACCAGTGAAAGAAGCTATGAGATACCCAGAGCAATACAGCTCACGTCAGCTGATTCACCCAAGCAGAAGTCCCCTGTGGAGGTGATTGAAATGAGGAAAGGTTTTATGTGAAGGTCCCTTTCCTGAAAAACCCAGTGTGAATGATTACCATAGGCCATTTCTAAAGTTGTTTCTATAATGCACAATTGCTGAAAATGAAAGAAAATGACAGATGCTAATGTTTGCACATTATGAAGCTGGATGTTGTACACATCAGGACACTTTGCATTTAACTTAATGAGTCACTCAGGTGTTCATTGACCAGTTGCTTTCTTAAAGGTGGAGATGGATATTTTGTTCCTTATGCAGTGATCTGCTCTGCACATGGCATTTTTTTAATGTAGGATATTACCACACTGAAAATATTACTGATGCAGATTTTATCCCCAGACCATTGAGTCTATTTAGATATGTCACACTCATAAAAGCTCATGTTTATTGAAGAGGGTTATTAAATTTACTGTAAGATTTCATAAAGACTCTTTTAGGTGAAAAATGCAGGTAGAATGGTTTGAGTGGATGCTTTATAAACCTTTTACGAGCAAAAAAAATTCTAAATGCAAATGTCTTACGTAGCAAGTAAAAGCAATTTGTTTTTCTCATTAGGTGCCAGACTAACGTCTAATGTGAAGATGACAGATTTTGAGATCTATAAAATCAGAGCCCACTTTTGGTAACTGAGGGCTGCTAGCTGCTTATATTCTCTATCAAAATGAACATTCATTGAAGGTTAGAGTAAAAGTCAGCCTGGTTTAGGAATGGTTCCATTAAACACTCAATGTATCATTGAGAAGATTGTAATACATTTAGTTAAACACATATGAACAGGCATACTCATGCACACACAGTGCTATAGAATACAGTACATAATTAAAGATATTCATCACTATGTTCATTTAAACTGGTACAATCAGAGTATCTCACACTGTTTCTCTTCATTACTATGCAAGACCAGAGCTTATATTTCTTGATTTGGAATGATGCCAGAAAGTCATTTCAATATTTGAGCTTTATACATTATTATTAATCATGATTATCATGTACTTTTCAATATTCATGGTACTTCATAGCAATTTTTATTAGCTGTTTCTCCTCACAGTTGAATCAGGTCAAGCAAGATGACTTACCACTCTATTGCAGGAATAGGGCCAGGCACAAAGAGATACAGTGACTTTGCTATTATATTTGGATTATTGGCAGAATCTCCAGTATTATTTTTTTACATTTCTCATATTGAAACTCTTCACAAACTCTCTGAAACTTTATGAGAATAAATTTGCATACTCAAAGGCTCATATGTGATTGGGAAACTAAATACCATTGAGAAACAAAACAGTGGACTCATAATAAATTCTCAATAAATATGTATGTATTTGTTGGAGAGTGAATCCATAAAAATTTCAAAATAATTTTTTAAAGTAACATTTTAATTTAACAAATTCTAATTGGAATAAGACTCCAGTTATTGGGTAAGTTGGATGTATTATGTGTTCCAGAGTGATAAATCACTGGAGGACAATAACAGGAGCATATGTCTCCAACAGCTTTGCAGCGAAGGTAGATCTAAACTAGTGGACCAAAGAAGATAGTGAAGATTTATTTTCTCTCTGCTGGCATAAACAGATTTCTTTCCTTAGCTTATTAATGATGATGTGTTAAAATGTTTCTATGATAACTTTTGTGAAAATTATGAAGCACATGTACTATAATTAACATATCTCCAAACCCCAAAGGCCCATGACCATTAGCTTTAATATAGAGACAGATTGTGTCCTAGGAACCTAGCTGCTCCATATGTGTGAGGGTGGGGGAGAAATATTGAACAACAGTAATGCCATCTAGCTTGTGACCATTGGCAAGAAAACCATATTATTCCTGCCAATTAATCTACACCCATTGGTGTCTTAGTGTCTTACTACCATATTGCTCATGAATTGCCTGGATTGGGTTGTCTTGAAAAATTATAATTTAGATAGTTTAAGTATAGTTCAACCTAGTTTTACATAAGTGCATAAAATATTGCAAGTATTTTTTTTGCAAAATTATGTAGTACAGTTATTTCACTGTCCATATGCAATCCTCAGGAGGAACATAGAACACTGATTCAATGTTTGCTTCCTTCAGAAATGTTCATGGCCTACATGACTTTTCTCTTTGGTTTTAGACTTTCGATTAGTTTACTCATCCTAAAGTCCCACTTTCTCAAACTTCTTGGATTTCAAATAATTTAATAAAATGAAACAAATCAATTTTTGGTTTGTTTTTAAGGTGTTATCATAGGCAGTGCGGGGAATTAGAATTCCAAACCTCATAGAAGCCATGTTTATACATGTTTAAGTATATACATAATGTTTAAAATGGACTTAAACATCTAAAATGTTTTCTAACTAGACTTTATTATTTCCACGCAAGTTTTACCTTGGGCTCTGTCTGAACTGCCTGTAGCAGTCAAAGAAGCAATGGTCATTGGGGACCGCTGGAGCAACCACAGCCATGTTACTCCTTGAAGACGTTGCATACCCAGGACAGCTGAGTCTGTCCAGCGTTTGATGCAGAGGGGAATACTGTGTAATATCCACTGAGGAATGTGGAGACTCATTTAATAAGTGCCTTTGAATGACTATTATACCTCTGGTGTGAAAGACACAGGGATGAATCTTTGACGTCCTCATGAATGTTGGGGCTCTTCTGTCCTCTCAAAATATGTTGACATGAGTTTGGAATGATTTGGACCTAAAATCCGGTTGGGAATATCCCATTCTAATGATGCTGGCATCTTGGAAAGAAACTCACTGAAATAAAGAACAGCATGTGTCACTCATAAAACAGGCCTAATGGCATTCTGTTTAGCATGTTCAGTAAAGTGCGGGGCAAAAGAATGTTATCTTGGCAATACCTTTCCAAGGACTGAGCACATTATTCACGGTAGATAGGATAATATGCTTTCAGGACTCTTTAATGCCCGCCTATTTTAGGAATAGTTTCCTTTGGCAAATACAGATTTCCAAATACAAGCTATAGATACAGTTGTTTAAGTGGCAGGAAAATAGATATTAGGACTTTTATTTTGCCATTTGTTTAGCCACTCCCTTCACCTCCTGCTCAAAAAGGAAATAAAAGCACATAGAGCCAAGTCCCTCAACAGAATGCCCGTAAAAATCTATTCACAGACCACCTTGATGTAAAATGTTTTGAGGGACACACTCTTATAAAGACCTGCGGCCATTCTCAAAATTAGAATCCGTACTGAAAGGAAGTTTTCCCCACTGTCCCCCTCATTGCTTATTTGCAGGGTAGTAAATGACATCCTTAAACCAGTTAGACACTCACAGTTTACGTTCTTTAATTTTCAAAATACACAAATCATAGGGAAAGCTCTGTGCCTTTATCATTATAGCACTGTACAAACTGAATGAAGAATAATAGCAAAACCTACAAAAATTAATATACAATGATATATGCTGTGTTCTCAGTACTATTCCATGGGCTTTTATGTATTCCCTCATTTACTGAAATTAGCTGTGAAATAGGTACCATTATTAGACCCACTTATAGACAAGGAAACGGACCTACAGAGTGGTTTTATAATGGTCAAATATCGCATAGCTGGTAAGTGTCAGGGCTGCATTATGACCCTGGAAATCTGGCTCCAGAGCTTTCCTTTGTAACTCCTATACCCATTTTATAAAGGCCTTCAATTGCTTGCGTTTAATTAACCCAATAGTCATGACAAAGTAGATACATGGTATGCATTAGTTTCATTTAGGCTTTGTCTCTTTTGCTCAAAAACTTGCCTTTTGAATAAGAAATGTAAACTGGACATGCCGTAAACTGACTGTCCAAAAGAACAGAATGAGAAGTCAGTCTGTCACCTACTTGTGTTACTCGAGGCCCACTCTTGTCTACAATTGCTTGTGTTTAGATCTCATGGCGGTGTCCTAGAGGGCACATACAAGCTCATATTTCAATTACTTTAAAAAATATGGGCTGGATTTTAAAAATTGACAGTTCTGAACACTGTCCCACCCAAATCACCAAACATGTCCTAGAAAACCAAGAAACCCCAGCACTCAGAGAATCATATTCAGCTGGGCATATTGGTTAGGATACCTCAAGCTTCTAACCTGCAGAAAGTTACAAATGTGACATGTTTAGTCTACTGGGGCCTGGGTAGACACTGTGCTCAGAGCCCTTGGTCATTTGCTACTTGCAACATCACCAAACAGTGCCAGCAGAAGCAGCTTCAAAGACAGACTGTCCCAGAAGAGGCGCACATACGATTCTGGTGGGGACTCCAGATCCCACTTAAGCTGAGCATGTGTCTACATGTTAAAAACAACAACAACAACAAAAACTAGTGTAAAAATAGGAGATTTCAAAACTGTTTGCAGGGGAGAAAAAAAATTCATTGATCTAGTAAACTTCTGGAAATTTATTTAAAGGATATTTATTATTCATGGATATTCATGACAACTGTTTTAGAACAAATCTAATTAACCAACAATAAACTTTTTGTTAACTAAATTATATTAATTAGAGTATAATGAAACTATGAGGGAAATGGTAAAGAATATTAAATTAGAAGAAGGTATTTACTATATGTGGCTAAATGAGAGAGCTGAGTATAGAGCAGAATATGTATTAAAAACATCATTTAATATATATGAAGAGTATAATGAGAGACCCTGGGTAAGAGTTAGCACAGTGATGTTCAACAAATATTAATCCTTATTTTTAGGTGGAAGTGAGCAATATTAATGACTATTAGGAGCTTTTTATTGTTAATTTAAAGAGCTAAAATTGACAACATTTATGTCTATTGAAAATAGAATGAAAGGTGTTTTTTTTTAAACTTAAGAGTAATTGATTAACACCTGAAGTAACCAGCTTTGGATTGCTCACTAATTATTTAAATAGCTTTTTTCTTGGGTACACTCATAGTTTTTTTTAAACATCTGCTAATTTGTCTCCTTTTTACCTTTGAACCATTCAAAAAAACATGTGACCCTTTTTACAATGTCTTTAGCCTGCTATGTGCAGACATCTTTATTTTTATTTATTTATTTATTTTTGTCGGTCGTGGGGCTTGAACTCTGGGCCTGGGCGCTGTCCCTCAGCTCTTCAGCTCAAGGTGAGCGCTCTACCACTTGAGCCACAGCGCCACTTCCGGTTTTCTGATGGTTTATTGGAGATGGGAGTCTCACGGTCTCTCCTGCCCAGGCTGGCTTTGAACCGCGATCCTCAGATCTCAGCCTCCTGAGTAGCTAGGATTACAGGCGTGAGCCACCAGCGCCCGGCCGACATCTTTAATTTAGATGTGTTGGCTGAGCTCCCTTAAGCAGTCCCGGACAGTACAGCTTTGATGATAACAATAGCTAATGCTTGCTGGATGTTCACCTGCACCAGACACTGGGAAAAACTCTTGCAAATAAGAGCTCATTGAGTTCCCGAGGGGCGTGGACTATGACCATTTCCTTCTACAGATATGAAAACTGAGGCTCTAAGACATGAATATTGTGCCTGAGGTTATAGAGTTGATAGAGGGGAGGAGCCAGGAATTTGGAAGTTGGGCAGTTAATCAGTATAAAAAAAACTATGCTTCTGGGCACTGGTGGCACATGCCTGTAATCCTAGCTGCTCAGGAGGCTGACATCTGAGAATCATGGTTCAAAGCCAGCCCAGGCAGGAAAGCCTGTGAGATTCTTATGTCCAATAAACCACTAGAAAATCTGGAAGTGGCTCTGTGATTTAAGTAGTAGAGAGCTAGCCTTAAGCTGAAGAGCTGAGGGACAGCGCCCAGACCCAGAGTTCAAAACCCCATGACTGACAGCTATGCTGCCCATCTATAAGATGGTGTCACCTCTTTTTTTTGGGGGGGTCCGGTCATGGGGTCTGAACTTTGGGCCTGTGCGCTGGCCCTCAGCTCTTCAGCTTAAGGCTAGCGCTCTACCACTTGAGCCACAGCACCACTTCTGGCTTTTTTCTTTTTGCTTATGTGGTGCTGAGGAATCAATCGAACCCAGGGCCTCAGGCATGCAAGGCAAGCGCTCTACCACTGAGCCACCTTCCCAGCCCTAACCTCTTTTGATGATTGGAGGCTTTTTCCAATGTGCTGGTACTGGGGCTTGAACTAAGGAGTGCCTTAACTTTTTAGCTCTACCACTTGAGCCACAGCTCTACTTCTGAGTGTGTGTGTGTATGTGTGTGTGTGTGTAGTTTGTTTTTGTTTTGGTATTTAACTGGAGATAAGTATCTTATAGACATTCCCAGGCTGGCTTTGAATCCTGATCTGCAGATCTCAGACTCCTGAGTGAGTAGGATTGTAGGCGTGAGCCACCAGCACCAGGTCTGATTGGAAGGTTTTAAAACATTTTATAAATCCCATTTTGTAGACGATGAAATTGAGCCAGGAAACAAGTGATGTGCTTGGAAAGGTGATTCATGGAGAGGCAGATACCATCTAGTATCCCGTGGGTCTTGTCTCCACACTTAGCACTAACTAGCTCTTCAGGAGAACATAACCCATCTCAGTGTCCTGCATGGTCCTGTGATGAAATAATGGGAATGCAATTTTTGAGCCACTCAGTATGAAGGAGATGGAAATCTTCCCACTGCATCTTGCTTATTGCTGATGGTGCACACAACTCTTGCCCATCAAGATCATTTTAAAAAGATGATTACTTCAGTGTGCCCAGGCCTGCAGGACATAAGTATGTGGGCAGTGGTGGTAAGAGCTATAATTATTCTTAATGGGAAAATGTGCAGGTAATGACTTGGATGATCATGTTTCTATAATGTATGAATGCCACAGCCCAATGAAGTAATTAAGCAATTTGCAAATATGTAGGAAAAAATTCTGAGATGAAAAGAACCAAAATATACTTCTTGTGAATAATTGGCAACATTCCTATAGAATATCATAAAGAACTACATCTATCTATCTATGTCTATCTATCTCTATTATCTATTATTTATCTCTATCATCTATCTTCCTATTGTGGGCAAATATTTCTTATCTATATTTCAGAATACTAAGTATTTGTTGAGGGGCCAGTTTTTTCAAGTTATCATATCAAAGGGGAGTATTTTCTCCATGAAAGGTGAATTTGTGTACAGTTTTATCTCTACTGAGTGTATATACTCTTGCATGAGAACAGCAACAAGAAGCAGCAAGCTCTGACTCAGGCTGGAAGTTCTGTGTATGAGGTCGGCCTCTCAAGCCAGCTCCTTGGAAGCATATTATGGTCTTCTTAATGATGATGGCTCCCTCCCTTTGGGCAGGACTGCTAAAGGACTCAGAATATGAGAAAGGGCTTTATCATGGTGGAATTGTGGGGCGTGCAGGTAGTAAGTATAGACATTACAGGCTGGCTATAGGGAGGATACTTTTTTCTTGTTTCATAAGTGAAAACTCTGAGATGTAACAGGCCGTGGTTGGTTTTGGGATTGCCAGTAGAGCCTGAAGTGGTCTGAGCATCCCTAACAGAAGATTTACTAAAAAGAGGCTTTTCAAATGGGTGCACATAGAGAAACTATTTGTAGCGTGTAAAGCAATCGAACTCAATGGCTACTTTTGGGGAATGCTAACCAATATATTAGTTTTCTGAAGGATTTATGGAGTAGAAGGTAGGGAGGAAATGGCTAGATTAGGGCTGTCCAGGGAGCAATTAGCAGCACTTACTGACTATTAAAGCACTTTGTCCTGAGGAAACAACAGCAGAAAAAAGTAAAAGAGAAAGGTTGTTTTTTTTCCCTTTGAATTTTCAGGGTCTCTGATTAAAAAAAAAAAATCAGATACTTTACAGCAAAAATTTGCAATATGTTGTCGTGTGATTAATGCGTACCTGCAGCTTTTAAGTTTCCGTACAGTGGTGGCTTTGTTTTTTTAATTTATTTTTTATTTTTTATCACAGTCACTAACAAAGTGGCTTCAGGCCAAACCAGGATTTTTAAGGAGAGATCTCCAAACTCCAACAAAAATGTCCAGGGATAATACTGGTGGCCAGTAGGTGGCAGCCTTCCCTCTGAGTTAATGCGTTGCTGTTACTACCAAGATGCCTGGGGGAGGGGGGGGGCAAAGAGATAAGGGGAAATTGTTTATTTATTTAATTATTGGAGGTACGCTGAGAAAAACAGAAACTAAGGAAGCTAGTATTAAAATCAAAATGTTTTTCAGTCTCTTATTTATATTGGATAATTACTGTAGGCACACTATAAGTGCTTCTTATATTTGGTTGCACTGTTTTATGTTAAATCATGGTGTGCTACTCCTAAACCTCTCTTCACAGTTGAACATTTGCTTTCACTTTGTAGAAGATAGTGTCTGTGTTTGGATAAGAAGGCAAATAGATATATGTCCTTAGGCATTTTTAAAAGTTCTTCTATTAAAGCTAGTTTCAATCTGAGTGAAAAACAGTTATGAACTATTCTGAACCCTGAGAACACTGAACACCTGAGAACATTGACCCTGGGCTGAGATGCAGCCACCCCTTGTGAGTCCTGTGTTTTTACACTTTGTATACAAGCTTATACTCTCAGAAGACCTGCAGGAGAGCACCTGTTTCCTCCTGGGTACTTCTATGTGGCCAGTGTATGAGCTGCCTCTGAGCAGGTGAGTCTGGTTTAGACAGCTAAGCCATGTGTTTCTGTATTTCCTACAGCAGGAAAAGGAAATGAGCTAAACTGTTGAAGGAATGAGAAGTACTAACATTTACCACCTTTCTTCAAATTAAAAACCTCTCAGTCTCAGAAATATTCAGTCCTGACTCTCTACTTGAGCCTCAGTTACCTTTACCCTGTAATTTAGGCTTGTGTGGCCGTGTGTGTGTGTGTGTGTGTGTGTGCGTGTGTGTGTGTGTGTGTTTGTGTGTGTGTATTTATACTGGAATTTAAATTCATGGCCCCATTCTGTTGCTCAGCTTTTTTAAACTTAAGAATGGTGCTCTACCACTTGAGCCACACTTTTTCTTCTGGCTTTTTAATGGTTAATTGGAGATGAGAGTCTCTTGGATTTGGTCCAGGCTGCCTGCAAACTGTAGTTCTCAGATCTTAGCTCTGTGAGCAGCTGTAATTGTAGGTATGAACTACCAGCATCTGGCTGATGGGAAATATTTAACAGTTCATTTGCATGAGGAAGAGGAACCTAAAGTCAAAATCAAGCTTAGAACTTTCATGGAAAGAGCTGGAAGTCTGTTTTTATAGATTTCCTCCAGTCTAGTCAGATGGTAGAAACCAGAGACTGAAAATAAAGTTTGAAAGAGTTGCTTAGAGCCTTAGAAAGACAGGGGAGCATAACATATTGGGTGCATATGTTATATACAAGCTCAGAAAACTGTGGAGGAGAAATATTTCCTCCTTTTAATAGTATCCAAGTATATAGGGTCAGTGCCATTACTTTTGATTTTGATTCTTTGGAATGTTGTTAGCAAATGAAAATGAATGGTTTTATCTTGGTGAGTAAGCTGCAACCAGAGACTGTTGTTTCATAACCGTTACTAGGGTAAAAATCAGGTATGGCTCCATTATCCAAAGAGCAGGTAGTGGGTGAATGGATATTTTGTGTATATTTAGGACTTTAAGGCAGGCATGGGGCACTGTCTGGGTCATCTCACATTATGCCACCAGGGCCACTCTTCCTTGATCAACTCCAAAGGCAATTCTTGTTCTCACCTGCTTAATGGGTCCCTGGAGGTCAGATTCATGAGGAGATAATGAGCAGACAAGAAATCTTGCTTAATTAGGTATTTAGTTGGTATTATCATGATATTAACATGATCTGCATTCTCTCTTATTCCTCCTCCCTGCCATCGAATCCATTTTTGAAGGGCAGAGTAATTACTACTAGGGGATAGATCTCACCCAGGCTTGGTGAAAATAATATAGGTGATGCTGTTCCAAAAATAACCTTCAGAAGCAGGAGGACATGATTGCTGCTATCTTCAGGTATTTGGTGACCTATTTTGTGAAGGATTAGACTGAAAGTTACTGGAAGAAAGACTTTGGCTTGGAGTCAGGGTGAATTTTATAGCCTGTCAAACCCATATAGAGAATGACATGTGTTACTTATGCAAGCAGAGATCAGAAGCCACTTGTTAGGATTTTCCTAAAGAAGGGGAGTGGAGAGAGGGCTAAATCAAGCAACTTTTTAAAAAAATTTCTTCCTTCCCTTCCCTCCCCTTCCCCTCCCCTCCCCTCCCCTCCCCTTCCCCTCCTCTCCCTTCCCTTCCCTTTTCCCTTCCCTTCCCTTCCCTTCCTCCTCCCTTCCTCCTCCCTTCCTCTCCCCTTCGCCTCCTTGTGCCAGTACTGGAGCTTGAACTCAGAGCCTCACATTCTCACTGACCTCCTTAATCATGGCTGGCAATCTACCACTGGAGCCATGACTCCAGCCCTAGTTTTTGCTGGCTAATTGGAGATGGAGTCTCATAGACTATTCTGCCTGAGCTGGCTTTAAACCTTGATCCTCCAGGTCTCAGCCTCCTGAGTAGTTGGATTACAGGCATGAACACTGGCATCTGGCTCCTTAATGTTATTTCTTACTCTGAGATCCTGAAGTTCTATGATCTTATCATTGACTTCCTGGATCTATTGATTTAGGGAAAATAATTTTTTAAGTAAAAAAGAACTTTTCCCATAGTTAACAGAAGTGTTCCAATACTTTAGCCAATATAAGAAATCTTAGGTGTTCTTATCACTGAATTGGCTACAAAAGGTCTTCAAATCCCTTGTTTCATGAGTTGTCGGTTTTATAGCCTTGCCCCCAATGTCTGCTACTTTTCAAGGCTATTTGACCTTGCTTCTGAAACAAGTATACTATCTCTCTTCTATTCCAGCATTTGTCTTGGTACAAAGATGATTCCATTTTACTGATAATCCCCTGGCATGCATTTTGTTAGTTTTTGTAGCATTTCCTTAACATCTGTATGTTACAGCATAGGGTTTATCATCTGATTTATAGCCTTTCTTCATTTCCTGTTTTACTCTCTTTCTTTTCCCTTCTCAGAACATTCTAAGATCAAATTCTTCATGCAAATTAATTTAATGACTACTCATAGTTTTCAGGGTCCAGTCTCCTAATCTGTACTAGTCAGATTAGGTGAAATAAAACTTTCATAGGAAATCAACCCCCAAATCTTAGAGGTTACTACAACGAAAGTTTGTTTCCTGTTCTTGGTAGATCTTTAATATCACCAAGGGTCATCAAGGGCTCTGTTCACCGAGTGATCCAGGCTTAACCATTGCAACACAACAAACTTTCCTTTGTGCTTTTATTTCAAACAGACACATAGTTTCATTCTCATCTGGCCCATTGGCCAGATCATGCACCATGTAGCTCCACTAACTATAAAGGGTATATAAATTTAGCGAAGCCGTGTGTGGGTTATTTCTGCCACTTACTCAAAAGTAGAAAATTTCCAACAAAGATGGCTTTCTCTCCAGAAGGAATTCTCATGTCTCTATTGAAAGAATATTTTCTCCTTCAATTTACATTCTTATGATCATTTAAAGTCACAATTTGAGAATAACCTAAGACAAATTGTTAAATTAGGAAGGCAAGAACTTTGTTTCTCTGAGATTATTTGTATGTTTGCTGTTTACAATAATGGGGCACTACTTGAAGGGCCCACATAAAACCTAAATGCAATATATTACATTAGTCTGTCACTACAAATTTTTGGGGGCACAGAGAAAAATAATTAAGACTTTTATTGTTATAGTTCTAATATGCCCCTATCTCCTGAGCTAGGATTTTGTTTAGTTTAATGTGTAATAACATTAGTGTATGCTCAAATATTTTCACTCTTAAAGAATGGATACTTTACCTGTAGCTAAAGATACCTGAGGATTTTTTTTTTTTTTTGGTCGGTTGTGGACCTTGAACTCTGGGCCTGAGCGCTGTCCCTCAGCTCTTCAGCTCAAGGCTAGCACCCTACCACTTAAACCACAGTGCCACTTCTGGTTTTTCTAGTGGTTTATTGGAGATAAGAATCTCACAGACTTTCTTGCCTGGGCTGGCTTTGAACCGTGATTCTCAGATCTCAGCCTCATGAGTAGCTAGGATTATTGGCGCCCGGCAACCTGAGGATTTTCTTACTTCTGACAAAACTGATGATAGAAGAGAACTATTCAAATTCAGTCCTAAACTCATTTTTCAAATTTAGGCTGTCTTTTCAGGGATGCACTTCACTCTGGAAAGCTCAGATGTGTATTTTTGCTTTGTATTAGTAATATGTATATGGTTATAGAATGCACTGTTTCTTGATGTTTGATAATTACTATTTCTGGTTCTTCATGGAGTCAAGTATTTTGTCAGTATGGTATTTTATCCCTCATTTTTATTGTTTTTAACTCAGTCATCTTTCCTTTGACTACTTTTATGCCCATTTCAGCAAACTTTTATGAAAGATAAACTTGTGCACAGGCAGCGTGCTTCAGGCAATTACTGTAAACTGTTTAATGTCAACACAAGCTAGAAATATTTGCTTTCTTAAAATACCTTATTCACACTCAAAACATCTCAGTTTACTAAAGCAATTGACTAGATCAAGCCAAACAAAGCAAGAACACCCACTGAATTAAAAATGCATCAAAAGCATATTAAGTATTGTTTTAGTTGTAAATGATTGACCATCTCTGACCCTGGTCTGTCAATAAGAACGCTAAGACCCAGTAAGGGAGATGCTCACCCAAGCTCAGATCACAGCACAATCCTGAAGGTCAAATATGGGTTTTGTGTTGGCTGACAATGAAAATATTGCATCTCACAAAATCACGTGTGGATGTGACAAGAGGCTGAGAGACAAAGGACCAAGCAGTCTGCAGTTATGTTGACTCATTCATTCCTTCACTTAAAAATTTATAGAATTCCTGTTATGTGTCAGGTGTTATACCAGGTGCTGGGGACAGAACCAAGAACCAAGCAAAATCTCTGTTCCCAGGGAATAGCCTTGCTCTCTGTTTTTCTAACACTGAATCAAATTTCATCACTTATATAAGACCAGACCACCAGATCATGACATTCCTCTTTATAGGTTCTGTGGTCTACAGGCCTATCTCCCTTCAAATACACTCCTTATTTTTGCCTGAAATGTTTTTTTTTTATATTATTGAGATATTATGCTCCCTTTATTATTACCTCCCTTTAAACTTGATGTATCTTATCTTGGAGAAACTTTTAAACTATGAATTAATTTATATATTATTTTGCATAATATAAGATCCTAAATTAGAGTCACACAAAATTGATAGTATAGGAGTAGGCATAAGAAAGAGTTATGGGAAAAAAGTCAGCAAACAGAATTGAAGAATCAATAAAAGAATTATACATAAAAAAAGAAAGAGTTATGGGTAGGCAGATTCAGGGACCCATGGCTGCCAACATTGATGAGTGGGGCGAGATATATCCAGGAAGATAATAACACCCAAAAGAGATGCTGGAGAGTCCCAGGAAGAAATAGAAGTTCACAACCTGTTAGATTGTCCAAAGGATTTTTAAAAAATATTTTTAATTTTTTGTATGTGCTGGTACTGGGGCTTGAACTCAGGGTCTGAGTACGTCTGTTAGCTTTTTCACTCAAGGCTGGTGTTATACCACTTAACCACAGACCCACTTCCAGCATTTTTGGTGATTATTTGGAAATAAGAGTCCCATGGACTTTCTTGCTTGAGCTGGGTTTAAACCTTGATCCTTCTATCTCAGTCTTGAGTAGGTAGCTAGGACTACAACTACAGGTGTTAGCCATTGGCACCCAACTTCAAAGGTTTTTTTTCTTAAAATTACTTCTTTTTATTAATTACTATTAATGTTGTCACACATATATAGATTGTATTCACCTACTCTTCCCCTCTCCATTTGTCTGCTCACTCGTCTCTTGATTTCTTTCCCCCTCAACAAAACAGACTCAGTAGATTCTTAGCTGAGAATGAGCTCTCCAACTGTCTCCTGTAACAGTGCTAACACACTGCAGTATTACCAGGCTCTTTGTGTGATTTTTTTTTAATTTAATTTTATTTTATTTGTGAACATACTGTACAGAGGAGTTACAATTACATGGGCAGGATAATGCGTACATTTCTTACCAAGCATTGCAGCCTCCTCTTTGTTTACCCTTCACATCCCTTCCCAGCCTCCCCCCTCCCCCCCAATCCCAATCCTTCTCCTTCCCCCCCTTCCCCCCCCTACCGACGTTGTAAAGCTCGTTTTGGACATGACAACTTCTTTGTGTGATTTTTTTTTCTTTCCAGTTGTGAACTAAGATAACATTTTATTTCCCATTTTTTTCCTACTTACATAATTGTAAAACAATTCTGTTTCCTGGTCATAAGAAAGAGGATAACTTTGTTCAACCACTTTGGAAAGCAGTATGGAGGTTCCTCAAAAGTCTCCACATAGAGCTCCCCTATGACCCAGCAATCCCACTTTTGGGCATTTACCCAAATGTTCACAAACAAGACCACACTAAAGCTACCAGCACGACTATGTTTATTGCAGCCTTATTTACCATAGCTAAGATATGGAACCAACCCAGATGCCCCTCAGTAGATGAATAGATCAAGAAAAGGTAGTATATATCAATGGAATTCTATGCCTCCATCAGAAAGAATGGCATTGCCCCATTTGTTAGGAAATGGAAAAACTTGGAAAAAATTATATTAAGTGAAGTAAGCCAGGCTCAAAGAAACATAGGTCCCATGGTCTCTCTTATTTGCAATAACTAGTATATATTTGAGTCAAGCAGAAAAGGTCAGATAAGTTGATGTTAGGGAAATGAACCCTAAGATATGTATTCAGATGTTTTTTTCTTTCATGCAATTGTTTCTAACACATTTATAAGATTATTTCTTTTTTTGGGGGGGTCCGTTCGTGGGGCTTCAACTCTGGGCCTGGGCGCTGTCCCTCAGCTCTTCAGCTCAAAGCTAGTGCTTTACCACTTGAGCCACAGAGCCACAGAGCTTTTTTCTTTTTGCTTATGTGGTGCTGAGGAATTGAACCCAGGGCCTAATGCATGCAAGGCAAGCGCTCTACCACTGAGCCACCTCCCCAGCCCTATAAGATTATTTCTTTGTTGCTTTGTCTGTCCCTCCCCCACGGTATAACCCCTGCTTTCACTGTATTTGATGTCGGTATAATTTGTGGAGGGGAAGGGAAAAAAACAAATTGTTTAAATAGGGATACAGGTGGACCCAATGCTACAATGAGATGTACAAGTTGTTATGTCGAAAACGAACTTTACAACTTTGGTGGGGGGTGGGGAGGAGGATTGGGTGAGGGGGTGGAGGATGGGAAGGGATGGGAAGGGGAAAAAAGGAGGAGGCTACAATGCTTGATAAGAAATGTACTCACTATCTTGCCCATGTAATTGTAACCCCTCTCTACAGTATTTTCACAAAAAAAAAAGAAAGAGGATAACTTCCCATGTAAAAGATGGTTGCGTCTTCTCTATTGCTCCAGTGGATCTTGTCAGTGAGAAATTATATGTAGTCTTCAATTCAGCTAGGCCCCGGGACTCAGGGTTCAAAGTGTCAACAGCCATGGGCAATAACTTCCCCACATAAATGCCACACAAGTGCTTAAGTAATACAGCAGAAACATGTCTTGTACAAATAGATTACATAAACACAGTTTGGGGCCCTATCCTTTGTGAGCATCTACCATGTTTTCACATATATTTTCTCAATTCATTGATCTTGGTTACAGAAACAACAAACAGTAAGATTCAGAATCAATCATGGATCTCTGTTAGAAGCAAGCTGTGTGTTTGTGTGTGTGTGTGTGTGTGTGTGTGTGAGAGAGAGAGAGAGAGAGAGAGAGACAGACAGAGAGACAGAGAGAGAGACAGAGACAGAGAGGCATAGCTATGTGTGCATATATGACACAGACAGACACATATATGTGTATATATGTATGTGTGTGTATATATAGAGAGAGAGAGAAAGAGAGAGAGAGAGAGAGGAGGGATAGGGAAAATAAAGATAGATACATTTCCCCCCACCCCTGCCAGTCCCTTTCCAACAGCTATGGGAAATGCAAGTCTTTCCCCACGGCTGGATGTGAGGAAAGGAGAAGATGGAGCAGAGAGGTGAGACTGTGAAATGTGTAGATGAAGTCATCCATTTTATTCACCTTAGCAAACAAAACCTCTAATTATTGCAAAACTAGTGCTTGCACGTTAAAAGAAATTAGAAAAACACATATAAAAATAAGAAAATGAGAAACATAATGTTTCTACCACCAAGCAATTGTGTATGTTTATACCTTAGTCCATAGATCATCTCTATATACATGTATATTCTTCTACAGAATGATATTATACTGTCCACATACTATACATAAGTGAGTTTTTTTTTTGTTGGTTGTGGGGCTTGAACTCTGGGCCTGGGCGCTGTCCCTCAGCTCTTCAGCTCAAGGTGAGCATGCTACCACTTGAGCCACAGCACCACTTAGGCTTTTTCTGCTTATGTGGTGCTGAGGATTCGAACCCAGGGCCCCATGCATGCAAGGCAAGCGCTCTACCACTGAGCCACCTTCCCAGCCCCCATAAGTGAGTTCTTTTAGTCACCAGCCTCTATTTCTTTGGCTTCCCAACCAACCATGTATATGAGCCCACCTCAGCTCCATTCCTAGCTCCCTACTAGCTCTCTTCTCTGGAGTCAGATTATGACTATATTCTTTTCACAATAGCATCTTATTTATAAGCAAACATGTTCATCTCCTCTTCCAAGTGTGAAAGTAAAGGCTAATGGGATTTAGATAATACAAAATTTTCGTCTGGAATACAGACTGAGTGTATATGTCCACATATAGTATGTAAATGAGAAAGAGAGGGTTAAGAAATAACTGGTCAGAGACTCAGATTCAGCTTAAAAATAGTTTCTGAATTTACAGTTCTGTTCCAAAATAATTAATGTGGGAAAGGATGACAGAGGGACCCTGACAATCAGATATGAACTCTGGATCATTATCAAACCAAGACAGATGTAAATCAGGGTTGCTTTAGAGGTAAGAAGCAAGATTAATCATTCCAGTGTTGCACTATTTACTGTAAACACCCAATAATTTCTTACAAACCAAGTGCTAAAAAGTATATGCCTCTTACTGTGTGGGGCAAGATGCTCTCCATAGGGGAAGTAAATGCAAATCATGACATTGGCTGGCTGGTACTGTACATTAACATCTTTTGAGTATTTTTTTTCATCCATCTTAGCATCCTGCTTTTATAGGCTTTACTGATTCAAAAAATTACTTCCTAAATTTTGTTGAGTTGAAAGGAGAATTTATTATAGGGAAAAATTCATATGCTCCAAGTCATAGCACACATTCCAGCTGGGGATCATCAAGCCTAATAAATGGTGTGCTGAGAACAATAATTGATATTTGCTACTCTTTACTATCACTTCAAATATTAAATTGTTGATATTTCATATGACCATTCATGAGGGTTGCTGGACTGCTAAATATTGGACTACTAAAATATTTTCTTGAAAACTTGATAGTTTGCCATGTTTATTTTTGTTTTTTGTTTTGTTTTGATAGATCAAGAATGACAACTGTGATGTAAGAGGGATTAGACCTATACAGTCAGGAGGGGTTTCTTAGTAAAAAAAAAAACAACCCAAACCTAAAATGTCCTATGTGAAAGGTTCAATGTGCATCTGTTCAGAGAAGGCAATAAATGTTGTAAGTAAAAGAATTTAAAAAGAGACTAAACAGGATGTGCTCTGGTCCATAAACTGGAAGATTGGGGCTTGACCTTGGATCCCAAGGTCAAGTGCACCCATGACTCCAAGGTTAGTACTTTGTTTCACTGGTAGATTCTCCACAGCCCCCTTCCCCCCTGGCCCTTTTCTATCAATACTTTAAGGCTTTTCATGCAATGGGTTTTTGGTAATGATGATCTGTATTGAGATGTATTCTTGAGGGAGACTGTGAAACCGTCTTGTGAGATGTTTGAAAGGCTGGATATGTTTTTGGAATGGAGTACTTTAAGCCATTCCTGCGTGCTGGGGAAGGGCAGACAAGAGAGGCTATGAATCATGAGGTTCCTCTGTGCTCCTTTGAAATCTTAAAATCTCTTAAACATTTCACAAAATTCAACCAAGTGTCTTTGTGTTGGGGATTGAGCAGATACTATCTCCCCTTCCTTTCCTAGCAAAAGCCTACAGCTTTAGAAAGTAAGTAATGATTTATAGGTAAGGCTAGATGTAGCTAAGAAGGAAGACTTAGCAAAAGAGATCAAATGATTTTGATGGTCATTTCTCTGTGAGAAAATTCATCATGAGCTGTTAAACCACACAATCGAAGTGAAAAAATGCTTCTAATCTGCACTAATGTGTGTTGTTTAGTATTTACTTCTGTCAGTACATTAATCACGTCTCATTATGCTTCATGCTAAAGTTGCATTTTAAAAATCTCTAGTGATAACATTGATACATTGTCCTTTGTTGTGAGGATAAAGGCTTAATTTGATGAATAGAACTTAAGAAAATGTTTAATCTTCCATTATAGTATAATGATTGAGATTCATCCATCTGCTCCACAATAATAATAATTTATCATGAATGAACATGCTTTAAAGCTATGGAGGCATAAAACAGAAATTGGATTCTTTGCCTTTATTCAAAAAATTTGACCTTGCCCCTTCGAATAGATTCGATGCTTATCACATATTTCCTTCACCTACATTTTTCAACATTCCCATACATTCTAATTGGAGTGATTGGAAAATAGAAGAGGACAGAGATTGGTAAACATCTCAAGCTCTCAGTCTTCTCGTTTCCACCAATTTCTATCCTTACAGGGGTAAGTTGCTATTCCAACTTATCTGTTTTTAATTGTCTTTGAAGATTTTTATTTTTTAAATTGGTGAAAATGTGGTGGTGTTTTTTCTGCTTAGCTATTTTTAACCTAATGTTCTGAATTCAAGGTAAATTTGTTTTGGAGTTTGAGCTGAATATAGAAATGTAAGCCCATAGTTGGAGTCAGAGAAATAAAATTTTTGTCTGTCAGTACTGGGGCTGACAGCTCAAGACCTCACACTCCCACCCATAGATGGTATTCTATCACTGGAACCACATCTCTAATTGCAACTTTTTGCTGGTTAATTGGAGATAAGTCTTACATAGTTAACTGCCTGGGCTGGCTTTGAACCCTTCAGAGGTTTAGATCACAGCTTGCTTAGCAGCTAGGATTACAGGCACAAGCCACAAACACCTCATTATGAAATAGATGCCCAAGTTTTCATTTTAGAGAAAGTATGGGGAAAGAGGATAGGATGAATATTCCTCTAGAAACATTTTGGTAATTTTAACATCTCTACTGAGAAGTTCTCTTAAGCTTAGATGGGAACCAAGAAGAATCAGATAGAGACACATGGCAGAGTTATTAATGATCTGGATGAAGGAACAAACAGTACCTTCATAAATTAGCTAATGAAACTAGATGGAGCAGCTTTTTTGGGCAGAGGAAATACATAAGAGGAATAACATCTTTTGGCAGAGAAGCAACAACCCAGACTTCAGATGAGTTAGTTTAACTATAAAATGACTTTCAGTTCTCTGGACAAGTAGATGTAAAGGCAGAAAGAACTTATTAGGAAATAAAACACTTTTCTTGAAATTCAAGCTACTGCAGGATCAGAAAATTAAAGATATTTATTTATGGATGTACATACCACAATAATGTTTGCTATGTTTTCTTTAGGCCAGTTTTTTTAATGTCATAATCTTTACAGATACAATTGAACCTCTTTTTGTTCTCCCCTGACTTGGACCCCTGCTTCACAAACATCATTCTTGTAAAACTACTGTATATCCCTTCCTTCTGGATTTTAATCTTTCTACTGGGTATGTATGCATTTGTATATAATATTAACTTCTACATAAATGACATCACATTGGCTACAGAGTCTTCGGGAATTTGTTTTATTCTCTCTCTTAGCATATATGTCTCTCTCCTAGAAAAATGTTTCCAACATTTGTCCATGTTCCTACATGCAGTTTACTTTCAGTGCTGTATAGTTTTATATTGTATAAATGCATAATAAATTATTGGTTTATGTACTACTTATTGATGAACCGATTATTTCTCAATATTTGGTGGTTAAAACCAATCTACAATGTGCACCTTTCTGCTTGTCTACTTGGACATTTATATGAGAATCCTGCTAAAGTGTAATATGTAACTCATAAGCTATACACAAATTGAGTTTTCTAGAAATGACTCTCCAAAATGATTGGACTACTTTATACTCCTACTAGCAGTGTTTTCTGCCATCATACACAGTGTTATTTTGCTGTTAATTGATTAAAAACTTCTCTAAAATTTGTAACATCAGAAGACCTCTAAATGACTTCTTATGATCCTATTTTCAACAGGCAAAATCATAGTCCACTGCAAGAGTTCTATTCTACAATTATAGTGATATAATTGTCATTTCAGCAGAACTTCATTAAATTGTAGCCTTGTATTAGACCCATGTCAGTCTTTTCAATGTTAGTTTCCTTGAAATTTCTGGTGATAAAATAATTTAAAACATTATTAATTCTAGAGCTTTAATCGAGGATACATACAAGGAATCTATAACACAGCAAGAATGTATATGTAATTCCTACAAAGTAGGCTAAGAAAGAGTGTATGACACCTAATCTGTGCAGGTTGGGATGTGTATTTTATGGGAGCCTCATCTAAAATTGGCTTACTCCAGGGAGCACAAGCACCTTGTAGTGTTCTCTGCTAGTCCTGACTCTATAACATTACCTGTCTCTCTCTGTCAAAGAAGGAAATTCAAAATCCCTGACAGATTCAAAACAAATCCCAAACCTGGGAACCTAACACAAGAATGCAACCATTTCTGTACTCACTCTTCCCAGTGAGTGTTCAAAGAAGCAGCATCAGAAAACTAAATCTTTACAAGCCATTGTCAACTTAAGAAAAGGACTTGAGCCTGAGAAAATAGACTTTGAAGCTAAATCAACTCATGGACATTACCAAGTAGCTAACAAAGTTGCTAGAAATAATTTGGTTTGAGGAACTTATGAAATAGCAACTACTACCACACACATACATACATACACATATACATACATACATACATCAGACAGACAGATAGACAGATAGATAGATAGCTGTAGTTACAGAACAAATAAAGAAGTAGTAAAACAATAAGATTAAAGTACAAATGAGCAGAAGGGCTTCCAGCAGAGATTACGTTACAGAGTTCCCATCCCTTCTGTATCTTTCTAAGTACCTTGGTGTCTGTATACTACCAGGAACTATTTCTATCCCTTGAGCTTTTCTGATGAATTAATACAGACTTAAAAGTTGCTAAATGGGTATTGGGAACATGGCTTAGTGGTAGAGTGCTTGCCTAGTATGCATGAAGCCCTGGGTTCGGACCCACATAAACAGAAAAGCTGGAAGTGGCTCTGTGGTTCAAGTGGTAGAGTGCTAGCCTTGAGGAAAAGGAGCTCAGAGACAGTGGCCAAGCCCTGCAGTCAAGCCCCAGGACTGGCAAAAAAAGGTGCTAAACTGAAATGAATAAAAGTTTGCAGGTAGAGGATCTCCACCTAGGTAAACTATCTCATGGAAAATTTCTGAAAAGACAAACAGAGATTACATTATCTCCACATAAACCTTAATTTTTGACAGATTAATTTCTTTCCAGGTAAGCTCAGGAATATCTGTGCAATGTTGGAGCAGAACTTTGGGATTTTGAAGACTTCCATTCAGAAAGCAGATAAAAGGGCCTACAGGGTTAGAGAAGTTGAAAGCTAATGGAGGCTCATTTTAGGTTTTAGGGCCCTAGTGGAAACATAGAGCTTGTTCCTTTTCCCAATTTCACACTCATGAGATTGCTTTAAAAGTTATGCTTATTTAAACAACAGCCAAGTCAGGTGCTGGTGGCTCATGTATGGAATCTTAGCTACTCAGGGGACTGAGACATTTGGATTCGCAGTTCTTAGCCTGGACAGGAAAGTTCATGAGACTCTCATCCCAAGTTAACTAGAAAAAGTCAAGACTGAAGCTGTAGCTCAATGCTAGAGTACTGGCCTTGAGCACAAAAGCTAAGGGACAATGCCCAAGCCCTGAGTTCAAGCTCTAGTACTGTCACAAAATAAAAACAAATAACAGACAATACTTAGACATCGTTTGCACATACCAAAACATTCATGCAGATGAACTCTTTGAACTGTCACAACAATTGTTGTATTTACCTGCTGGTGGGGAAATGAAGGCTTAGGGAGTTTGAAGAACTAGGCAAAGTTTTATACAACTAGTAAGCAGCAAAGCTGGGATTTGAAACTGGGGCAAAAAGTTTTGTTCTTAGCTGCTACATTATGCCTCCCTGGTTTAGAGCATTATTTACTGCCTCTTTCCAGCTTTGGTACAAATAAAAAACAAACAGCTATATATTTCCTTTTGCATGAATATTCCCACTAGGTTCTGTTATCTTCTAACCATCTGAATACACCAACTCATCAAATAGAAAAAAATTGGATTAAAAAAGTTGTCATATCCTGTTTATTTTAGCAGAAAAATAAAATTTTAGCAATGTTCTTTTGAGTCAAACATAAAAATATTGAAAGCGTAAATAAACCATCAGGCAACCAAATAGTAATTATTTTGACATTAAACAAGATATCCATCTGCTTTCCCCAAGTAAATAATCTCTGACAGCATCTAAAAGACAACAAGATGGGGAAGCATTCGGGGCACTAATGTATGCACTCTGTGAGGATAAAAGAAGCAAATGCTGGTGGATCAAAGGGGCTCAGAGCAATGAGTAATGTAACACTCATCTCAAATTAAACAGCCATCTTCATGATGGGACACAGAGTTTTGTCCACCAAGCTTTCTTTAGAAGCTGGAAGGAGAGAAGCATTATTCCTGCAAGAAAGAGAAATAAGAAGGGGAAACGGGAGACAGCCTATGCACAAAGAAGGCCATCTTGTGTCCTGGCTTGTACTCTATTTCATGGCACATGCAAATGTCCACCCACAGCATCCCATTCTAGAATGATGGTACCTAGGTTCTTCACTCTAGCCTGTAGGTATTTGTGCTTTGGAGAAATGATGTCTAAAATGCTGGAGAATCTTTGTCATGAAAATATTAGAGTAACTGTGGAAAAAATATATAAGCAGAATGGGCTTAGAATTTCAGGAAATAAAAACGTCTATGAGCTCTATACTCTGAGCTATTCCTGCTTTATAGATTCCAGAAAAACAACTCTGTTTTTAGAAGCTGTTCAATCAATCTAAATAGAGCTTGAATAATCACTTCAAATGTGCTTGGCAATTGGTGGATAGAAAACAATGGTCAGATGTCATTCTTTCTATTAACAACCTCAAGAGTTGATGGCTATTTTCAAAACAAGCCCACATGACACATAGAGATTAGCAATCTCCAAAATCTGAAGTAATAATTTAGAAGCCTCATTACTTAGCACTTAGCTCTATGGACAAGCAGTTTATACAGTGTCAGAATTCGCAGAGTCACCGGGCCACTTGTTAGAGCACTTATTACTGGCTCTGATCCTAGGGTTTCTGATTCGGCAAGCCTGGGGATTAGGAAGAATTCGCATTCAAGCCAGTTCCCAGGTCCTGTCATGTTGCTGTGGTCCATGAAGCCACACTAACTCAGTCCTCACAACAATCCCATTAAGTGGATTCTAGGATTATTTCAATTTATGGACAAGAAGGCCCAAACCCTCTGAAGTTGAAATAACTTGTTCAAAGTTTCACAGCTGATAAGACACAGAGCCAAGACAAGCAGGCAGTCTGGCTCAAAAGCAGGGATTGGCAATTTTTTCCTCCAAGGGTCACAATAAATCTTTTGGCTTACAAACCCCACGTGTTCTCTGTTCCAATGCCCCAACCCTGCTGCTGTAGTGCAAATCAGCCATAAACAGTACTTAGCTAACTAGACATGGATGTGTTCCAATAAAACTTTATTTGCAGAAACAGGTGCCTGGCTGATCTGTGCTCTAGAATTTTAGGCTTTCCCCCCTGCCCCACCCCAGTGGCTAGAGTTCAAATCTAGGACCTTATACAAGCTGTGCAATATCTGTATCTTAGGCCTCAAATGACTTTTTCTTTTTCTTTTTTTTAAAGAAAGTGTTCAGTGTTTAGCCCAGTAGCTAATACATAAGAACCCATGACAATTACTAGGAATTTGCAATGCCATGCATTAGGTACTTACCTCTATTATCTACTAGGCTGCCACTTTCTGGGTGCTACTGTTGGCTCAGCCCCATAGGCAGGTGGAAAGGAAGCATCCCAGGTTCTTCAGGGCTCCTAGTTTTGCTGCTCCACCCCAGGGGGGCAGCACCCAATCTGATGAACAATGTGGTCATTTGAGGATTGCATGCAGCTGAGACACAAAATAATAGAGGGTGACACTCAGAGTTCGGGGGCTACCTCTTCAGCATCTGCAGTGGGGACTGGATGGGAGAAGGAAGGAAACTGAGGAACAGAAGTGGGCCAGACAAAGAAAAGAAGGAGGTCAGTACTTGGAGGCTGTTATTGGTGTGCTGGTTGCATGTACCTTCTCCTCACAGAATTCTCCAAACACACAGCTCATTTGAACCACTTAAGAAGGTGTTACGTGACATTTCACTACAAGTGAGGCTGTGAAGAAGTCACTCCAGGGGACCCCAAAAACCTCATCTCAGCTGAAAGTCTCTATGGCCACATTAGTCAAAGCTCCCATCTTTCTGCAGTGTATCCATGGCATTTCTGTTCAGTTATGATAAGCACCAATAAGTACTGTGAACAGCTGTTGTTCTACTATGCTTGGGTTCCTCATCTCTAAGGTAGGGGTGATGGTACCTGGCCCGTGTTTTTTTTTCCTGAAGATTTAAGCAAAAATCACTGTATACCAGACAGTGAGAGCTAAATATTGTTTCCATCATTGCCAATACATCATTGCCTGAAAACCCCATGGAGGGGAGGGAGGGAAGGAGGTTCTATGTTCCAGCTAGTGTAACTATGAAGTTTCTCATTCTCTTTTCACAAACTTTGTAAAGCTCTGAATACTAAGACTCCCAACTTCTCTTGGGAGTTGGCCCAGAATCAAAACGTTCATTTCTTCCTTCGTTTTTAAAAGTCCTTTGGAGACCTCTAGTAGGGTCTTCTAGAATCACTTTTTAACTTTCTTGTGCTGAAATTGTGTTCATGTGGATTCATGAAGAATTCCCAGGCGTCTGGGACAGGTGTGATGTACTAGGGCCATTGGCCTGTATATAAACATCCCTCACTCTAAAGTAGGCGAGAGAACCAAACAGAGGCAAAAGACCCCTTCAGCCTTCATATATTTACAGGTTTCTTGGAGAAACAGGAGTAGAGTGACAATTCTCAGGAAAAGAAGTATATTGGGTATGATGCTCCCTCCAGCCCTTTCCCCAAATGCTCAGTAATGCTGGTCTGAGTGGCTACATTCTTATGGTGCTTTCCAATGACCAAGTATTTTTATATGTGGTACATTCAGTCCTGGTGATTTTTAGAAACTGATGATTCTACAGAGTAGCGGATAGGTTCCCAGAGATTAAGGGACAAGACCAGAGCTGTTACAACAGGCAAGTGGAAGAGGAAAGCCCAAAGCCACCTCTTAAACTTGTGATCAAAGTCCCAAGGTTGGAGAACTAGAGTGGTTGGGGCCAGAGGAAGAAGTGTTAGAGATTCTGGTGATGTAAATAAAGGTCCTTCCCTATCCCCAACTCACCTAAGAATCTGGGATGTGGGAAGTCCGGCTATGGAGTGAACAAGTAGGAGTGCAGCTGCCTTTAATAGGGTTCCAGTTTCACTACAGAGTTCTGGATCACCCTTGGCTCTCTCAGACTGCAGCCTGAACAGATTCATGGGTCAGACCAGGCCGGCTTGACTTAATCTCTCCTTCAAAAGAGAGGTCAGCAGGGTATAACCCAAATTGTTCCATTTCAATATCTGACAGGGTCAAAATAGCTCCCTCTGGTGTGTATCTCTAGCACCAGCCGCTAACCGAGCTCCAAGAAACCCATATCAGAGATGCTGTTCTTCCTAGTGTGGAAGTTGTCATAATTTTCATTTTCTTATAAATGAATGATCAGAATAAATGATGGTATACTTTGTGGAGGAGTCCAAAATAAATACCAGTATATGGAAATACGTTTTTTGTGGGGGAGAGGGCAAAAGGGGGACACAGGATTGGAGGATGAAAGTGGGAGCAAATGCAGTCATTAGATTCAATGTACACTATGTAAGAATTGCACATGGGTGGGGAAATAATGGGGGAGAATAATGAAAGGGGTGATATTGATCAAGACACATTGTACTTATAATGTGACTTATGGAATTATAACCTCTTTGTACAACTACTTAATAATAAAATAAAAAAGAAAATATAAATATCCATTGCAACAATGAGACTCACAAGATAGTATATTGGAAATGAACTTTACAACTTGTGGGGGGAGGAGTGAGAGAGGGGGGAAAGGGGAGGGAAGGGATAGTGGGAGAACAACAAAGGAGGGGGTAACAATGTTCGACAAGAAATGAACTCATTGCCTTACTCATGTAACCGTAATCCCTCTGTACAGCATCTTTACAATAAAACAAAATTAGGGCTGGGAAGGTGGCTCAGTGGTAGAGTACTTACCTTGCATGCATGAGGTTCTGGGTTCGATTCCTCAGTACCACATAAGCAAAAAGAAAAAAAGCTGGAAGTGGCGCTGTGGCTCAAGTGGTAGAGCACTAGACTTGAGCTGAAGAGCTGAGGGACAGCGCCCAGGCCCTGAGTTCAGGCCCCACGACTGGACCCCCCCAAAAAAATTAAAAAAATTTACAAACTGCTGGGGCTGGGAAGGTGGCTCAGTGGTAGAGCGCTTGCCTTGCATTCATGAGGCCCTGGGTTCAATTCCTCAGCACCACATAAGCAGGAAACAAAAGCCAGAAGTGGTGCTGTGGCTCAAGTGGTAGAGCACTGGCCTTGAGCTGAAGAGCTGAGGGACAACGCCTAGGCCTAGAGTTCAGGCCCCACGACTGGACCAAAAAAAAAAATTTACAAACTGAAAAAAAGAAAATAGCTGTTTCCCATCTCTAGGAACATATTTTTCTGTGTATCTTAAACACCAATAAAGTCAATAAATAAAGCAAATACACACACACATAAAAGGATTCATACTTTAAAAAATCAACAAATGAATTTCTCTCTCTGTCTCTCCTTCTCTCCACTCATACACCTATTATTGCTTTACCAACAAAGACAACCACATTTCCACATTTTGCTATACTTCTTGCTATTTTTCCATCATCATAGCTATCACCATATTTAGAAAAATAATTTGGTGTCTTCAGTTTTTTACCTGACATTGCAACATAAGAATAGCCATAGCTTATTAAATTGATTCATAAACTAGGGCTTTTTATTATTTGAAATTCTATACAGAAGATGTGTCCACTTCCAATTTATTTATTAAATTATTTATACTATTTACTATACTATTAAATTATTTGTACTATCCATGGCTGGCTATTTGTTTTATTCTTTGGTTGAAAATTTGATACTTCATCATTTCCTTGCTCAAATTGTTCTAGCTGTAGCCACTGGGAGCTCCTTCAGGTGGTTGCTTTGTCCCTGTTACATCTTCCTACTTGTGTGTGTGTGTGTGTGTGTGTGTGTGTGTGTGATAGAGACAGAGAGAGAGATTGAGAGAGAGAGACACACAGAGAGACACAGAGAGAAACAGAGAACAGAGACAGAGACAGAGAGAGATAGTACTTCCTTATTTTCTGACATTACATGATGCTCTTTGATGGTTCCAATCCCAATCTTAGAATTCCTCATTTCTCCAAGGTGTCTTGGTTCCTCTTATTAGAGAAAAGTATTAGAAACCATGATCTGGTACTACCTGTGTTTGTGTAATCTGTGACTGCAAAGGTCTAGTATTTTGGTGCATTTTAACAATGGGACTGAGGCTGCTTCTTTTTTTTTTTTTTAATTTGTTTGAGGTCAAAAGCTAAGAACATGAATAACTCTATGGCATCTTAGGTCAACTTAAACATCACAAAAGTTTGTGAAGAGTTTGCATTTTCATATAAATGAAGCTAGTCTCTCAGGATTTTAAATTTGAAAATATTAGCTGTACTTGTAGGGCAAAGGACTTAATTCATGAGAAGGAAGTTCACAGAATGGACCTAGCAGATGAGTTAAATTGATGGGGCTTCTGGAAACTCTGGGAAAACGACTTGGTGCAGGTAGGGAAGTGCAGAGATGAATGATGGATCTGGTTTAGTCACTTACCATCTTTGGGATCTTGGATAAGGTACTTAAATTCTCTGGACCCTAAATTTCCTTCTCTTCCTCCTTCCCTTCCTCCCTCCCTCCTTACTTCCCTACCTCCCTTTCTCTCTGTACCAGCACTAGGACTTAAATTCTGGGCCTTAGACTTTTGCTCAACTTCTGCTCATGATTGGCACTCTACCACTTGAGTCATGCCTCCACTTCTGGATATTTTCTGGTTAATTGGATATAAAAGTCTTGAGAATTTTTTTGTTTGGGCTGGCTTAGAACCAAGGTTCTCAGATCTCAGTTTCCTGAGATCTGAGGTATGAGCCACTACCACCTGGTTTAGGCCATGGTTTTCTTGTATGTAAAATAGTGACAATAGCCCAGTGCTTGGTGGCTCATGCCTGAAATCCTAGCTACTCAGGAGGCTCTGATCTGAGGATTGCAGTTCAAAGCTTCCTAGGTAGGAAAGTCCATGAGACTCTTATCTCCAATAAACTATCAAAAAAGTAAAAGATAGAGCTGTGGCTCAAGCAGTAAAGTGCTACCTTTGAGCAAGAGAAGCTCAAGCATAGCACCCAGGCCATGAGTTCAAGTCCTAGGACACACACACACACACACACACACACACACACACACACACACACACACACACACAGATAGGGACTACATCAACTTCCTTGTGAAATTTTATGAGGAGTAGGATTCATACTAAGACTCAGTGGATAGAGATTTATCTCCTGAAATCACAGGTTAAATGTGCTACCATTCTTTCCACATATTTGGTCACCTCTGAGTAATAAGACTTATGTAAGTATCACATCTTTTGGGAAATCCCAACATAGTAATCTTGTCTCATGTTTGTATACTTTATAATAACACCTTATATGCCCCTTACCTGATATAGCTTATCCTTGCAGTGTTCTCCTAAGATATGGAATCATCTGGGTGGTATAGTTGAGTTGGAACTTCATTGTTACTACATTCTGTTTGTCTTCATTTTTCCACTTAAGCTAATAAAAGATCAGAACTGATTAAATTTCTTTATATATAACAGGACAGCTCATAGAGTAAGTGTTAAGGTAAGGACATCGAACCTTTCCACATGTTGTGCTCTATAACCTGAACACAGATTTAATGCCATGTCTTTTAGCCTCTGAGAGATTAATTACTGCACCAAATGCTAACAAGGCTGCCTGTATTTCTTGGTCTAATAGCAGAACTAGGATTCTGCTCTCTTATAGGAATTATCTAAGCAGCTGCCCAGGCTTCTGAGCATGGTGAGGTCTTGGGGGTTACTTACACTGTGGGACATTAACCCTTTCTGACAAGTTGGTATACCGGTCTAGGCATATCCGAAGTATAGAAGGGGGATCATGGTTATTGTCATTCCTTAGCCTCCAGGACAAAGGTGGGGAGGCCTTGGGTTGGAGATCTTGCTATGAGGAGTGCTATACTAATATCACAACGTTTCCTGGCAGTTTTCTCATTTAGAACCCTGACTGTTTAAGGTTCAGTGACGCCTGAGTTGTGGGCTTATAAACAACTGGAACCATGTCTTTCAGTCTCATATAATGGGGCCATACCCACCATACTCCTGTGCACTGATGAGGCAGCAGTTCTGGGTTCTGCTCCCCAGCCATTTCATAAGCATGTGTTGTATAAGCACCTGGCAGATTACTGACAAAAGTTACATGATTTGTTCTTACCTATTGCTTGTACCACACTAACTTCCTTGTGCTCCATTCCCATACACTGCAGTTCGTTTCCTCTGATAAACGTTGACTATTTAAACAACACTGTGCAGAGATAGGGTTAGGGCTCAGATGAATGCTTGTTTTGCATGTGTGAGGCCCTGGGTTCAATTCTCAGTACCACAACAAACTAACAAAACAAGCTCAAACCCAAACCCAAACTCAAACCCGAAACAAAAAACTCTACAGAAAATGAAGGGCCAATGCTCACTCAGTATTGATTTTGTTTTGATGACATGCCAACTTCAAATAAAGACTTAAAATGAACTCAGAAGGACAATGCACAATGTCGTCACAGTTTCAAGGTCGTGACAATCACAAACCACTTGTAGGCTGCACTTCAAGGATCTACTCAAATCACAGTATCCAGAACAGTCAAATTTTAGGACTCCAGGAAGATGGATGTCTTGTGCTGTTTGTTGAGCTAGGTCTTGACTAAGCAGGACTGTTTCAGAGCTTGTTAGAGGAGGTCAGACCTCAGATGTGAATGATTTTCTTTTCAGCAATGACTATGGCAAGAAGGTCGCCTCTTTGAGCAGGATTTAAATCCTGACACCAGAGGAGATTTGTTATGAAGCCAAAGAAAACTTAGCAATGTAGTCACATGGTTGCAATTTGGAAAAAATTGCTAAGAAAAAAAACATGGGACATTGTACATTTTTCTTTCTTTCTCCCTCCCAGTGTATCTGTCCTTGAATTAGTGGTGCTGACAGCCATGGGGTTTTTGGTTTCTGGCAAGGGGAAGTTGAGCTAAAGATACATTTGTTTAGGCTTTAGAGGGATATAGTTATGTGGTTTACAGTGACTTCTGAATACAGCTTAAGTCACGTTTAGGTATTTTGGTGACAGAATGACTTCTAGGAAATTTCTGCTGCTTGCTGGGCTGGACAGCCACCATCATGAGCGAGGGCCAGAGCCAGAAGCAGTGTCACCTCCATTCGTAATGCAAATTGTAGGTGAGCATAAGAGGAGGATCACCATCAGAACTTTTTTTCAGCAAAATCCTCAAGCCCTCAGATGTGAATGTTTTTGAACAGAGGGCTGGATTTTCATTAAAATTTAGTCAAAATGAAACTTTCACACAGTCAGCAATAGTCAGAAACTTTCACACAGTCAGTTTAGTGTGGTGAATAATTATAAACGCACCAGAGAAATCGTTTTTGATGGGAATCAAGTGAAGTTGACCTTTTCAGAATTCCTATGTGGCAGGGCAAAACTTACATCAGTATTTAGCAGAGCCGATTCTGTAGGGAAGATTGCAGTCTTAGGTGTCTTAAAGATAATTTTGTATCTGTACTACATTGAGGATATGCAATGCTAAGTCCTGATGGTTCCAGATGTAAAGACACACAAATCTGCCACTGACTGAACAGTCAGAAAAATGGGGAAACAGATACATTTCTCAAGGCGTCTTACATAAGAGTAATTTGATTTAAGCATTCATTATGCCTCAATACAAGGTAGTTGCAATTTAAAGATACATTTTCATTGCTAATTCACACACTTTAAGATTCATATATATTTTCATATACACATAAAAACAAAGAAGAAAATTAGGAGTGTTCCAGGAAGATATCTATCTATCTATCTGTCTTATCTATCTATCTATCTATCTATCTATCTATCTATCTATCTGTCTGTCTGTCTGTCTGTCTGTCTGTCTGTCTGTCTGTCTGTCTGTCTGTCTGTCTGTCTGTCTGTCTATCTATTTATCTATATGTGTATGTTTCTAGATTTTGTGATGTTGAGGTGTCAGCTTTAAAAACTTTATAATTTGTTTTGTTCCAAATAAAAATTTATGGCTATATTTAATGTTTTGTTTGTAGCTTTGTTTTTTGATCTTGAGGGAGGCTTCTCAAGTTGTACAACTTTCAGGCCTAGCAGAACTAGAATTTGTCCCTATTTGCAGTGTGAGAAGATGTCCATTTAAGATATAAAAAATATAAGTTACTGGTGTTCTATATCTTAAATATGAGGTTGAAATAAACAATGCATTGGTAGCTAAAGAATTGCAATGGGACAGCAGTAGGAAATGAATTCCTATACTGGTCCATCTCTACCACTTAAAAAGATCAATTCCTGAGTTTAGTTGTTAAGATCTAGCTTCCCCAGAGCTGCTTTCAGGAGTGCATGCCTTTTCTAGCCATTTCCAGAGCCAGAAGAGCTAGCAATTACCTTGCTTTCGTGGTCATTTTTGGCCATATAAAATCTAACAACATGCCATTCCATCCTTTACCACAGCTTCTTCTGTCGGGAGGGTCACCCTGACCGGCAGTTTCCTCCTAAGGACCATCTTACCAGATTCTTTGTGCTCCTTGGCTGGTTGACTGTCATTCCCTTCTTCACCTTTGGCAACATGTGGCATTCCCTATATGTTTCAATCTCCTAATGTCTTCTCTGTATTTGTGCCCAACTTCCTTCTTGTAAGGACATCAGTCATTGCACTAGGGCCCATCTTCTCTTCTACCAATTCATTGTAACTTGATTATATTTATCAAGCCCTTATTTTCAAATAATATCACTTTTTGAAGTCCTAAGTGGGCATAGATTTGAGGAGGAACAATCAATTCATTAAGATGGTCACAAAGTAGAGGGAAGTTTCCTTAACAAAAAGTCATAATCTTTTCCCATTTCCTAGATCTGAGGCAGGCTTGGGGCCTGGAACATACCACTAAAGAAAAGGCTCAGTTCCCAGGTGGAAAGAGCCGGTGTCATCCCAGCAAGTGTGCACAATAATCATTCTCCTACTTCATTGCCATTTGCCTGGGCAACTGAGTACCAGGTAGGACCAAGCATCAAGACATTTTCAGTTCATAGACGCATAATCCTCATCAACATGTATCCTTGGAGGCCCTTCGCTTCTCCATTGCCATCCTGTTAGATAGAGTGTGGGCATATCAGAGCCAGGTAATAAATAAGTGGAGCTCTTGTCACGGTGATAAATTGGGTCTGAAGATCTCTCTGGTGGTCATTTTTCTGGTTCCTGAGAATATAATTGGAAAGGACATACTTGGCACTACCTTATATATGGGGTCCTTGGCTAGCTGAGTGTCCAGTACAGCACAATTTGAAAGCCTATAAGCCATTTGATGGGAGGTTGACTACGTTGTTTCCCTTCTACCCTCAAAGAGCCAGTGATTTGTCCAGAGAGGAACAGGCAAGTATTCTGGGCATGAGTTTGCTTTCCCTGCCCACAGGACTTTCTCCACCATCACTTTCTTAGAAAGGAGGGAGAAAGGATGGGAGGATGAAGTCATAATATGCTCTCTCTCTCTCTCTCTCTTTCTCTCTGTAAAAATGGAACTAGAAAAATTGAGGGGATGGATAGGTTAGGAGAGATGGGGGAGAAAGAGGTGACATTGATCAAGATGTACTGTGTTCATAAACTGACATGTTGAATTGAAACCTCTCTGTCCAGCTACTCAAAGATGATAAAAAAGAGTTTGGTTCCTTGGTAATGGCATCTTACATTCTGTCACGTCAGATAGTAGGAGACGCACTGTGCAGTAGAGAAAGTGTGGAAGCGGACCCCTGATCCCCAGCTTTGTGGCTGTATTACATGCCAGATCCTCCAAAGTTAGCAGCCTAAGATGGCCTCAGCATAGGGGCTTGGCTGTACAGCTAAAATGCCATGATGGAGGTGAGTATAGAGAAGGATCAATGCCTCACTTTATGAAATAAAGAGCTTTACCTGTTGTGTGAACTGCAGGATGGTGGCAGGCCTCACATACTATCACTTTCCTCCCCTCTTCCTCGCCCTTTACTCCTTCCTCTCCTCTCTTCCTCGCTGTCCTCTGCCTCCTTTTCCTCCTCCCCTCCTTTCCTCCATTTCTTTTCCTTCTTGGCAGTACTAGGGGTTGAACTTAGGGCCTTATGCTTTCTAGGCAAAACTCTACCACTTGAGCCATATTCTCAGTCCTTTCAATTTTAGGTTGTTTTACAGATACCGTCTTGTGCTTTTTTTTTCTAGCTGGAACTGTGATCCTCCTATCTCCACCTCCAGAGTAGCTGGGACCACAGGTGTGTACTGCCACAATACAGTACTTTGTATTCCCCCCCACCCCTACTTGAGCCATGACTCCATCCCCTGCCTTGTTTCTTAGCTAGGATCTGGCTAATTTTTGCCTGAGTTATCCTTGTATCTCAATTCTCTTATATCTGCCTCCTGAGTGGCTATAGTTATTACTATACCCTGTCCTTACCATCACTCTCAACAACCCTCCTGGGGAATTTATGCTTCTCATCACCACATATCTGCATTTTTCAGGGATAAAATTCTGCTCCCCAAAGTCAGGCATTCCTACATGGTCCAGAAAGCTGTCACTGGGTCGGGGAGGAGAAAGTGCAATAATGCAAGGGTACTGGTATCTTCCTTCCTTGCCTAGCTTTCAGGGGAAGATGTTTTCTGCTTGTTTGCCTTGTGAGCCAGGGTGAGTGGAGGCTGGTAGGTAGGAGCTTTTGCTGCTGGGGCTGTGCTTGAATGCCTGGCAAAGGCAAGGAATGGCACTGTAAACATACATATGGACCTTTTACGGGAATCAGGAAGGACAGTTGGCAACACTTCTGGGATATCACCCACCCCAAAAAAACTAGGCTGGGATCCAGAAGATTCCACCAGTGCATTCTATTGCCACCAGTCAGAGCAAGTAGCAGGCATTGCCTCCAGGCAGCAGCCCAGAGGCTGCCTCAGCAGCTGTCCAGGGACACATCCGGTGGAAATTCTCCGGCTCCCTCTGCCACCTGTCATTGCATGAGCTGCCATCACATCGTCTACAGGAGAGATGAGGAGGAATGCCAGAAGGACGTGCTGTTAGGTACTAGACTGAAGTTGAGCTGCTGACATCATATTTAACTGAAAGGCATTTGATCATACCAACTGAGAGTCCGAAATCAGCAGGAAGAGCAACTGGAAGCATAGTTCATCTCCCTCTTCACTTATACAAACTCACCCAGCTCCCTGCTATCTGAAGTATTACTAGCTAACAGTAAGATTAACAACCTTAAATGTGATTATTCCCCCAAATAATCTTTGTTTTTTTTCTTTGTGGTTCTGGGGATGGAACCCAGGGCTTCCCATATGCTAGGTAAGTGTTCTACCTCTAAGTCACATTCCCAGCCACCCCCTTCAAAACAATATTGAGAAAAGTAAAGCTGGAGGCCTCAAACAGAGGTGGATGTAGTTCAGTGGTACAGTACATGCTTAGCATGGTCATCAAAGCCTTGGATTTAACCCCCAGCACTGAAAAATAAATGATATCTAAAACACATTACAAAGCCACAGTCATCAAAATAACATGATAATACCAATAAAAACAGATACATAGACCTATGGAACAGTAGAAAGAGCCCAGAAATAAACCTTCTTATATATGGTCAGATGAACTTTGACAAAGGTGCTAAAGGGGAAAGAGTTGTCTCTCCAACAAATGGTGCTTGGAAAACTGAATATCCATATGCAAAAGAATGAAATTATTTCCCAGCCATATGATATACACAAAAATCAACCTAAAGAATAATACCTGCAGCTCTAAAACTCCTAGAACACAATCCAGGGGAAAACTTTACTGCCCTGGATTTGGTAATGGTTTACTGGGCATGACACCAAAAGCACAAGTGCAGAGACAAAATTAGGATTATATCAAACTAAAAAAAAAAACTTTGTCATAACAAAGGAAACAATCAGCACTGTGAAAAATTGGGAGGAAATATCTGCAAACCACACGTGATAAGAGGTTAATAACAGAATATATATACATATAGAGAACTGCTATAAATCAACAACAACAACAAAACGATCCAATTGAAAAATGGATCAAGGTCTTGAACAGACATTTCTTCAAGAAGACATACAAATGGCCAAAAAGCATCTGAATGAATGCTCAACAGGACTAATTGTCAGGAAACGCAAATTAAAGCCACAGTGAGATATCATCTCAATGGATCATGCTTGTAATCCCAGTTATTTGGGAGGCAGAGATGGGGAGGATTGAGATTTGAGGCCAGTCTGGGTAAAACATTTGCATGTTTCCCTCTGTCAAAGGAAGAAGATGCAGAGTGTGGTGGTGGTGCCAGTAATCTTAGTTATGCAGGCGATATAAATAGAATTGCTGTTCATAAGAACAGCATTAGGAAACATCATTAGGAAAATAAAAGCAAAAAGGGCAGGGAGCTGGAGGCTGGTTCAAGTGGTAGAACACTTGCCTAGCAAGTGCAAGTGCTTGAGTTCAAACCCTTGTGCTGTCCCAAACAAACAAAAACAACATAACAGGTGTTGGGTAAAGTGTGGAGAGACTAGACCTCTTGTGCACTGTTGTTAGGTAGGTAAAACATGCTTCAGTCTCTATGAAAAACAGAATGGTCACTCTTAAAAAAATAGAATTACCAAAGATCCAGCCATTCTGCTTCTAGTTATAAATGTCCAAAGGAATTGAATACAGGATTTCGAAGAGATATTTGCTTGCCATTTTCTTTGAAACATGAAAGCCAAGAGAAGGAAACATCTATCCATGGACAAATAAATGGATAAAGAAAATGTGGACTATCCATGCAATGGAATATTATTCGGCCTTTAAAAAGAGACAGAAAGGCTGACACGTGGACAAGCTGAGTTACAGAGGCCAGCGCTGTGATTGCACTTCCATGCAGTACTGAAAATAGTAATACTCATCGAAACCCGGAAAACAGCAGGGCAGACGCTAGGAGCCTGCCTGGTGGGTGCAGACAGTCCAGTTTTGCGAGATGAAAAATTTCTAGAGATTTGTTTTGCAACAATGCTGTACTGTTAAAAGTGGTTATGATGGTCCATTTTGTGCTAGCTTTTTGTCGGCCATGGGCCTTGAACTCTGGACCTGGGCGCTGTCCCTCAGCTCTTCAGCTCAAGGTTACTGCTCTACCATTTGAGCCACAACGCCATTTCCGGTTTTCTGGTGATTAGGAGATAAGAGTCTTTCCTGCCTGGACTGGCTTTGAACCATGATCCTCAGATCTCCGCCTTCAGTATAGCTAGGATTACAGGCATGAGCCACTGGCGCCCAGCTTATGCTAGCTATTTTTAACATATTTAAAATACAATACATTTATTTTTGGTCTCTTTTTAAAGGCATGGTTGTTGTTCCCTGTCTCCTCCTCCCCCCATCCCCCAGCCCCATTCATTTGTTTCACTTGAACTTGGGGCTCTGATTGCAGATCTTGTCTGAGAGGAAGAGTTATCAATGTTGGTTATTCTCAAGAATGAAGCTCTGTGGAGGAGGGACAGGATAGTTGGGACAACAACAAGTAAAGGAAGGGGTAACAATGATCGCCAGGTAATGGACTCATGTAACAGTAACCCTGCTGTACAGCATCTTAACAATAAAATAAAAGTTTTTAAAAAGAATGAAGCTTTGGGATCTTTAAATGGTGTGGTCACCAGATCCTCCAAATGAAACAACTAAACAAAAGTCTACAATGTCCTTTTTTTTTTTTTTGGTTGGTCGTGGGACCTGAACTCTGAGCCTGGGCGCTGTCCCTTCAGCTCAAGACTAGCACTCTACCACTTGAGCCCCAGCGCCACTTCCGGCTTTTTCTGCTTATGTGGTGCTGAGGAATCAAATCTAGGGCCTCATGCATGCAAGGCAAGCATTCTACCACAGAGCCACCTTCCCAGCCCCTACAAAACCCTTTAAAATATGAAAGTCAATAACATTATTAGTATGAGCAAACATTAATTTAACACTTACTAAGGCCCTCGTCTATTCAAGAGCAGAATGTTCATTACATAATATAATCTCCATAATAACTCCAGGAAGTAGGCACTTGTTGTTGTAACTTAACTTCTAATAAAATCCAGGCTCAGAGAGGTTAGAACTTGCCCAAGGTTGCAGTTTGTAAGTTTTAGACCTAGATTCACATCTAGTTTAAAAACAAGAGATGATCCAGGGAGAAACATTATTAAATATTTTGTCTAATAGCTTAATGAGAATAATCAAAAGAAGAAACTTTGTACAAGGCATGATGTGCCGCTTATTTCCCAGATAGGAGAGCTCTGAGAATTTGCCTTTTTTCCCAAGATATTGCTCTCAGAGAATGAGTATCTTTTCATTCTTCTTACCTAGACCTCGTTTATAGTTGGAGGCAATCACTTTGACTTTTGGAGACTTTGAATTTTGTGTGAAAGTGACTGTTTAGTCTATATTGTGAGCCATCAATAAAACTGCCCTTCATCTCTCTTATCAAAGAATCAAATTGTAGCTCAGAAGCCATTTCCCCATGACTTTGTAGTCTCTGCTTACTGGAGAGAATTGGTGGAAGGAATGTGCTTGGAAATAAAATAACTTTCATTTGGCATCAGTGGCAAAAATAAAATGTGAAAGTCTGGGTTCATTATGCCATTAGGTGAGAGAATGGAGGAGCCTTTTTCTGTCTCTGGTGGATCTGGTAAGCTCACATGGCTGCTGGGATTGTATATCTTCTTTATATCCCTCTCCATCCAGCAACATAGCTCTTCAGAACTCAGTCCTAATCTAGCCTCCAGCCAAGGTGTGGAAGGACTGGGGCAGTGGATCCAGGGAAAGGAGGCAGGGAGAAGAAAAGCCTGAGGAAGACACTCTATTGTTTCTGGACTTAGCCACCCCACTTAAGATCAGGATCAGTAAGGGCTTTTGGAGTTCATCATAATGAACTGTGAGTCTTTATTCAATCCTGTAATAACATGCGTTGCTTTAATAGGTATTAAAAAAGGCAATTCAGTTTAGTCTGGCATCCCAAGCTTGGCTCATTGTGATATTTTAGAGAAGAAAGTTACCTTTCTTCTCCCAAACTTTAACCTTTCTTAAAAAAATATTAACTGACTTTATTATTATTATTACAGAGGTGATATACAGAGGGATTCCAGTTATGTGAGTCAGGTAACGTATACATTTGCTTTCATACAGTGTCTTCTGTTCCCTCATCCTCTCCCAGTTCCTCCCTCCTGTCTCCACCCATGAGTTGTATAGTTCACTTTCATCAGTGTCTAGTGAGCTTCACTGCCAAACTCTAACCTTTCTATGAAAGAAGAATTGCATTAATTTTCAGCTTTTCTCCTGAGACCTGCTAGGAGGTCTCTCTAACCCTGGTAAGAGGGTTAATCATTTTTTGGAAGGAAATCTGGTTAGAGAGTGACACGATCTCATGGTCTTAGGTTGCACCCATACCACAGGGGAGCAAAGTTAAAAGAAAATCACTCTCAGCTCCCTCTTGCCAGGTGGATCAGGTTAAGCCTGGAGGGAAGAGGAGCAAGAGATGAGATGTACTTGGGGTTCATCTTGAAGGGGGTGCTATGTGAGAAATACTATCCTGGATTGCTTTAATAATGGCTTCGTTTTTGGCTTCATCTTATCATGTGCCCATAATAGCCTGGAAATATAATTAACATCTTTGTATTTAAGACATTTCATTTCAAAATGACTGGGTATACCAACAGTTATGGCACAGAAATCATTAAAGTCATGCAAATGCTTGAAGTGGGGAGGCCTGGGAGATTATAGTTTCATTAGAGAAAAGGCTATAAAGTTAGACCTAGGTAATTACCTTTCCCATTAATGCTAGAAAATTCCGTGCTCCACTGAGAAGCGATCGTGGTGCATCGGGCCTTCTGTGCTTTCGCATTCAAACGGCAGGAGCCTTTATTTCATCAGCACAAACGGCAAGGTAACAGCGGCCGCTTTCCAGGTGTACTTTGCAAATTGGGGTTTAAATGTGGAACACATCAAATTAAAATTCAATATTAATTATTTTGTCTTGCTAGGAGTCTGAGAGGTTTAAAGCAGCAAGGGTAATTGTCTAATTCATTGTGTGTGTCTACAGCGAACTTAATCATTATGTCAGCTTCCTAATAAAAGGTTATTATAGAAACAAAGATCCCAATTTTACATATGGTAGGCAAGGGAGGATTCGAAGAGCCAGTCTCCAAGGTAGACTTGAGGATCTTGACAAATGATGCCCATGCTGTGATCAGATACTTAACAAGAAATCTCGTTATTAACTAGGCCTGTACAGATAATTAGCACTTGAGCTTCAAATTTTAAATCTGGCTTGAGATGTATAATTTATCAAAAGCCTTAGCTTGCTGTCAAAGTCTGATAATAAGGTAGAGTTATTGATGAATTGAGATTAAGAGCAGATTGAAGAGAAAATTAGGGCACTGGTTAGTCTGAAAGGTCTGATTTCAATATTTACAGTACTAATTTGGTATTATTTTGGTAAATGGATGTGGTCCCCAAGTGCTAAATAGTATAAAAGAGTAAACTCGGCATCATTATTCTAACAGGAAAAGCATTGTTTACTGTGTACTGGATTTTGCAGCTCTAGCAGTCTGGTTAATAGGCTGCTTTATAAGATGAGAGTACCTGGTTTTTATTGCATGCATTTATTATAACCCATTCAGCACCTAGGGCTTTTAGTGAAAATTAGAAAATGTAGCTTCTTTACATTAAAAATGATATTACATTAGACTAATTGCTACAGAGCCTGTCTTCCTGATTTAACTCATTTTTGTTTATCTCTTGGCATTGTCTTCCAAACATTCTTGCCACTGGAATTTAGATATCTATCATTTTAGAGATTCAAGCTACATAAAATGAGCAATCTTTTTTTTAATGATCCCTGGTAGCACTTCATTGCAAGCAATCTTGGGGGTGGAGAAGGAGTAAGATGTACAATAAACCATCTATCTCTAGTGTCTCTCAGCTTTGAAGCACAGTCTGAGCACACTTACGTGACCCTTAGCAAGTTAAATCTTTTTGATGCATGTAATAAAATGTTGTTTGGGGCAATAGCTGATTTCCAAAATTATATTAGGCATAACATAAGGCTGTGGCAAATTGTCTCCCTACTTTTTCCTGCTCCAGCTCACAAATGGGATTGAGAAGGCGTTGGAGTGTTTTATTGTATATCACATCAGGTATAAATGAACAGGACACTGTACCATAATATATCGCTATGTAGCTCATAGCAATATCTGCCCATGAAATAATAAAGCCTAGGACTGTGGCTTTCCAGAAAATTGCTTGAAAATCCCTTGTCACATGCTCTTGGCAGCAGCCTCTCTTCTCCAGTCTCCAGCTGTCCATTGGGGTGTGCCAAGTCACAGCAGGACCTGAGGACTGTTTGCATTGCATAGTGGCACGGAGCTTTATGGGGGTGTTCCTTGTACGTTGTGCACTTGCAGACAAGTAGCTTTCCAAGACTCAGCAGGAACACTCCAGTGTTTATGCTGAGGTGGTTAGCTGGTGGGCAAATTGCTATTATTCAGAGCTGTGTGGCAGAGGAAAATGTATTGCATTACATTTTCTATCAATACCATCTTCATGCTGACCAATAACAAGCCTCCACTCAAACTGGCTCTTCTTTCTGACTTTTATCTTAAGCTTAATTAGATTGGATGGAATTTAATGGAGGTATTTTCTTGGGGGTGGGAGAAGGCTTCTTTGTTGCCCCTCACTCCAGCCGTATCTCCCCAATTGACTGCTCCCCAGTTTGATTCAGCAATGCTCCCCTCCTCCCACCCAGCCCCTGAAATAACATTCGTTTAGCATTCTGCTCTGAGACAAAAAAGATTCAGTGTTTCAGCTGTTCCGATATATGTTGACTACTGACTAATGGATATTTATTCCACTTTATTGCTTTCTATAGGCAAAACTCAAACAAAAGGAATTGGATTTTGCTAATAGCAATGAGCAGCATTGGCATTTTTTGACAGTGGCAAGGATAATAACTCCACACGAGGTGATGGGCTTATCGCTTTCAAAGCACTTTCACATACCTCATCCCCTTAGTTCTTCTGCATGAGCCAGGCAGGCGAGAGCTTATAATGCCCCTTCAATAGCTGATGAGAAAGGAAACAGGGCAGGAGGCTATGGAAAAAGCTTACAGCAGAACCAAGATCATTGCATTCTTTGAGCTTTCCAACTGTTGCCTTTCATTCCTTCCTCTGAACAAAGCAGTTTCATTTTTTGTAATAATATTTTTTTTATCATGAACATTTGCAGAGATACTGCCAACACGGGGGGCTCCTCCTGCAGCTCCTACAGTTGCATGAAACATTTGTCAGAAAGCTGGGGGGTGTGGTGGCAGTGTGTGACTGTGCATCTGTCCTTTGTGGGGCCCTCACCTAGTTCCAAGGGTACACTCTAGCTGGAGGGCCCTGGGAGGGGTCCTCCAAGGAAATCTTGTATGTTCTGTATTTTTAAAATGATGTGTCAGTTATTAATTTCAGCCGCAGAGGAAAAACAACACTTAAAAAATTTCAGGAAATATGCTGCCAGAGGTTCTAGTGCAGGATTAGAATTCAGGAGTTTCTTTTCTCTAATAGCTACATCACTAACTGGATAGCTTTCTGACCTCTAGAAAAATCCCTCCCCCCTCCCCCCATCTAGGCACACACTCAGAATTAGTTGCTTCTGCTGGCTCTAGTGACTCATCTTTTCTTGGGGACTTTGGAGTAGGGAAATGAAAGTGTTTTCTACAAGGAGGGAGAGCTGAGACCTCCTGGCGTCCTAGCCACATCCCTTCCTAAACAGAAACCCTTTCCAGCGCAAGCCCTAGGGACCAAGTTTGAACTTTGTAGTTGCATAAAGCAGAATAAAAATATATTTTCTTCCATTTCAAACAGGATTAGGAAGCCATCCAGAATAAACTACACATGAACATAGGATAGGCTGCTAGTGTACCGAAGAAATAAATGATCATCAGATGGGTGCAGAGTGTGAAGAGATTTTTGTATTTTATCTGTGCTCCTAGGTATCAGAGTTATGTGACTTGCAACAGACTCTTTAGCTTCAGCTAAAGAGCACACACAATGGGGGTAGGGGGAGAGAGAGAAAGAGAGAGGTGTCTTTTTTAAAAGAAAGAAATAATGGAGGCTTTGAGAGAAATAGTAATTTAATCTGGAAAGAAAAGTCATAGCAAAGAGAATATCAAAACCGATGAGGTAAGTGGCCCAGAGCTCACCGTACCTGAAATTTTTGTCTAAGTATTAATATCTGTTAGCAGTACTTTTGTCTAATAAGACATATTATATTAATGTTCCAGTTAGAGAATATATACATTTCAAGTCTAGACATAAAGACATTTCTCGTTTGGTAAGTAGTAAGGTATGCTTTTTCAGAACAGTATGAACAGTTTACAGCAAACATTTGAAAAAATAATCTATTGTGTTGATATTCCCATCATTCTTTCAAAGAAGCGATTTTAAAAGTAGCTGTGGAAAATAAAGAGAAAAAGCACTGGATAATTTTATGAAATAACATTGTCAGACAATCTTTTGACCCCAGGTAAGTGATTTATGATACATTTGACATTGTGTGCCACTTTTGACACTATAATTACAGTGGAAACTAGCTGTTTTGTCTTTTTAGGTGTCTAACTTTGGCATACCCATTGAGGAATAGTATGTGTTTAACTAACAGGTAATTTTTTTTATGAATTGTTTCTTTACAATTTGAAATAAAAATTTTGTTTTAGACATCCAGAGGTTTTTAAACAGTCACTTTCTAATTTAAATTAAGCAAAGTCTCTTTTCAAAGGGCTGAGCAAAAACCTAGTTATTTGTTAAATTCCATCACTGAAATATGAGAGCAAAACAGTGTTATTTTTAAAGTTGGGTATATGAACTAGGTCTTTTACTACTGAACTCAGAGAAATTAGAAGAACCTTGCTGAGAGATGGGCTTATTTTGATCAATATGTACTTACATAATAGCAATGCTGCATTTATCCTTATTGTGTATTGTTGACTGAAAATGAATTGCCCTAAGATTATAGGAGGTCATGTATTGTTTTTCTTGTCATTTGTGCTGTCTTCTTATTTAATGATATCTTCATACAAACACAAAGCATGGTAAATGTACACACATTTACCTTCACATACAGATTAATCAGTATGCAAAAATTGCCCATGGTGTCGCTTTCTGCTCTACTGGAACCCAAAGGAAGCTAGCAGAAGCTAATCTAGTAGCTTCTGTTTGCTGAGGTATCGGGTTTTGAAATCACTGTTTGTGTCTCACCAATAGGGGTCTCCAGTGTACCACAGAACTACTTACCACTCTATTATGATTATTTACAGTATGCTGTACATGCAGACAGAAGCAAAGGGGCAGAACAGATTTATATAGGCCGGGTTGATCCGAGATTTATGCAGGGAGTGAAAAGGTGACGTCACAAGTTTCCAGGGATGAGGAGAAGAGAGACATGTCCTGGTTTGGTGTGAGAACACCTTTAATCTAATAGTGTCCACTCAATGTGTATGTGCCTCCAAGAGAAGAAAGGCAGCTATACCAATGCTTTCAGACATCTAAAAACGTGTCTTTGTTTAGATGAAACATCTAGAAGAATGAGTGATTTTCCTATTTTCATGTGAATCTTTGGGGATGATTTGAAAATATCTAAGTATCAACCCTAACAATTTTTATGAAGTTAATTAATTTTTAGTGGAAATGCAGGTGCTGAGACATGCTTTTTCCTTCATCCTTATATTTAATGAGGGCAAGGAACTCCAAAAGGAGCAATTGTAATTTATCATAATTGAATATAGAGTTTAGGTCATGTTCAGAAAGAGCAATACAGACACATGATATATAAAGCATGTCATAACATACTGTGGTTTTATGTATCATGGCATTCTTCTCTTCCATCTATTATAGAAGATATTAGTTCATTAGTTTTTTAAACCCTTTACTAGCAAATTATGACTTTTCTGGAATTTAAGGACAGATTTATTTGTGCAGAAAGGATAAGCAATATCCACAATGCTCTTTTCATCACTCATTTATTTACAAAACAAATATTTGTTTAAATTGTGCATTGATGAGTTTTGCCTAAAGAAAATAGCTATCTTCAGGGAGTGCAGACCAGTAAGTGATAAATAGAGACGAAAACCTCATAGAAACAGACTGGGTAGGAGCTGGCTCTGAGACAAGAGCAAGGGAGGAGGGTTCTAAGAAGAAAGAAGAAAAGAACCTTGATAAAGATTGCCTTGGTCAAGGTGAATTGAATGTAGAGTTCAAGGTTATGAGGGGATAAAAGAAACCCAAGTAAGTAGAGAATATTAACTTTTAGAGATCAGAGTCAGGAAGGTTAGGAGGACTGTTGACCTTGCTGGAAGAAGGCTCATGGCTGTGTAAAGACTCACTTAATAAAACTCAGTCTGACCGACCAGCACCACTGTGGTTGATTTTTTTTCCCCACCTTTAGGTGAGTGATTTGTTTCCTTTAAGTTTAGAAATAGGACACTGTTTGCAATCTATCTATGTCATCCTAACTAGCTGGGCAACTTTAAGTTATTCTTTTCTGTTTCCTCAAGATCTTTACTTTCCTATTCCTACTCTCTCTCTCTCCCTCCCTCCCCCCATCTCTTTTTCTGTGTCTCTCTGTCTCTCTCTCTTCCCCCTTACCTTCTCCTCCTCTCCTTTCCTTTTCTTTTGGCAGTATTGGAGTTGAGGGCCTCAAGCCCTCCCTTTTTTGTTTAAGGCTGGTGTTCTGCTACCTGAGCCGTATCTCCACTTCTGACACAGATGAATTTCTTACCTATGCAATGAGAGATTGCATTAGCTGATAGCTTCAGTCACCAGCAGCTCCTAAGGATCTTCAGATCAAAGTGTAGCTAAAGACACATTTATGCATATCTGACAGGATAAAGGGGTTTGGAAGAGATGCATATAGTATCAAAAATGCCACTAAGGATACAAGAAGCTCTACCCCTTTGCTTATGTGAGAAAAATAAAAGCTTCCAGAAACAGACTTGATCAAATGAAGCCCCAAACACTGAAATCCAGAAAAAACAGTCCTTGCAAGACTAAGATAGCAAAGATGAATGTCATGGGAGAATCTAAGCTTCTAGAACTTGACTGAATAATGCAGCAAAAGTGCATTTGGGCAAAACTCTGATTTTACATATAACTTCCTCTTAGTGAAGCCTTTAAACACAGAAACAAATAAGGATAGAGTGATTAATGCTAATTTAGCTTAACAGAAGGGTTCACATTTTACCCTAACACTAATAATAACTTGTGGTTTTGTAGGTGGACAGTGGAGGGAAGGGCACTTTTAGTGAAAGAGTCAGGCTGATTAGAAGACAGTTGGTCTCCTCGTTATTGGCATATTACATTCTGAAGCAGAGAAAACCTACTAGATGGCTAGATAACAAAGGAGAAGATGTTTCTAACTCATCATTGGCTTGGTGCTTGGTATTAGTCTGTCTGATCCCTGAAATTCTTAGTGACTAGGCTGGTGGAAAGTACAAGGACGGTGAGAAGGAATGACGAGTCTAAAATCTAATAACCTTTCAAGTTGTTAAAAAATGGCTAGTAAGAGTTGGGACAATTCTTAATAAGGATATAATGTGTATAATGTATGTGGAAAAAGAATCCTCAAATGACATTTGGAAAATGACTCACTGTGTACATTAGACAGGAAATGATCTGGAATCATAAAGTTGAACATGAACTAGCAATGTAGTTATAACAGTTTCAATGGCCATGTTTTGGGGCTTCAGAGCCCAAAGGTGAAAGAGCCTTGAAAGAAGGTTCTTTTGCTAAGCCACTCCCCAATTCTTTACTTTTAGGTACACATAGGCATACCCACTAGCCAATCTCCACTGTTTGCTAAACATTATGGAGAGCAACTCTAAAGTTAATTTTTATATTTGTAGTGTGACTAATTTCAGCTTACATTGGTTATAAACACTATGGATGCTGTTTCTTTTTTCCTCTGGTCCTGGGGCTTGAACTCAGGGCTTGAACACTATCCATGAGCTTTATTGCTCAAGCCTAGTGCTCTACCACTTTGAACCACAGATCCACTTCCAGTTTTTTGGTGGTTAAATTGGAGGTAAGAGTCTCACAGACTTTTCTGCCCAGGCTAACTTTGAACTGGGATCTTCAGATCTCAGTCTCTTGAGTAGCTAAGATTATAAGTGTGAACCACTGGCTCCCAGCTTATCCATGCTTTAAAAAAATTCAACATAGTATTTAGTTTGAGGTTGAGAGTGGATGTGTAAAAAAAAAAAGAAAAAAGTACTATGCGTTTGATTCATCTATCATTTCATGCAAAGTAGAAGTTATAAAAATAATTAAAGGTATAGGATATAGGCCCTCTGGAAGAATATTACATGTTGTGACCATGTATCTCAGGAAAGAATGTCAAAGTATATCTCAATATAAGACAATTTCCAAGAAAACTCTTCATCAATTTTCTTTAAGTTTGCATCTAGATTAGATTAGATTTTAACTAGAAACATTCTCAAAATACTGAATCACAGACATTGAAATCAGTTGAAAGGCTATTGCTCTCACAAATAGAAATATTTATTAGGTTTAAAAATGGGTTCAGGATAACACTTGCCAGATGCCTTCACTTTTCATTGGCTGTTCCACGTGGTAGCCATGTACTTCTTTGAACAAAGTTACTTATCTTCTCTGAGCAAACTTCCTTAACAGTAGAATGGAGATTATAAAAAAACAAAACTTTCCACCTCAAAGGCTTTTGTGTATCTTAACAAAGTGGAAAGACCTAGACCAATTCTGGAATGCAGTAGTGTAAATACTTAATAATTATCCCTTAATAGTATGACTTGAGCATAATTGGTACTCATTGAATATCTATTGATTGATTACCACAGCCAGTCTTGCTGGCTTTTTATGTGTAATGAAAGAGACACTCTCTCCTCTCTGTCTCTCAGCATTCTTTAGAGGCTTGCTTGAATTACATACTGTCCTTCCATACACTCTTTCTTAAACAGGTATGTAGTAGATGTGCATAAAATAACAAAATATAGTCAACAACTTGTGGTGGAAATAGATTTTGATTATTAACTGAAGGCAACTGAATGTATTTCGAGGGCTTCTTTATATTTCTGATTGCCAAACAAGCTGAGAGATGGTTGTCCCAAAGCTTTGGATGTTTTGAAACTGGAGCCCAGCTCCATAGTCTGTGACAATGAACAGTGGTTGATGAGTTAGTTCTAGAGGCTTCTGAATTTTAATGATGCTGGAGATGATATTGTGTGTCCTTCAGCTTGTTAGAGTGACACTAGCACTCCATAAATCATAATACCTGTGTATTGTAAAATCAATAGCAAAGTGCTATCTCAGCACTAACCCTTAATAAGTTTCTCACTGCTCTAACAGCTTTAACTTTGCTGTAATGCCATTGGACCTGTAGGTTAGGATCAGAGCATGCTTAATTTGTTTTGTAATAGAGACTTTTCACTAATGAAGGACCGATTAGTTAAGCTTTGGTTGCCACTCTAGTGATCAGTTGGCAGAACAGCCTCCACAATTAAACTCGTGTATCTCTGTCCTGAAGCAAAAAAGCAGGCTTAAACAGTCAATAAATGTTAATCCAGTCACAACCTGTCTCTGCCTTTGAAGGCTGCCCATGAGGGCTTCCCCCCTCCCCCCTGCCCACAGTTTTTCCATCTTGTTTTAAATGTGGTGGTCCCCATGGAGTTGAGATGTGGCATACATGACCTCCCACGGTTCGGTAATAAGATCTGGCATGCTAACAACATTGTCTACAGATCTGTCATCTATAGGTCTGTCTGTCCCTCCCCCTCTCTCACCTCCTCATCTCTTCATCCAATGTTGAAGAATAAATGAGCAATTGTAGCACAGGAGCCCTCCGGATGAAATTGGGTAAATATGTATGCAGAGAAAAAGATGTGCTTTTGTGCTGCTAGGACTCCTTATGGACTCTCTCCACTTTTACTGTGTGCATAGGTGGTAGAGATGGGCTAGGAAAGCTTTTCCCTTATTTGCTTTTATTGCAGTAAATATGGGTTATAATCATCACTGGTGAGTACTGGGAAGTGAGGGCCCCAGGGCAGACTCAACAAGCCAAGTAGAGCTTCAAATAATTCCTGGTTTGAGAAGTGAGGCAAGGAGAGAAACAAACAAACAAAAAAAAAAGGCAAAAGAAAAACCCCTGAGAATTAAAAAAAAAAAAACTTTCCAAAAAACCCATTTAATGCTCTGTGTTATCTGTATTATTCTTAAACAAGATTCCAAATACTTTTCCTTTTCTTTCTCTTTACCCATCTCTCTCTCTCCTCCTATCTTTCACATAAGACTGTGGCAGCCACACGAGAAATTAGTTACTAAAGACCGTGGCCCACAAATCTGTGGGTAAGTGAGAGAGAATAGCCCAGTTTTTTTTTTTTTTTCTGGATCTGGGACCACATGCTTTGGGAATCTGATGACATTTATTTATTCTCTGCCCTTATAGCTTGCTTTCCACAGGGCAAGCATAGGCCCAGTTTCTTTCATAGGAGTTAGCTATGATCCTGAAATCTGAAATTGTAGGGAAAGGAGACTCACGTGGCATGAGAATACTGAGGGTTAAATGTTTGTGAGTTGCTCTATAGGGTGGTGGTACTGACAGATAATACCCAAGCAAAATACCCATCAATCAGGGAGATTTAGACTTAACTAGCCATTACTGTGCATTTTATAGAATTGTTTGTTGACACATAAGTATGCATGCCAGTATTTTATGATACCATTTTATCACTTAAAACAATAAATTATTACTCGATAGCATCTGTATTAACTTAAAAGAATTATATTTTAAAAATGTATTCTGAAGCTAGAGAGTTCTTGTACATGGCCTTCTTCTTACAATGCAAATACTTGGACTCAACCTGATAGCCATGGAGCAGGCAGAAATTAATCATGTCCTTATGAACTCATTTATGTGAAGAGAAACTCTAGTTATTTCTCTGTGACTAACTGATTTTTCAGAGAAAAGCAGTGCAGTAGAATATATCCAAATTTATTAACATTGCCCTACTAAAGGTAGGCCCTTTCAATGACTGAATTACTCATTTAACAAATATTTGTGTGCCTACTCTGTGCTCTCTACCAAGTCAGTTTAAGAAAGAATGACAAACAAAAAAAAGGGTCCTATACTCATCTGTGGAAGATTTAATATTTGCAGAGAAATACATTTAAAATTAAAAAATCAAACACAAATATATTGATCATGAACACTGAAGGCAAAAAATAATTAGCATTACTCAGGTAATTTATGACCTTAATGTGCAATGAGCCACATACTGTTGGCCTTGAGTCATTTAGAGAAATCTCTTCCGGGCTCTTGCTCTGTGAGAAGTATTATGTCAGATACTCAAAGCAATTGTAAAGAAAACTAAAGATATAAGCTCTTTCTTTTTTATGTTCCTCCATGGTATAACCCCTGTTTTCACTGTATTTGATTCCGGTGCCCTGAATCTTGTATATACATTTTTCTAATTTGGAGAGGGGAAGGGAAGTAACAAAACACTGAAATAAGGATACAGGTTGACCCATTGTGACAATGAGATGTACAAAATACTATGGTGAAAACGAACTTTACAACTTTGGGGTGGGGGGGAAGGAGGAGTTTAGGAAGTGGGGAGGGAAGGGATGGTAGGGGAAAAACAAAGGAGGAGGTAACAATGCTTGATAGGAAATGTACTCATTACCTTACTCATGTAACTGTAACCCCACTGTACAGTATTTTTAATATATATATATATATAAAAGATATAAGCTCTCAAGTTTTATAATTTCCCCTCAAGCATGTAAGATAATTAGTTTTCCCAGAAACATATACATATATAGTAAATCAAAGATTTGCTATATACGTGCATATACACACATAATTTATTTCCTTACTTTACATTGTGAATGTTTTGCTGAACTATTGGCAACAAGTGGAATCATTCAAAATTCTACTGTGATTTCTTTGACTAAACAGAGGAACATCTTTCTAATGTGAGTAAATTACTATCAATGTCTTGTTTTCCAAGAGTGAATTTAAGTTGGAAGATTCCTTAGTGAGCCCAGATGGACATACAGTTTCAAACATACATATTCATCCCCTTTAGTCAGTTTTAAGAACTAGCGGGGCAAAAAACATGAGTTGACCCTGACAGGGAATTTTTAAGCAGACTGGACAGTGCACCCAGTGGCCAAGAAAGCCAACATTAGCACCAGGCTCTTGAGAACAAATAGAAGCTGATTTCATGAAAGAGGTTTAAATAGCTGTTAACAGGATCCTTAGCAATCCAACTGTCCAAGACTTATAATGCAAGCTGGTTGTCTACAAAGTAGGATATGCATTCAAGAATTCCCGATGATCAAAAACTATCTAATTGCTTCATTTTATATTCAAATAAATAAGAGGACCCAAACAAACAAACAAACAAGTAAATGCCCGCTACCTCTTGGACGTTGCATGTTTTTGATGCTACCAAACATCCATAAACTCAGGATAGTCATTCTCAGTTAACAGCTGGAAGTAAGCAGAAAGGGAGAGAAGGAAATCAATATCATCATCAGTGTTGTTTAACATTTCTTTGTTAAGCTTTGCAGCCTAACAAATATTTTACAGCTCTTTTGTTCCCAAGTCTGGTTAACCAAGCAACAAACACAGAAGGAAGAGAGAGAGCTCTGTTCTCAAGCTTCTAGGAGAGAACTTATTGTTCATTTTAACCAATTACAGGCCATTAAAAGCATGTGGTTTTCCCGGAAGGTTTTAGACAAAATCAAGGACGTTTTAGGGGGAGGCACTCCTTATTTTGTTTATGTATAGATAGCACAAATATCAGACCTGTGGCCATGGCTGCAGCTGGAGGGAAGAATGGTGTACACTGAGGTGGGAAAGAAGGTTGGTAGCAAGGGAGAGGTTTCTGACTCTCTTCTCTGAAGCCCTTTCCCACACCATAGTACTCAATGGGGTCAGGAGCCAAATATCTGGTAGATTAGGAGCTCTACAGTTCCTTCCTAAGCATCCTTCCCAGGATATATCAAAGCAATGGGGAAAAAGAGGTCTCATGGGACATTGGCCTTCAAAGAAACAGATAGCGCTTATTCTACAAATGTAGCTTGTTCTTAAGGTAGGGTCCTGAAGCAAACCACATGGTTCCTGGGGCAAGGTGCTGTCCACCCCCACCAGTAAACACAGCCATTGGCTCTGCAACTGATGTAGCTTTTAAAATGAAGCTTTTCTGAAGATGATCAGAAGAGTATTGTTGGCTCCCTTGGAAAGGGTCATGGGTATTTTTCTGGAAAAACTGTTCTGATTCTTTACCCCACTAAGATTGGCATGATTGTAGGGTATCTTGGGAATCTAATGCCTTAGAAATCACCACTCTCACCATTTTCTTTAGGATTAGAAAGTTCTGCTGGCCACAAGGAAGGGTCATTGAGAGTGAATGTCAGTAGAAACTGGGAAATGACCAGACAATTGTCTTATCGTAATATAATTTATGAAGGGAAAGGAAGCTGAGTGTACAGTAAATGACAACAGGAAGAATACAGTCTTTTGAGTCTGATACAGTACTTCTGAAATTCTGCCTTGCCAATTAACTTTGTGACTCTAGATAGGCTTATTAGTCTCCTGGAGCCTTATTTTCATGGGATTGCCATGAATTTTTATTGAGAAACTCATAGAAAGCACTGAAAACCCTGCAGGCCTAAGAATTGCTGCAGCTCCAGACATTGCTTGCTGCATCTCTATATTTTCCTTTTAGTTTCTGATAAATTTAAATACTCCCACTATTTTAAGATTTTAAGATAGAATGTCTATAAATAAGGCAAAATTACAATTTAGTAAGAATGAACAACATTAACATGGAGGTACTGTTTAATTTTATTTGTACTGAAGCATGTATAATAAGTATATGGAGTTTGTATGTTCTTCATTTCCTCTCTCCAAGATGTACAAAATGAAATTGTCCTTAACATTAACAGATAGTGTAAAAACACTGCCAGCAATGGGGATTTGACTCCACCATGTGATGGTGGTTAACATATGCTAATCGTGGAAAACCATTAATGGTCTTGATGCAAAAGGCTATGCACTCTATTTCTGAATTGATTTGAGCTGGGTTAAATCATAGGCCCAAACAAAACTAGTGTGTGGTCGGCAATGGGTTCTTCTAAGCTCCAATAACTCAAAATATTTTTCATTAAAATACATACCAAACCAAAAAAGAAAAAAAGGAAAGAAAACAAACCTAGACCTGATGCCTGGAAAAGGCATTTATATTTTCCTTTTTATTTTTAAACAAAGCAGAGAGCTGAAAACATCAGAAATAACGAAAGCATATTTTTATTGCTCTGTTCTTACAAGAACGGGGTTTTTTTTTAATGAAATTGAGTTTAAAACAAAAAATCTTGTTGCTGGCTTGAACCGTTTTGCATTCCAGCCTGGGGCTATCTTTTATTGGTCAAGTTATAAACCCCAGAAAAGGGGGTTTTATAGTGGAAATGCTGACAGAACCCGCACAGTGCTACTGGGTGCCTCTCTAATTAGTCTGAAATCCTGAAAGCTGAATTCCATAATACATGGCCTGTAGTGCAGCAAGACCGCAGTAAGGACCAGTCCCCCAAGCTTGACTAGCATTCATGCACAATCAGGGCTTCCTATGGACCAAAGGAAATGCTCATATTTGCAAGCAAGAGAAAGCTCTTCTGGTCTTCTTATTTGGATATGAAATGGATTAGTCTGATTTTTTTTTTGATTGGCTAGCATTCTCTGGCATTTGTATCCTTCTTTATAGACAATGAACTTCCACTTGGGTCTTGCCAATTAGATTTAAGAGATTAGGTTTAGTGTCTAGTTTAAACCCTTCCCATGAAACCAGCTTCTATTCATGTTCAAGTGCTTGGTACTAATGTTGGCAAAGCCATCCTCAGGGCACTAAAGTGAATAAAGTTTAGGAAACATATAGCTTCACATATACAATGCTCCCCCCTATTTTGGTTTGCCTTCTCTACCCTGCCCTGCCTTCTCTATAGCCTCCATATGCCCTCCTTCCATAGCCTTGAATGATACAGTATAAACACTTGGTGGATGCTGGGCTGCTAGGGCCTGCTCCTATTGAAGCTACAAGCCTCAGTCAACCAATTGCTCAGCTATGGTGTTCTGCCATTTTGGAGCGGTCAGGGGACGTGCAAAAACAAGGTTCCTGAAATAGTTAATGATGATCTAAGATGGGCATATCCTTACAGTAAAAATCCAGGAAAATAAGATGTAAGAAAGACTAAAATTCTCACAAATGATATTCTTGACTGCAATGCTAATACCTTTTGGATGAAGGGTATGGGCAAAGTATTAACTCCCTGAAAACCATTTCAGGACATTTTAATAAACTTGCAGCCAGCCTACCTTTCTCCTGGAACTTGCTGCCTATTGACATAATATTTTTGAGCTAGAAATGATTGTTGAGTAATTCTGTGTCTGGATAGTATAAGAAGACAACAAACATCTATGGTAGAGTTGATCTCTTTAAAATAATAAAAATAGCAATAGCAAATACTTACACTTTCTTTTGGTCTCTCTTTTATTTTAGAGGGGTACATAGTAAAATGTTTACACTCAAGAGTTTCAAATGTTTGTATTATAAATACAGAACTTATAAGTTATAGACTGCTTATATACAAGTGTAAACTGGACATTTCAGAGGAGAAAAATCTTTCATAAGCCTTAAATGTGATCATTAAAAAAAATAAGTAAAAAAAATCTCCTTCCTTTCCCACCTTGTTTTATAAGAGAGCTAGCTATTTTTAACATGACCTAGATATTTATCTAATTAAAATGATATAAATATAATTGACCATATAAGAATTTAGACCAGTTATGAATTAGATAAATGTAACTTGGCAAACTGCACATTGGATTTCTCTAGGTCGTATTAGATTACAAATACTCTACTAGTTGCTACACTATAGGTTGAATGACTCATACTTCTTTGAGGTTTAGAAAATCTATAATCACTCAGCCCACAATCCAATAAGCTCTTTAAAAAGCAGATGATTACCTTTTGAATAAGTGTGGATATTGGGATGTTCATGCAGTAAAGAAAGGAAAAAAACAAGGCAAGGCATCAAAATTAATTATGCAATGTCTTATTGAAAAGATAACACTGTAATGAAGCAAACCTTGAAGAAAAGAAATATTGTGTGGTTCATTCACTTCCTAGCATTTAGTTACAAGACTGAACTTGTAACAAAGTACTGAGAGGCTGTGGAAGATGCTGACCAATTGCTCACTCCTTCCTTGTTCTCTGCTGCCCAGAATAGTTTGCTTACAAAAAGTATGGGCAGAACTCAGCAAGTTGATTCCAAGGTTTGCATGGAAGTTAAAAAATAGAAATCAAAGTACATTTGAAAATGAATAGAGGGGAACTTCTTGTAAAAGGCTTCTTACACAAATGTAGCAATTTAGATATTGGGGTATTGGCTAAAAGGCAGAAAAATGTACAAGTGGGAGAACATCAAAAACAAAAAACAAAAACCCTACTAGAAATAGATACAATGGCAGTAAGGTACTCTGTAGAGACTGTGACAACTTTTAAAATATTCTTGAGAAAATGTTGGATCTATGTGTGAATGTGTAGATTTCTTTTCTCATACAATATGCAAAATATATTTAATTTGCGTGAAAAATTAAGCTATTAGGATGAAATAAGGAAAATACCTATATAAAGTGAGATGATGGATTTGTTAAGTAAAAAGTATAAATCATATTGGAAAAGATGGGTGGCTTAAGGTAAATTTAATGTAAACTGGGAAACAAGCTTCAGACTGGGAGAAGACATTAGCAATCTGAACTACCTCTAAGAAATGAGACTCTGTGTGTGTGTGTGTGTGTGTGTGTGTGTGTGTTTACACCTACACATGTACTTATTTGTCAGTGCTGAGAGTATAGAAAATTGGGCAAATATCTAAGAAGGTTGAAGTTGAGCAACCTATACAGAGCAATTCCTAGACTAGGTTTGTTCAGTAGAGAATTGGCTGTGCCTATGTATAAGACTCTGTACTGGAGCATTGAAATGGTAAAAGTACTGTGAACTAAAAACATCTAACGTTGTAAGCTTGCAAAATGGAATAACACTAGACAGTGGTTAAGATGAATGAATTAGATCTACCTGTATTTATGGATACATCTAAAAAGCAAATAGTTGACTGAAAAAAGCAGTTTGCAAAAATAAACAAAACCCACACACTTTGAGGTTATTGTGAAAATGCACCAAGCACTTTATTTTATTATGAATACTTCTATATACCATGAAATACAATGTATTGTTATCAAGAATAGTGTACATTCCAGAGAAAGGTGTCCTCAGGAAAGCCAATGTGGGGAATAACTCAGTCTACATTTTATATTTTTAAAGGTATCGAGTAAATGAAGCAAAATGCTGGGATTTATTAAATCTAGACAGTGGATCTGTCATACTGTTTTCTGTTCTTTTAGTATATCTGAAATATTTTATAATTAAAAAGGAAAAAGATCATACTCCTAAATATTAGTTCTTTCTGGTCTGTATTCTTGAAAGTGGAATGTTTATAATTCTAAGACAATCTGTTGGAACTAGAAAGTACTTAAGAATTTCCATTTCTATTTTAAATCTTGTTCTCTCAATTTTTTCCTTTTATCCTTTAATTCGAAATATTTCACATCTCAGATTTTATTGGATTTTGGGATACTTGCTTACAAATATTAGAGATGGCACCCAAGTTTAAACAAGAAATTCACTTGCATTTCATATAAGACTATCATTTTTGTGTGTAATTACAATGTGTTTAAGTTAAGGGTACAATAAGACACAAATACTAGTAAAATATATATGTGGGGGCTGGGAAGGTGGCTCAGTGGTAGAGCGCTTGCCTTGCATGCTCAAGGCCCTGGGTTCGATTCCTCAGCACCACATAAGCAAAAAGAAAAAAGCCAGAAGTGGCGCTGTGGCTCAAGTGGTAGAGCGCTAGCCTTGAGCTAAAGGGCTGAGGGATAGCGCCCAGGCCCAGAGTTCAGGCCCCACTACCAGACCCCCCCCCAAAAAAATATATGTGGACATACAAAAATCTCACAGATAAGAGTGTACAATTAAAAAGTTATCTAAAGACTATGAATCATTAGGTAATATAAGATATTTTATGTTATCACAACTTCAAGATAATTCCTTTTTATATTTTGTATATCCTTTCAACTTTTTAATGAGAATTCATACATACATTTAATAAAAATTGAACTAGATTGCATAAAATATTTTCTTATTATCTTTAAAATAGTTATGCAAAGAAGTTTTCATTCAACATGTCAGTTTATGAGTACAGTGCATCTTGATCAATGTCACCCCTTCCAACACTCTTTCCATTTCAGAATATTTTCGAGATGACTTTTTCACTTGCATATAAATAACTCTATATTTTAGTAAATCACTTTTTCCCAATACAATTTATCTAAAGATTATGCTTTGCACTATTATTTTGATAAAATCTTGCTTATTATGAAACAATAATGTTCAGTATACAAAGTGTAAAATAGAAGAATTTTTTAATCTTTCATAATAACAGCATTCAGAAAATCAAGTTAATGTCTACTATTCTTCCTTCCATTCTTTTGTTCAATTCTTGTCCATTTGCAACATGTAGACTATAGCTCTAATTTCTGTAAACTGCCAAAAAATTAGCATATTGTAAATTTATCTTTTAGAAAACAATATTATTATTCTCCATATGATTGAGTGCTCTTTAAAATTTATACTTTAGGGCTGGGAGGCTCAGTGGTAGAGTGCTTGTCTTGCATGCATGAGGCCCTGGGTTCGATTCCTCAGCACCACATAAGCAGAAAAAGCCAGAAGTGGTGCTCTGGCTCAAGTGGTAGGGTGCTAGCCTTGAGCTGAAGAGCTGAGGGAAAGTGCCCAGGGTTCAGGCCCTACAACTGACAAAACAACAACAACAACAACAACAAACTTATACTTGAATGTCTGTACAGTTGCCATCAGATAGACTGAATTTAAGTCACATAACCAAGCCTAGTTGTTAGACAATGATAGTATTTCTAACTTCTCATTACCATAAATAGCACTGTAATAAACTTATAAAGAAATGTCATTGCTTGCTTTGGCAGCACATACACTAAAATCAGAATGATTCAGAGAGGATTAGCATGGCCCCTGCACAAGGATGACATGCAAATTCATGAGTGTTCCAAATTTTTTTGGTTATTCTTGTTTGTCACTGTATTTGATTTCTACACCCTTTATCTTGTATATAAGTTTATCTGATTTGGGGGAGGGAAGGGGATTTCACAGAAACGGTGGGACAAAGGGTGAGCCAATGCAACAGTGATGCTCACTAGACAGTATGTTGGGGGAGAGGGAGGTTGGGAGGGGAAAAAAGTGGAAGAAAATGAGGGAAGGGTAGCACTGTTAAAAATGTACTCATTACCTTACTTATGTAGCTGTAACCTCTCTGTACATCACTTTTACAATAAAATTTAAATTAAAAAAATAGCTGTTGAGATCTATCTATCTATCTATATGAAATTTTGGTCTTAGAGATTATGTCCTTACTGTAGCCTTTGGGTCAACGTATAAGAATCTTTTTAAGGCTCTTAATACATACTACCAAATTGCTTTCTAGAAAGAATCTGGCAGATTTTATATCTACAAATAAGAGATATGAGGATACATAAACGACATTAAAACTTTTATTTTCATATAATCTAGATGGGCACATTAATTTGCAAAATGAATCTTTCCCTCAAGTTGATAGACATAATCTTTGCTCATGATTCAATTTGCTTTGGAATCCACGGTTTAAAAGTACTTCTTATGAGACTAAAACATTTTCATAATTGATACATTCATCATCTAACTTGATAAATATCTTTTGAAAGAACATTGGAAACTAAAAGAGGAAAAACTGGATGACTTTCTTGTGGTTAAAAATAATAAATTTGGAAGTGTTATAAATTTATATGTAAATTATTAGGGGTGCCTCAAAAAATAGAGAAAAACATACTTGGGAAAGGAAAAGATTCAATGCGTTTTAAATAATATGGACCATAATTGGAGCTTATTTATAAAACATTTTCATTATTAAAACCAAAACATATGGTTGTTTTTCATTAGAGTTGGCAAGTGTTTTTATTGCTTTATAAAAAATTATTGAATTATGCTCTATAAATCTAATCGGCATATAGATTTTTAATGGTATATATTCTCTTTCATTAACTTAGAGCTGTTTTCTATAAACACCAAACAGTGGTTACAGCTCAGAACGAGGGACATAAGGTTAAGGCTAGTTATTTAAAATTTAGACAAATCAAATTTTGAAATATAATTTTAGGATTTTTCAGGTCAGGCTAATTTGGGTGATCTCTGAAACAATGCTTCATTTCAACTTCCACTTTCAAGTATAAATACTACCCACAGGAAAAAAGACGGGGATATTAAGTAGTTTTTAACTTCAGAAGCTAATAAAAGTCTTGAGTTCTCTAGCCACATGAATGGATTGTGTATATTGTACTTATTCTCCTTCATACCCAAATAGTTACACATTTCACATTTAATTTTCATCAATCTCAATCCACACATCTGTATGGAGATGAAGACCAAAACTGTCACAATTGCTCCTCAGAGTGCTGAAAACAAAATGCAGTTAAGTGTATTTAGTTGTAAGTTGGAATTCAGTACCAACTAGTTCAGCTTCAAAGGTTCAATCCATATAGGGAGATTTAATCAATTGTGGACTTTATGGTACAGGAAAGACTGAGAACAAAAGATAACAGCCTTTTTTTTCCCTTCTTCTTCTTCTTTTTTTTTTTTTTTAAAGTTGACATTGCCAAAGGAACTCACTCAGCTATTAACCTCTGTGAGTTCTTAGGGTCCCCTGGCACACCTTATTGATTACTGAGTTTATTAGTTTAGACAAGCAATCAGAGGACACAGCCAATAAGTTGTCAATAGAAACAATTGTGATGTAAGTGCTAAGAAAGAGTGAGGAGACATGTAGACAATGGCCAAGAGTGCTGGTCTAGAATTAAACTATGTCAGAGTTCAAGTGCTTTGCCCATTATTTTGAGCAGTGGCTATGTGACTTAAACATTCTGAGCCACAATTTTTTTTATCTGTAAAATGAAATGCTGGACCATAGCATTACTGTTAGGTTTCAAGGAGTTGCATGTGATAGTGGCTGGGGCATAAATTAAACATCAAATTTTCCTGGATCAAAGATACCATTGACTGTGTTCTTGGTCAAATAGTAACTTTGGAGAAAAAGGGGACTTTAGATTAAATATAAACATTGAAAAAAGCATGATAATAGGTTTCTGTACTTCATACAGCATAGGTTTGTAACTTGGCCTTTTCTGTATTGAGATAAAGATTCTTCTGTGTCGCTTGATAATTGATTATTATGTGTACATAGTTTTCCATAGCTAACAGTATGATCTTAATCTTGTTAGGACTGAATATTTTGTTTTGATGGAAACAGGTTTCCATCTGCATTTCTTATGTAGGAAAAGAAAAAAAAAGTTAGAGGAAGTTAGGTTGCTTTTCTTGAGATTCAGATGGAAACTCTGAATGGATATTTAGTGCTTCAGAGACAAGCTAAATAAGACAGTATTTGTTGGCTGCTATATGAAGATAAATATAACATGAATTACTAATTTGGAAATCTGGGCAAACCTCTGTCAAAAAATGTGACTGGAATTCAAGATAGGTAAGGGACAAGAACAAATGTAATTGGTTTGTAAAGATGACACTGGGTTTGATCACTTTTTCTGGAACTCTAGATTCCATATCAGGAAATATTTTTTTTTTGTTCCTCTCTGGGACAATTACTTTGAAAGGAAGATTTACTCAGAGTAGAACAAGTACATTTGTAGCATTCTTAGGTCTCCCTTGAGGTTTAGAAATTCTAGAAACAGCTGAGCTATATTGTAGTGTAGTGTTGGGCTAGAAAGCTTGTGCATGTACTTAAGCAAACACATGAGTGTAATGAAGCATTGACACACACATCTTCTGAAATTTATTCATGACAGGAAATCATGATGAGTTCTAATTTTACTTTTTGTTCAGCCATTTGTTCTCTATTCTGAAATGTAAACCAATGACACAAGCATAAACATAGAAGCTATATAAAAAATGCAATTGTCAAGGCTGAGAAAGAAAGGTAGTAGATAACTAACACCCAATGGAGCCGTGATGAAACAATACTTGCTATTTGACTACAGACAAACAGTATGAGGAACAAATAGGTTTGATACCAAAGCAAGATTCCTATTGAGTACTAGAATTCCTTTCAGAAGCTATGCTCAGTCTGGGGATGTATTCTTCAAAAGGACAAAATGGAGAATGTTTGTGAAAGTTCTTCCATGAGGCACTACACAAATACATGACCATTTTTGTTACTATTATATTTGACTAAGAGAAAATATACAATATAGTATATATTGTGTGTGAGACACAGTCTATTCTACCATTTAGGATCTTACACTGATCTGTTTTCTAGGGGAACATTTTTAGTTTTGCTACTTTTATGGTTTTTACATTTCTGGTTATTATGGCTTCTATCATATGTCCCTGAGAGAGTAAGAAAAGCATAAAGTTAGCCAGGTGCTGATGGTTTATGCCTATAATCCTAGCTAACCAGGGGGCTGAGGTCTGGAGGATTATGGTTCAAAGCTAGTCTAGGGAGAAAAATGGGATAGACTCCATCACCAAAATCACTACCAAAAGTGAGGATGTAGGCAAGGCTCAAATAGAATAGCAGCCAAAAAGGCATGCTGAGCAAGCTCTGAGTTCAAACCTCATTGTTTCCAAGGAAGAAAATCAAGGCAAAAGGTTATGGCATGAAGGTGATTTGAGAAACGTTTTAGAGGCAAAGGGAAACACCAGGAATATAGGGGCAAAACACAAAACTGGGAATAGAGAACTTATTCATTAGAATAATTTACCCATTAAAATATAAAACAATTGATAATTTGATTAATTTGAGCAAGAACTATTGAATTAAATGCCAGTTAAATACCAAGCATTGCCAGAGCTTGAGAATTCTGAAATGAAAAAATTCCTGAAATGGTATTAAATGCTGATGGTTGTCTTGAGTTCCCTGATGGGAAACAATACTTATTTGAAGCAGACAAAATGGGTATGACTGGTGGACAGCATATTTATTCATATGTCTTCTTTAAAGGGAATTCTTCTGGCTTCATGCATGATCTGAAGACAGCCAGAGACACTATTTTTACATAAGATGTGATATGTTGGGTCACTGGTCAAGTGGTTGATTATGTGTCAGTAGTGGTGCTTAGCTGTAATTTTACAGGCTTTTTTCCCCTCTAGCCATGTCAAAAAACACACAAGTTTGAGAAATACACAGCATTATTTATTTTGAAAAATGGACAATCCTATCTCAGTCAATGAACTGAAGGAGTGGCATCAGGAGTTTAATCGTGGCTTACTGTAGGACAAGGAGATATGACAGAAGTCATTCATTTATGGGAGCCACAGAACAAATGGGGAATGGAAAGCTGCTGCCATTGGTCTAAGGTTGTGAAACATGTTTAACACATCCAGGCTACATTGGTAGTAGCTGAGGAATGCTTGCTCACCCAGCCACCCAGCAATTGATCTATAAGTTCAGGGAAGATTTTATTCAACAATGTTGTGAATAGCCAAATGTTGCCAGATATTTTCCTGAGTTGCTGAATTTCAGAAAAATAACTAGGGCTAGGAGAACTTAGGACCTTGCAAAATGATATAAGGGGAATATATGTCTGCCAGGGAATGGTTGGCTTCCAAGAGATCTCACAATATGGCATTCGCTACTTGGGTGGATTTTTATGGCCTTGAGACTGAGTCTCATTTCCACAGGCTTAAAATTTTGATAGAGTAGATTCCTCTATCAGATCTGAGTTCATGGTAACTAAGTGCACATGATTGATGTATAAAAAGCATAAAGAAAATTTGCCGATTTTATTGGCAGTGAAAATGTGTCTATCTCCAGAGTTAATCTATTTCTAGTTTAGGAGAAATGCAATTTCTTTTCCCCTTTAAGAAACTGAGTTGTGGTCAGAGGTGGCTTGGTGAATATTGAATCAAAACAAAGGGAATTCAACTTAACATATGTTTGATTATGTCATACCAGTGCAGACTGATGCACAAACTTGCAATAGAAATGGTCTTGCTCAGAGATCTGAAAATCTACAATCATTGGTCCAATGCTCTCCTAGTATGGATGGTGTTATCTACTTTTCTGTATCTGAGATATTCCATTTCCTTTGCTTCCACTATTAGCAACACTTTTGACATATAAATAGGCAGTGGGCTGTAAACTGGAGATAATTCTGTTAGTCCTAACCCAATTCCTTCAAATGCACCCCATATTATGTGATGTGGCGACTGGTAAATAGATCAAGCATTACTTATTTAGAATTTATATTAAGACCATCCAGGGTATGAATGAAAAGTTCTGAAATGTATGTCCTAGCTGATCACAATTTCTGTCAGGAAGATATTTATAAAATGATATAAAATAAAATTGAATGCACAACCTGAAACTGAATTGGGGAAAGATTATAGAATAAGAAGTATGTAATGATGAGAAAAAAGTCAAAAGAAAAAATATCTTACAAAGAGATGTGTGTGTGTGTGTGTGTGTGAGCACGCGTGCGTGCATATGTTAGCTAATTCCTTTTCAGTGCTACGTATCGAACTGACACACACTAGGCAAGTGCTCTACCACTAAGCTACATTCTTAGCTGGTTAAATGTTTCTTAAGTGCTTATTTAACCTTTCTTCTACTTTCTCCTGCAGTTCAGAATCTTAAACACATGGGAGAACATCTAGATTTCCCTTCACAGCTCACCATAAAAACTGAGAAATGCTGATTTATAAAAATGAGGTTATGAGCTGGGAATAAAGGGATGGCATGAGGAGAATATAAGGTAAGGTGCTACCATTTCAAAGAGCCTTGAGGGCAAACCACTAAGAATTCCAGGAAGAAAGTTTTCCTCTTGGAAAGTCTTCCTTCATGTGTATTTGCCCTGAAGTCCTTAAGGAGGTCTTCCAAGCCCTGCAAAGATGTTAGGCAGCGTATTATACCTAATGAATGCTGGCACAGCACAGCGGCATAGAAGGCGTCCACACCAGGAATCAGAGAGCCAGCCAAATTAGCCAAAATGCTAAGCAGGCCCTATTGTTATTGTGCATATGAAGCTTTGAGGTTTGAAATTTCCCTTCCAGAAGCATATTTTATTGCATTATCTTTCAACAGAGCCCAGCTTCTTTTCCCTTGGACAGCTTTTTTTCTAATGCCTGAGTACAGGATGCTGCTACTCCACAAATGGTATGAATTACAGAATGAATGTATATAGCCACACAAGGACTTCCTCCAAGATTAACAGTGAGTACCATATAATGATAGGAAGTGGGAGGGAGAGAAAAAGTCTTACCATATTGAACTAAAACTTCTTTGTACCACTTAAAGATAAATATAAACAAATCAGTAAATAAGTAAAGGAATGAATAAAACCACAAAAACAAGATGTGGAGAATTCAGAAGAAGGTTCTGTGGGATGTGTAGGTAGGAGGATCACAATCTGAGGCTTGACATAGATGTGAAGTATGAGATCCCATTGGAAAAATAAGGAGCTGAGGGTATGTCTCAAATGTCGAGAACACCTGATTAGCAAGCTCTAAGTTCAAACTCCAGTAATGCTTCCACCCTCCGCCAAAAAAGAAAACACAAAACAACAACAACAACAAAAATCCCTAAGGTGTATTCTTATAGTATATAGTCTAACACAAGATAGTATAATGAAATGTTGGGAGGTAACATGGGCAAAGTCATTAAGTAAAAACTAGATTGTCAATGTATCCCCTCTCAGATGCCTTGGTTCTACATGGCTGGTATAGGCTGATGCATTTTCACTTGAGCCTGGGCTAGGATAACAGGTTTTTGCATAGAAATATGCCACAAAGTTATTGTGTCCTTTGCTCTCATTCCAAATATACCACATAATTGTATATTAAATAAAACAGGATGACATTCTTTAGTAATTCCTCAGGGAAGTCAGTAATTCCTTCTGACTTTCCTCAATGGTGTTGACCTAGGAAATAATCTAGTCACACATGGACCTCTCCTCTCAGACAGCAGGAGCACTGAAGGGTTAGGATCAGAGTTAAGGTGAGGGTTGGTTGGTAAAAATTGAGCACTTTCAAAGTGATCAATCTTAGATGATGTAAGGAAACAACGTCTATAAAACTGAAAAAAAAAAGGCATGCTGATTTCAAGACACACTCTGATCTAGGCCAGGCAATATTTCTGAATATATCTTTTTGGAACTTTATGGTGAGTCTAAATGTTTATACTTATAAAAATACTGGAGGAGTGTGTTTAAAAAGCCATGTTAGCCTCACACTTAGGGATTCTAAGGTAATGACCAACTATTTTCACCATGATAAACTCTACTTGATAACTCTTGAATCTGGATTAAATTGTTTGATATCCTTCCGCCTACAAGTTCATGAGGAAGCACACAGACTTGCTTGGGATCAGGTGTGGCAGGTGTAGACAAAATAACATTTTCTTACCAGGTCCCATGGCAAATACCCTGAAGTGATTCTGTCACTCTTTCCTACTATTCTGAGTATGGCCTCACAATTCTTCTAACACTTGTTTCAGAAGCTGCAATTCATCCATTGAACTGCTATTGATCAATTCAATTTTCACCCTTGTTCTAGAGTTAATGGGTTCTCAATCCTTCCTCAGTAAAAGGGTTGGGGAGATGTAGAGAGTATTCTCAAGATCTCCTAGTCATTGGTCTGTCACTAACAAGCAATGAAGTATGATTTGGTCATCCCCATGGTGACTGAGAAGAGAACCTTTCAGCCATCTAGTCTGTGTTTGGGAGGATGATGGATTAAACTAGAGAGCTTCCTTGGGCCTTATGGACATGGTCATCTTAGGCTTTTATCATGTAATTGGGTGTTTCAGATAATGCCAGAATGGAGACTTAGCAAGAAACAAGACTCAGAAATCCTTATAATCCCCAGTTTCAGATTTTTCTTCTATCTTTTCCTTTGAACTCTGGGAAAGTTTCTTTGTAGGTTAATGTTCTTGCTCTTTTATTAATACTGATTTGGTATTATTGGTATAGAGGAAGAGTTTTGTGTTTGTGGTATTTTATAAAATACAGAGGCTTTCTGTGACTTAAACGTTTGATTTTTTTCTAAAACAATAAGTTGATTTCAATTATTTATTGAAGAGTACTTCCAGAAAGGCCAATGTAATCCAAGTATTCATGTGCTAGGAAGTTGGAACTTCCTGCACAAAGTACACACCTCATTTTATTGGTCAGGCCACATTTGCATATGTGGCAGACCTGTAAGTGCCTGATGCTTTCTGATTATTTGTAGTGAATATGCGCCATGGTGGTGATGCTGTAACTGTCATCCAGACATTACCTTTGCCCTTCCCTCCAGCCTTGTCAGAGGTTCTGCTGCTGAGGCACATGCCTTGCATTGGTCCTTATGCCTGTCTACATTCAGTTTGTTTCTCTTTTCCTTTTCATAGTCAACTTTTCTTGTCTTAATACATCAAGCTATCTGTATTATTCTGAAATTCAAGTTCATGATTCAAGTGCTGGGACATAAAAGATAAACCTTGTCAATGATTTCAGGACTTATTCACTGAGGCTTTTGAAAACATTTAAGGTTTAAGGACTAGAAAGTGGCCTTATCAAAGGACATATCTAGCAAGATAAATAGAAAGCCCACAGACTGGGAGAAGAACTTCACTAGCTATACAACTGACAAGGGCCTCATATCAAAAATATACCTAGAGCTCAAAAAATTAACACCCCTTCCCCCACCAATAACAAAGAAATAACTACTACATTAATAAGTGGGCTAAAGAATTAAACAGACTTCTCTGGAGAGGAAATAAGAAAAGCCAATAGACACATGAGAAATATTCAACATCTCTGGCCATAAAAGAAATGCATATCAAAAATACATTAAGATTCCATCTCACCCCAGTTATAGTGGCCACTATCAAGAAAACAAATAATAACAGATACTAGTGGAATATGGCCAAAAGGGAACGCTACTACACTCTTGGTGGGAATATAAACTGGTTCAAACACTCTGGAAAGCAGTATGGAGGTTCCTCAAAAGACTAAACATAGAGATCCCCTTTGATCCAGCAATCCCACTCCTGGGCATTTACCCAAACAATCACAAAGAATGCCACACTAAAGTTACCAGCACGACTATGTTCATTGCAGCATTATTTACCATAGCTAAGACATGGAACCAACTCAGATCCCCTCAGTAGATGAATGGATCAAGAAAATGTTGTGTATATGCACAATGGAATTTATGCTTCCGTCAGAAACTCTGACATCTCCCCATTCATAAAGAAATGGAAAGAGTTGCATAAAGAAATGGAAAGAGTTGGAAAAATAATACTAGGCAAAGTAAGCCAGACCCAAAGAAACAGACTTCATGGGTTCCCTCATTTGTAACAATTAGTATATGTCTAGAATAGTCCTACCAGAGGATCACCAAAGCTCAATAGCTATGTACATATGACCATATAAAATGATGCTAATTGAAATGAACCCCAAGATATGGAAACAAGAGGGTTTTTTGTTTGTTTTGTTTTTCAATGTACTGTGTAAAGTTATATCTTTTTCCTTTCATTTTTTTCCTCCTTGAGCTATCCCCTGTTGTTATTGGTTTTGATTTTGGTACCCTGTGTCTTGTATATACCTTTATCTGATTTGGGGAAGGGAAGGAGAATAACAAAATGGTGAGACAAAGGACAAAGGGTGAACCAATGCAACAGAGATACTCACAAGACACTATGTTGGAAATGAACTTTACAACTTGGTGATGAGGGGAGTCAGGCAGGAGGGAAAGTGGGAGAAAATGGAGTGGGTAACACTGTTTGACAAGAAATATATACTCAGTACCTTACTTATGTAATTGTAACCACTCTGAACATCCCCTTTACAATAAAATAAAATATTATGTAAAAAAAGAAAACAGAAAGCCTTACATGTCCAAGATAGAGAACAGAGATTGCGCTTTTGATGGATTATTATGGAAAGGAATAAAACATGTAGTGACACCAAAACATCCATATAACAAACATACATTTAGCATACATATATTCTTAGAGCAAAGTAGAAATAAAGTTTTGCCTAAGAAGATCAAAGGGTATATTCTTGATAGTCTTTTTCTCTGTCTACAAATATTTTATGTACACAACTGGTTCCTTTAAGAATATTCTTTACTGTCCCAGTTTAACCTGAATTTGGAATGTTATATATTGAATACTTTCCTTTTTCTATTTTGTTGGTTTGGGGGCTTGAACTCTGGGCCTGGGTGCTGTCTCTGACCTCTTCAGCTCAAGGCTAGCACTCAGCACTAGCCACAGTGCTACTTCCAGCTTTCTGGTGGTTTATTGGAGATAAACATCTCATAGACTTTCCTGCCCAGGCTGGCTTCGAACCATAATCCTCAGATCTCAGTCTCCTTAGTAGCTAAGATTTCAGGTGTGAGCCACCAGCACCCTGCTGGATTTTTTTTTTTTGTCAGTTGTAGGGCCTGAACTCTGGGCCTGGGCGCTGTCCCTCAGCTTTTCAGCTCAAGGTTAGAGCTCTACCACTTGAGCCACAGCGCCACTTCCAGGTTTTTTCTGCTTATGTGGTGCTGAGGAATCAAACCCAGGACCTCATGCATGCAAGGCAAGCACTCTACCACTGAACCACCTTCCCAGCACTGGATATTTTCTTAAAGAAGAAAAGTATCACAAAACAAGCAAAATAATTGATGAGTTCCTCATTTTTAATGCTTAGTTCTGCTGACATTAGATCAGACATTAGTTTGTTCTTAGCCTTATTCCAAATTTAAGAGAAAAAAATTGAAGGAATAATTATATAGCTCAAAAAGTTTTTTAAAAGCTGGATGAAGTGGCACATGATGGTAATTCCAGTGATTGAGAGGGAAAAGCTGTAGGATCCCAATTTGAGGTCATCCTGAGCTAACTAGTAAGATCTTGTATAAATAAACAAACAAATAAATAAATTTGAAATGAAATTTGGCTTGTAGTCTATGAATCATGACAGTGTAGATCTGCTTGAGAAAAAGCAAATCCAACACTCGAATCCAACATTTTCATTTTTAAATTTTATTTTATTTTTTATTTTTTTCAGTGGTGGGGCTTGAACTCAGGGGCTGGGCACTGTTTCTGAGTCTCTTTGTGCTCAAGCCTAGCACTCTACCACTTGAGCCACAGCACTACTTCTGGTTTTTGAGCAGTTAATTGTAGATAAGAGTCTCATGGGGACTTTTCTGCCCAGGCTGGCTTTGAACCATGATTGTTAGACCTCAGTCTCCTAGGTAGGATTGCAAGTGTAAGCCACCAGTGCCTGGCTTAATATTTTTTTATTGTGAAAATACCATACAGAGGGGTTACAATTACATGGGCAAGGTAATGAGTACATTTCTTATCAAGCATTGTTGCCTCCTCCTTTGTTTCCCCTTCCCAACCCTTCCCATCCCCCCCACCAAAGCTAAGATGGAACTACCCAGATGCCCCTCAGTAGATGAATGGATCAAGAAAATGTGATACACACACACACACACACACACACACACACACACACACACACACACACACACACACAATGGAATTCTATGCCTCCATTAGAAAGAATGACATTGCCCCATTTGTTAGGAAATGGAAAGACTTGGAAAAAAATATAGCAAGTGAAATAAGCCAGGCCCAAAGAAACATAGGTCCCATCCTTTCCCTTATTTGCAATAAAAGTATATGTCTGAGACAAGCAGAAAAGGTCAGATAAGTTGATGTTAGGTGAAATGAACCCCAAGATAAAGACTCAAATGTTTTTCTTTTTTGCTATGGTTTATAACATATTTATAAGATTATTTCTTTGTTGCTTTGTATGTCCCTCCCCCACGGCATAACCCCTGTTTTCATTGTATTTGATGTTGGTATAATTTGTGGAGAGGAAAGGCAAAAACAAATCATTTAAATCGGGCTACAGGTAGACCCATTGCAACAATAAGATTTACTAGTCGTTATGTGGAAAAATGAGTACATTTCTTATCAAGCATTGTTGACTCCTCCTTTGTTTCCCCTTCCCATCCCTTCCCATCTGCCCCCACCCCTGCCAAAGTTGTAAAGTTCATTTTTCAACATAACAACTTGTACATCTCATTGTTGCAATGGGTCCACCTGTATTCCTGTTTAAACTATTTGTTTTTGCCCTTCCCCTCCACAAATTATACCAACATCAATTATAGTGAAAGCAAGGATTATACCACCCTAAATGCACCTGATCTCGTCTAGCTTAATTTTTTGAATTTTATTTTTATCTTTAAATTAGTTGTATAAAGGAGTTGCCATTCATTATATGCATACACTACTTTGTTGAATGACAACTCTTTTATTTATTTTTGTTTATTTGTTTTTCTTTTTAATTGTCAAGGTGATGTATAGAGAGGTTATATTTCCATAAGTAAGATAAATACCTTTCTTGTCAAATTACTCATTATTCTCCTATTTTTCCCTTCCACTCAAATCCCCTCCCAAGTTGTACAGATCATTTCCACATATTATCTTGTGTATATGGCTGCTGTATTGGTTCCCCCTTGTCCTTTGTCTCACCATTCTGTTGTCTCCTTCCCTTCCCCAATTCAGATACATGTATATACAATACCAGGGTACCAAAGTCAAGTACAGTGACAACAGGGGATATACCATAGGAGCAAGAACATTCAAAAGAAACAAGAAATCACATAGTATATTAGAAACAACAACCACAAAGAAAAACCTCTTGTGTCCACATCTTGGAGTTCATTTCACTTAGTGTCATCTTATATGGTCATATGTACCTAGATACTGAGCTATTGTGCTTATTAGCTATTTTTTTTTAAAATTTCCTGTATTTGGATCAACTCTCTCATTTTGTAGATATAGAAACAGAGTCATATTGGAAACTCCTGTCTAAGTCCTGTTGGAAACTTCACAGCTTGATGCTGTCATCTTCTAACTGACATGGTCACTTTTGCCCTCATTCTGTTAGCATCATTCAGAATCAATTAATTCTTTAACATCAATATTGGTTAACTGTCTCTGTGTCTTTAGGAGACATATGTGAAGCCCAGTGTTTATCCTTAACACAGTGAATTCAAACTGGGAATTTCTTAGTTGCCAGAATTTAAAAACATCTTACTAAATCAGATAACATGTGGCAAATAGCAGTTGCTCAATAAAGATTTTTTTAAATAAAAAATTCTTCTTTCTGCCTCAGTTCTAGTTCAGACATTTGACATTTAATTATCCTTTTCAGTAGTTGTACTTTCAAAACAGTGTTATTGGAACATAGGCATATCTTCCATTCCTTATTACAGTCTTTTGAAGATCTCTTATATTATACAAAATCAGGTAAGGGGTGGAGGATGGGGTCTTGGACTCATAAGGTTTGAGCAAGAGTCTCTGAGACCTCATGGCACAGGGGTGTTACTTACTCGTGTAGTTGAGAGACTGGGTTATAATTTGTGTTGAAGCTACATGGGTTTTTAGCAGCAGGTTTTGTACATAACAGGGAGTTTCTGGATCTTGTTAACTCAGGGCAAAAAGTCATGCTTTGGAGCAGTTACCCCAGCAGGAGGAGAAGAGATGATGGTTGGTAATTACATCAGTTTTGCACTGTTGAGCAGATGTTCTTGCAGATAGATTTTGGCTGGCATTTATAGAATATCACTGGTGATTCTCATGATAGTGTCAGACCTGCTACAAGTGGAGGGAATGGCAGGTCTGTAAAACATTGTAAGGAGGAGTAGGAGGAAGAAAAAAGAAGATAGAAGTGAAAAGGCAACTTTTAAAGAGAGCTTGATTTGCTTGGAGACAGCAGTTTTGTCAGATTGCATAATCAGATCTCATACACATTGGGTAACTTATTTTGCTTTATAATGTTGAGAATAATTTGATAGTCTATCAGTGTTTGGAAAACAATATATCATTTCTTTTGAAAATAAAGGACAATTTAGAAGACAGATTAGAACATAAAATTAGCCAACAACATCAAAACACATAATGGGTAATGGAAAATAATGACTATAAGAGATTTGTAACAAAAAATACTAACCAATGGGTTGGAAAATCCAGAGTAACTGTGAATTAGACTAAAGTTGGGATGTTCAACAGTGAGATACTGCTTGATAACAAAGTCCCTTTAAATAAGAGGCAGCTTCTCCAGCCCCCAGGGCTAAAAAACCTACCAAATTAATCTCATTCATGTCTTTTATGCAGATTTAATTTCTCTGTATGCTTTGGGATATTTAAGTATAGTCCTAGCAGTAGGAAACTAGGAAGAACTGTTAAGCCTTCTCTATATAAGGGGACGGGATTTTTTTCATAGTTTGCTAATAAGCAACATTTAAGTAAAAATGTTAAATACATTATAATAGCTTTGACTTCCATTCTGTTTCATTTTTTCCCTGGCTGTAGATACACTGAATTTAAACATTGCCCCCTTGCTGTCATGGGTTCTTCTGGGTCAAAGATACAAAAAGCAAAGGAAAGAAAAGAAGGAAGAAAAAAGAGAAAATGGCATCTTTCCCTTTTCTAAATGGAACCCAAGTATTCCCCTCATCTGACCACTTCAGAAATGAGAATGGGAAATACAGTCTTTAATGTAGACCAGAGACAAGAAACAAGCCAGTGTCACTGGTTCCTCCATGAGCATCCTCAGAGCCAGAGTATAGGAGATAACACATAAAGCAGATACTCAGTAACATTCATCAAATAGCTCATAATATCCATCATTTATTAAAGTTGTTTAGCTTAGCTGGGCACTGGTGGCTCAAGCCTGTAATCCTAGCTACTCAGAGGGCTGAGATATGAGGATGGCGGTTCAAAGCCATCTCAGGCAGAAAAGTCCACTCTGACCTCGATTAACTAGCAAAAATCTGGCAATAGAGTTTGGCTCAAGTGATAGAGCATCATCTTGAGTGCCAAAACCAAGTGAGAACAGGAGGCCCTGAGTTCAAGCCGCAGTACTAGCACGTGAGTGCACAGACACACAGACACAGACACAGACAGACAGACAGACAGACAGACACACACACACACACACACACACACACACATACACCAAAATTTCTTAACTTTCTCACCAGAGAAAGAAACAGGCACAGAGAAGACAAACATTCAAACATGAGCTTGGGAGCTCCTCTGCAGATCAACACGAATGCATACCTAACATCATACCGGACAGATACCATCTTGGTCAGAGGCAGCTTTTCTTCTTTCCTAGTCAGGAGACCGTGTCTTATATGTGCATTGTGAATTCATTTCTTCTCTCTGGTGACTATATCCATGTGTTGTAGGACCTAGGCCCAGCTCATATAGTAAGAGTTCTCATATAATTCACATTTCTAGTGTAATTACTAACATGTGCCAGGTCTAAAAACCAAGGATCAATTAAGACCATTCAGTGGGGTAGAATCTTGCTGATAACACTATGACAATATGACTTAGCATCCTTAAATTTGACCTTCTTAAATGTGAAGTCAGCAAGCATAAGAAAACAGAATCCTTGGCCTTCATTCACTTACCCTAGAGCCTCTTTTTTTCCACTGTTATACTTAGATAATTGTTTATTGAAGTGACTATTATGTGTCAACACTCAGCTGGTCTCACTTGGCCCTATCCTCATTTGTCAATGGCTTTGCTTTGTGCTTTGAGCAGTTCTAGGCAAATGTTGAGAGGGCATTTATTTTCTAGGAAACTAGTTCATTAGTGAACATGTTCATATATATTCTCATGACTTTCTATCCAACCTTATAACTACAGAGATTCAGATAATTAATAGTTAATGAGCAACCCATGTTTTCAATACATTAAACATCAGACCATTTGTGTTAGAGAGTAAACCCTCGTTCTACAGAAATATACACTGAAGTAGTGTGGCACTAAGTGACATCTTTAAAGTAAAAAAAATGTAAAATTAGGAAGGATAGAAATCCTCTCCCACCTTTCTATTTACACAAAATCTGGTTACATTCCTCTACATTTTGACTGGGCTCTTATTTTGGAGTAATGATATTGGAGTGGGAATCTGACCATTATGAAAAGTCCTGTCTTTTCCCTGGTCTATACCATAATAAGTTGAATGACAGAAAAACAAATGTCACTTATTAGAACATTGAGGTTTACTGTTCAAGTGATTAACTAAGAATCATTTGTATGATTAAATGCTGGAAAATAATTTGCTTTCCCTATGAACCTATAGCTTAGATCTCATTACACAGAAGTACTGCATATTAGTTGAAGCAAATTAACATTCAAACACTTTCTGGAGTGGCTGCTAATCACAGGCTGTTAATTACTGTCATTACATTAGGCTGCTGCAGAGACTACCCGAAGAATCATTCTCATGATCTTGGTATTTGAAAGTGATCTTCACCAATAAAAACACATGTCAGATATACAGAAATTGTAAATTGCTGAAATTGCTGACAGGGTTGAAAATTCCGCTGACTATAAGTACCCATCCAGTGATGGATGCATTCTTGACACAGTTTCAGTGTTTGGACTTAGGAAATAATGAGTATCAATGTCCTAGCAAGGGAATATGCAAAGATGAAGGAGCCCTTTTGTATCCTTAATTAAGGAAAGTAGTAGCAGAACTCGTTCACAGATAAGTGACTGTACATAATAATCATGTATTTATGTAAGGGACTGCTATGCTATATTACTGTAGTGGCAATTAGGTTTTCACAAAGTCGTTTTAATAAAAGGCATACTTACATAATAAATAAACAAACCCGCTCATTTTCGTGGCAGGCTCTCTAATTATACACTGGCTTAAAATAAAATGTTCTGCAATGCTAAGTTAAACATATAGACTCTAGCTGCCTTCTACAATATGCCCCAAATCTTTTCTCACCCCACAGTCTTAGTCACCACAGGAACTCTGCTAAATAGAGAAAGAACAGTTTGTGCCTTTTTGTCTGTTATGCCTAAGGAAGAAATCATTTGAGAATTTGGAGGTCAAGGCTTCAGATACTCAGTGATCATTCTTCATTGCCTGGAATATTTGCAACCCACCACATGGCTACCAATAATTGTGATCACCCCATGCCAGAATGGTGAGAACTCAGGTGACTAGCAAACATATGGCTTTGTAGATAATCCAGTTCACTAGCAATGTTATTTTAGTGAAGCCCAAGCCATAGGACTTTGAGGATCTCCTAGTAGGTCCAGGTCCTCTGTTCTGGCTTCTCTATTATTCATAAATTCAACAAATACACATTAGGTACTTTCCTTGCAGAGGAAAGTGTAAAAGGTGCTTTGAGAATGTGAAGTCCAATTAGCTGTGAATCTTGCCTTTGAAGAACTTGAAATTTAGTTTGGGGCAATCATCTATGAAGTCCCAAGAGAACAGAATGTGAGATTTTGTATTCTTCCTGATTCTATAACTTGGAACCCTTACAGAATTTGCTCTACATCCTCTGATGTGGTACATCAGTACTACAGGAATCCTTGTCCCTAAGTACACAAGTAGAACTATGTCTTCTAAAGTCTTATTAAGACTTCTTTCCTTCCTTCCTTCCTTCCTTCCTTCCTTCCTTCCTTCCTTCTTCCCTTTATCTCTTCCTTCTCCCTCTTCCTTCTTTCTTTTGTTCTTCCTTTTTTCTTTCTTTCCTTCTTTATTCAGTATCCATTATAAATAAGCTCTGGGGATTTGAAAACAAATGCGATATATTTGGTCCTGTAAAGAATGCATAGTCTTGGGGAGTACAGAGTAGATGGGCGCTTCTAATATGCCTGTCCTCGAGGGTATACAGTTAGTATGCAATGAGAACATATGAGATGGCCTCACAGCTAGAAGAGACAGATTAACTAGGATTTAAAGGAAGTCTAGCAGAGAGCAATAAGAATTTGGAGTGTTGTAAGGCTGGAAAATCAAATAAACTGTAACTTGACTAGTTAGAGTACAAGGTGGTGGAAATATTAAGGCCTAGTAAAGAAGAAGGGCAAGGATTGTTAGGAACAAAAAAAGCAAGATTTTTATCAATTATTTCCTATGAAAAATGACTGATATTTTTAAAGAGGGAATGACATGATCAGATTTGTATTTTAAATGGAACCATCAAATTTACAGATTCTTACAGAGAATGGATTGGAAAAAGCAAAATTGGAGGCAGAGAGAGCAGTTAGGTTTGAGGGAGGTGGTAGAAGGTGGTTTGGAGAGCATTGAATAGGAAGTACAAAAATTGAAGTTCGCTAGCAGTGCCTGTGTGCCTGTGTGCCTGTGTGTGCGCTCATGGGTATGGTGGGAAGAGGAAGGAGAGGAGGAAGTCAAGGATGACCTTGAGGTTACTGAGTGGATGGTATTTCCATTCCTAAGTGGGGACACAGCAGATTTTGAAGGTTTGGCGCTTAGTCTTGTTTTGATGTTGATGTGAAATCTACTTTGAGGATTTCCAAGGGGAAATATCCAGTAAATAAATGGATGTGGGAATCTGGGGATGGAAGAAAGAGCCACTGTGAAGAGCAGACCGTCACTGTTCTTTTGTTAGCTTGGTTTCACTACATTTCATCCACAGAGGCAGAGATTAAAGTCAGTGCTTCACTAAATAATGTTTCTTTCCCAGCATGTGTGCATACCTTTTAATTATTTTGCTTTATGTATTATTAAATATAGGAAATTGGGCTCAGATATCATGGGCTTAATCTAAACTGACAGAAGCAAAAGACATTACAAATTAAGTTGCTATGTTTCTCTTTAATGCCTTTAAAGCTTCCATTTATTAAAAAGAAATTGAAAATAGGATGCAGTTGTGTTCTTCTCCGGAAGAAGTATTTCAGGAACCCATCCAACATTGAGGCAACTTCATGGCATGGTGTCCAAAGGAAATGCATAATGTAAACACAGATCACCTTTGGGCAAATGGGTGAAGTACTCTTCTTGACAAGAACAGGAACATGTCTTCTAAGAAGACAATTAAGGGGCTCAAAACCCTGGGCTAGAATGGATTTCAGTTTGTAATTGGTCCATTGACATTCTCTTCATTCTTTCTTTCCCAAGAGCGCTCTTAGGATCCCAAACCCATGCCAAGCCGGTAACAGGACATTTGTAGCAAGGCCAGGAAAGCTGGTAAAGTAAAATATTTCAGTGGGGTCACTAATATCAACCCATTGGTAAAATAGAGGAAAGAATTAACTATCATCAGAGTAGTTTTATGAATAGGTAATGCTCTGGACAATGATGTTGTACAAAGAAAAATTCATCTAACATGCCAAGATTAGAGACCTCTTTGGTAAGTTCTCCATGACATGATTTATCTGCTTATTCAAGAGATCAGATTTGCCTAACTGAGCTCTAATTTGTATGAGCTCCTATAATCACAAGCAGTAATGATACTCATTTGACAGGAGACACTTATTTGACAGGAGGTGCTCAGCCTACTAGTAATTGGGGTAGCTCCATCTTCACTCTTTCCTATCCCAATGGCTACATAGTAGCCACTAGACAGAGCTAAGCTGACAGTCCACTAAATCATTAATTTCCTTTAACTCAGAAGCATGAGTTATTCTCTATAGCTATTCCCCTTGTCAGGATCCTTTGGCAACTACAAAAACCAGGGAATAGTGTCGGAATGATGGTATAAGGAGAAAAGTTGAAAAATAAACATTATCAGTGGTGCCAGGTTCAAGTATGTTGTTTATAGATAAAATTGAGACTTACATACTTACATTTAATATTATAATTGGGAACCCAAGGTAGACTTTGGAATCTGTTATAATGCTAGAAGCATTTTTTCCTTACTTCTTTCATGTCTTCTTCATCATTACCCAGCTCCAACGGGGATGATATTCTTCCAGATCAAGACCTTGGATTAATCTACCTAAAACTACCGTGTTTTGTGCTAATGGACTCCAGTAGTTACTAGCAGAAATACCTAGCCAAATACAACCACAGCAAGCAATGTCTGAAGCATAATAATTAGTTGCTAATAATAACTGCCATGCACCTATTTGAGTGACAGGTTTCAATAGGGATATAAATACTGATGAGTCTCTAGTGTCTTCTAAACATCATTGAATGAAACATTTGTACTTGAGCACAGTTGAAGCAACTTATTAAACCAGAACTACTCCCTGTTGTACCAAATGAGTAACAAATATCTTATATATGACTATCATTGTAGACAATTATAAATTTTCCCCAAATCCTGATGTATCAATCTTCTAAATGTTGGACTGTAGCTAGAATGAAGTTGGCTTCTTTATAAAACATTTTTATTTTAATTTCTGAACACAAGCCCTTCCTCCAAATTTTGCCCAGGTTTTCACAAGTCTCTGGGTGTGGGCATTTTATCTCCCATTTGCCTTGTGACACTCCTGGAGCAGGAGTGCATTCTAGCTCTGGCCGACTCAGGGTGAGAGCTTCCTGCTAAGATCCTAGCCCTTGCTTGTCCTTGGGCAGTGTGCATTCCACCTCATCAAGGTGACAATTCTTTTTCTTTCATCTTGGCTTCAGCATGGTCTGGAAGCTTTTCCTTAACCCTCCTCCCAATAACACACGTGCATGTAGTTGAAAATGGGCTGAATCATGGAACAAGACTTTTCTATAAGCTATGGGATAAAGGAAGGAAATCACCACTATTATAATTTGTACCTATATAAGGTCTCTCCAAAGTCCATTGAATTCTGCCTATTCTCACAAAGTTCCTATAAAAGCTGCCTCTAAGTCCAGCTGTCAGTCTTCTTCCCTACCTAGTTAGAGAGACACTTATTTGGCACCTTGAAGCACAATTTTCAGATCCATCTCAGCCTATTCCTGAATGCTTCCTGACTTAGAAGCCAAATTGTTTTTGTTGTTGTTACTTAATGGCAATAGGATTAAAGCCAGGGTTGCATGCTCATTAGGTCAGAAACACTCTATCACTTGAGCCACACAACCTAAGCTATTTGCTTTTATTTTCTATTTTTGGAATAGGGTCTGGATAATTTTGCTAAGGTTGGCCTTGACCTCAAGATCCTCTTGGCGCTGCCATCTGAGTAGCTATGATTACAAGTGTGTGGCAGAAGCTATATTCTTGACAATATATAATAGTATTTTATGCATGTCTGGACTTATATATGGACTAAATGTCTTACTCTTCGCAACTTCAGAAAGAAACATCTGCCCTTACCTTAGTTTAGGCTGATCTTTTAGGTATATTTTCCTTCCTGAAGCTCTAAAGGTTTTCATTTTCCAAACATGATTAATAATAATTAATAATAAATAATAAATTAATAATAAATATTTCCATTACTAGTCAAAAAGATGCTTACAGCAGATTTCATTCCTCACGAGGAAAAGTCATGCCTTTTACATTTACCTATCTCAATATTTGGATTATTCCTTTTAAATATTATGTCAAACAAGTCCAGGTTAAACTTCTGAGTCCATATAGTTCAGTTGCATTTAATAGTCTTTTCTCCATGGAGAGCAGTAGGTCAGATCTGCAAGTCCTTGAAATCTCCTTGGTCCAGCATCTATGTCTTATGAACAACTAACCAACCAAAAATGACTTATGTCTACAAGAACCTAGCACCATTTGAAGGTCCAGTGCAATCTAAATCCTTTCTCTTGCATCTACTAAACATTTGTGTTATGCATACTTGATTCTGAATCCTGGATGCATCATTTGCAGAGATGCAACTCTGACTATATTATAAACAGAGCATACAGATTATACCAGTCACATCATTTTGCTCTGAACCCAAGTGAAACTTAAACTATGAGCTTCCATAGCTGCTGCTTCTCAGAGATCACCATTGCTACTTACAATATCTCTTTTTATTCAGAGCATCCATTCTGGTGACTTAAACAACTAAAGTATATTTTAAGGATATTTTTCACATCCCTTTTCTTTCAAAAGATAAAACCAGTATTTCTATGTCCTTAGATGTAGTTTCAGATAGGAAATACTGGTTCAATAGAACAGGTAATAGGGATGAAGTTTCAGATAGGAAACACTGGTTCAATAGAACAGGTAATAGGCATGGCAGGACAAGTGGGGAAGGCTACACCACTACATTCCAGGGACGGGGCCTGCAAGGCTGAGGGAAAAATATCTCACTCATGAACCTCAGTTTCTACATCTGTGAAATAAAGACGATTACTAGTTCCACATTTGTGCAAATGCCACAATGAAACCAACTCTGTACAACTAATATATGTTAAGAAGTTTATTTTATTATCTTTAAGTAGCTGTGCAGAGTGGTTACTATTTAGTTGTCAGTTTATATGTACAGCTTGATCAATATCACTCCTTTCATCATTTTCCCAATCAATTGAATATTATGAACACATTTTCCCTACTCTTTCTTTTTTCATTCCTTTACCCTCATTTCCTTGACTCTACCCCCCCCCCCCCAGCTCCTGCCTCTCAAGTACCAGATTCCTGGCATTCATTTTGTTGGACTGTGAGTTTTTCTAAGGACTTATACCATTTGAATTCTCCTTTGTACATACCATATTTCAGTTAAGACATTTGTGTATACTTGCATTTAACATTCTATATATTTACTTGTATATATAAATTAGATCTAGCTTCCACATATGGGAGGAAACATGTGTCCTTTGTTCTCTGGGCCTGACTTGTACCACTTATTTTCCGGGTTCATCCATTTCATTAAAAATGATGTAATATAATTCTTCTTAATGAATAAGCAAGTTTCCATTGTGTACACATACAAAATGTTCTTGATCCATTTGTCCATTAAAGGATATATGGGCTATTTATATAACTTGGTTATGGTTAATAGTACAGCAATGAACATGGTTGTGCAAGTGGCTTTTCTGTATCCTGATTTATAATCTTTTGGATAAATGCCTAAGAGTGGCAATGCTGTATCAGTGGGTAGTTCTATTTTCAGGGTTTAAAATTTTTTTTTCTCTTTGTTTGTTGGGGAGCTTGAACTCAGGGCCTGGGCACTGTCCCTGAGCTTTTTTGCCCAAGACTAGCACTCTACCACTTTGAGCCACAGTGCCACTTTCAGTTTTCTGGTGGTTAATTGGAGATAAGAGTCTCATTGACTTTCTTGTCCATGAACTGGCTTTGAACCACAATCCTCAGATCTGAGCCTCCTGAGTAGCTAGGATTACAAGTGTGAGCCTCCAAAGCCCAACTCTATTTTTAGTTTTTGAGGAATCTCCAAACTGGCTTCCAGAGTGGTTGTACCAGTTTACATTCCCACCAACAGTGTATCAGGATTCCTTTCTCCCACATCTACACCAACATCTATTGTTGGTTTTATTATTAATATGGCCATTTTCACTGGATGGAGTCTCAGTGTTGTTTTGATTTGTATTTCCTTTATGGCCAGAGATGATGGGCATTCCTTCATATATTTATTGGCCATTTTACTTCTTTGGAAAAGTCTTTATTAGCTTGCGTGCCCATTTATTAATTGAATTGTTGATTCTTTGATTTCTTGAGCTCTGGTTATTAGGTCATTGCCTAATGCATTACTGGTAAAGATCTTCTCCCATTCTGTAGACTGTCTTTTCAGCTTGTTAACTATGATTTTTTGCCATGCAGAAACTTCCCAGTTTGATGCAATCTCAATTCTTTGATTTGCTAAGTTCCTGTAATTTTACTTGGAAAGTTTCTGCTTGTGCCAAGAAGTTCCAATAGTTCTCTCCTAGTCCTTCCTTCAATAGTTTCTTGGTTTCAGGTCTAACATTGAGGTATTTGATCTATTGAATTGAGATAAGTACAGGGCAATAAGTACAGTTACAGTTTTCTGCATGTGGATATCCAGTTTTCTCACCATTGTTGAAAAGGCTGTCTTTTTCTCCATTCTGTTTTTGGCTCCCTTATCAAATATTAGATGGCTATAAGTCTGTGGCTATAAGTCTGTGGTTTTATTTCTAGGTCTTCTATTTTGTTCAATTCTATTCTCTGGGCCTATTTTTGTGCCAATACCAAGCTGTTTTTCCTATTAGCCTTTGAAGTCTGGGATTGTGGTACCATTAGCATTGCTTTTTGTGCTCAGATTTGCTTTGACTAGTTGAGATCTTTTGTGGTTTCATAAGAAATTTTTTTTTCTTCCCTATCTCAGTGAAGAATAACACTGGGATTTTGATGGGTATTGAGTTGAATTTGTAGATGCCTTTGGCAGAATGGCCATTTTTATGATATTAATTCTGCTGATCCATGAACATGGGAAGTCTTACCAATTCCTGGTGTCTTTGATTTCTTTTTTTTGTGGGGGGAGGGTCCGGTCATGGGGCCTGAACTCTGGGCCTAGGTGCTGTCCCTTAGCTCTTCAGCTCAAGGCTAGCACTCTACCACTTGATCCACAGCACCACTTCCAGCTTTTTTTCTTTTTGCTTATGTGGTGCTGAGGAATCGAACACAGGGCCTCAGGCATGCAAGGCAAGTGCTCTACCACTGAGCCACCTTCCCAGCCCATGTCTTTGATTTCTATTGTCTGAGTTTTATAGTTTTCAATATAGAGGTCCTTCATTTCCTTAGTCAGGTTTATTCCTAGATTTTTTTGTGGCTCTTGCAAATGGAACTGATTCCCTGATTTCCCTCTTTGTCGGTTTATTGTTGGCACACAGAAAAGCTACACATTTTTGTCGGCTAATGTTGTACCCTTTTACTTTGCCAAAGTAGTCTAGAATCTTGGAGGTGGAGTCCCTAAGGTTCTTTAGATACAGGATCATGTCATCTGCAAATAGGGATTATTTTCTGATTTCATTTTGACAATTCAAATGAATGAGAAATACACAGAAGCAACAATAAAGCAAAAATATGTTTTCTGTAAGGTAACTGGGCAGTATTTAGAACCTTTAATCAATGTTTACAAAATAAATGTCCCAAGTTTATGCTTGACAGCTGATGAACAACTGGAATGTTGCCTATTGTGTGTGTGTGTGTGTTTGTGTGTGTGTGTGTGTATATGCAATCTTCAAAACAAAAAATGGAATTAAATTTGGGTTGTCATGTTTAAGTTTTAATTAAAAGCTCTTCTTTTATGGCAGTACTGAGGGCTTGAATGCAGGGCTTTATGCTTGGTAGACTGTTGCTCTACCATTTGAGTTATGCCTCTAACCTGGATTTTTGTTGATTGGAGATAGCAGTTTATGGACTTTGCTGCCCTCAATCCTCCACATTTTAGCTTCCCAAGTAGTTGGGCTACAGGTGTAAGTCATTGGTGGCAGGCTTGCAGCTCTATCTTCTGGTTATTTTTGAGATAGATTCTTGCAAACTTTTTTGCTTGGGGTGGCTTCAAACAGCAATCCTCTCACTCTCAGACTTCCAAGTAGATAGGAATATAGGCATAATTCACTGGTACCAAGAGATACTGGGGTTTTGAACTCAGGTCCTTACTTGAACTTAGGTCCTTACTTTGAACTCAGCTTTTACCATTGAGCTATGTCTTAGCCCTGCTTTGCTGTTTACATTTGAGCGTGCAATCAATTCATGTTAGGCTTCATAATGGATAGCATAACAGTTGTGCACCACCACATTCAAATGTTGGTTGACAAGGGGAGTCTTGTGAACTTTTTCTGTCAAGGCTGGTCTCAAACCACAATCCCAACAATCTCAGCCTTCCATGTTGCTAGGATTATAGGTATGAACCAGTGGCACTTGGCTAAAAATTCTTTTTTTTTTTGGGTCCGGTCGTGGGGCCTGAACTCTGGGCCTGGGCACTATCCCTCAGCTCTTCAGCTTAAGGCTAGCACTCTACCACTTGAGCCACAGCACCACTTCCGGCTTTTTTCTTATGTGGTGCTGAGGAATCAAACCCAGGGCCTTGAGCATGCAAGGCAAGTGCTCTACCACTGAGCCACCTTCCCAGCCCCTTGGCTAAAAATTCTAATTGGTTGTTTTACACTATTCTTTATTGTCACATCTGTAGATTATCCATAATCTGAATTAAAATTTATGTAAAAATTAAAAAGAATCATGATCCTGCATGGCAAATTGTGATAACTTTTTTTTCTGGCACATGGGCTAATGGGCTGAGAGTAATAATGTTTTGTAGTCATATAACAGAATGTTGTCATTTTAATAGATTTTTAGGGTATTAGCTTTGAGCAAAAGAGCACAGGGACAGTGCCCAAGTCCTGAGTTCAAGCCCCACAAGCAACCAACAAACCAAATAAATAAATAAAGAAGTTAAGATGAAACAAAACAAACAAAAACCTCAACAAAATAGAGTTTTAGACTTGTACTTTGTATTTGCCATAGTTTGAATGTATCTTCCACAAATTCATAAGCTCGAAATGTAATACTCAAAATCACTCTCTACCTCTGCCTCTGCCTCTGCTTCTGCCTCTGCCTCTATCTCTATCTCTATCTCTATTTCTCTATCCCCATCTTCACCTTCATCTCCATCTCCATCTCTATCTGCAGGACTGGGGTTTGAACTCAAGACCTCACACTTGCTAGGCAAGTACTTACTGTACTATTTGAGCTACTACCCTAACCTTTTTTGTGTGTTAGCTATTTTCCTGATACTCTTGAATTCTTGCTTGAGCAATTATTGAGCTGTGATTCTTGGATCTTTACCTCTTGAATAGCTGACATTACAGATAGGAGTCACCACACTCAGCCTTAAGTTTATGTTTTGACAGCAATGGGAAGAGGCTCTTTAACAGACAATTAGGATTAAAGGATGTTATGAGGGAGTGGTCCTATAACGACACCAGTGTCTTTGTACAGAGAGGGAGTGAGACTTGAGCTAGCACACCTGCTCTGTCTTGACATATGATGTTCTTACCATATTGCAAAAACAGCAAGAGGATACTTCCCAGTGGATGGGCCACACTCTTGAGCTTTCCAACCTCTAGAATCATGAGCTAAGTAAACCTCTATTCTTTGTAAATTATCCAGCCTATAATATTTAGTGATAGTTACAGAAAATGAATCAAGACAGTATGGTTTATACAAAGTCAATATATAATTCACTGTCTCTTTCACTGTGATCCCAGCCCTTCAAGCTATACCTGCAGCTCAATCAGGCTTGCTACAACTCTTCAATTACTAGCATGAAAATTTACCAAGGACATTTTCATCAGGCAAATATGACACTGTGTAAACTCTGCATCAAGTTGGTCTAATCCTGAGATGGTAAGATGGTATGGATTGGCACATTAATATAACGTCACCACTACCCAGAGTGTGCAGAGGCCATTGTCAAAATGTTGCTGTGCACATAGCCCACTGAGAGAAGTTAAATTTTGTATACTCCAGTGAGCATAAAATACATGGTTGCATTTGAATCTAATATGTGTTAATTATGAAAATCAGCTCCAGGCAAAGAAAGCCATAATAATTAAAAACCATCTTTTCATCTTAAAAAAAAAACCCTTCCTCCCCAAAGTATTAATGCACTCTAATGAAACAAGTAAAAATAGTTATGGCAAAGCCTAAATAATTACCTCTATTAAAGTAGTATGTACACTCCATAATATGTAATTATGTTGCACTTAAATAGCAGCAAACATAAGAACAAATCCATTTAAGTGAGCAGCAACAAAAGATATTAAATTGTGGATGTTACTGTTCCCCTCATGATTTTCTTTCTACTTTCTGATCTGTGTGAAAGCCTAAGACCTTCACTCTACGTACACATTTAAAAACTTTAGCAGCTAAGATGATAGTGGCCTTGTGACAAAAAAATAGAACTCATTTAATATGCTAATTCTAGTCAATTTTAGTGGGTATTTACAATGATGGCTAGAGAAGAATCATGTGACCTTGTCCAAACTCACTGTGGAAAGAATGGCATGATCAAGTTATGATGTAGATCTAAGCATAGTAGTATGCAGTGGTGGCATTTTTAGCAAGTGTTTATCAAGCACAGTTTTCAATCTATTAAAAAGACCAGTATATGTATGGGACACGTAGAAAAGGTCAAAAACTATGTACATATAACCAGATAAGATGAAGTTAAGTGAAATGAACCCCAAGATAGGGACACAAGTGGCTTTTTCTTTCTTGCTATTGTTTCTAATGTATTTATAAGGTACTGTGTGATTTTTTTTGTTGTTGCTTTGTATGTTCCTCCCCCACGGTATAACCCCTGCTTTCACTATATTTGATGTCAATATAATTTGGGGAGGGGAAGGGAAAAAACAAAATGTTTAAATAGGGATACAGGTTGACCAATTGTAACAATGAGTTGTATAAGACACTATGTTGAAAAACAAACTTTACAATTTAGGCCAGGGATGGGGGTGGGGGAGTGTAGTTGTGGAGGTGGGAGGGAAGGGATGGTAGGGGAAAAACAAAGGAGGAGGCATCAATGCTTGATAAGAAATGTACTCTTTACCTTGCTCATGTAACTGTAACCCCTCTGTACAGTACTTTCACAATAAATAAAACTTACTTAAAAAAAGACTACACACACACACACACATACACACATACACACATACAGCATCACTTTGGTCTTATGTTGAAACTAAAGTTTTACTTTCTAATTTTAGGACCTAATAAGGCAAAGCAGATAAATCCTAGAGCTAAGAGCAGGATAGTGGATGAAGTTACTTAAGCTACTTAAAATTTTTTTGTTCTTTGTCTCTTAGTTTTATTTTCCTAAGCCATGACAATATAGCTGAGTCACCAAAATACAGCAAATTTTAGCAACTCGGAATTGCATTACAATTTTGGTTTCTACAAATATATGCAAAGTAACCTGACGCGTATTTTTTAATAGGAAGAGAAAAAGTAGAAATTCAAATATTTACTCGTTTAAAGTCTTGAGAAGCTAAAAGAGGTCATTTACAAAAACCTCAAATAAATGTGTAATTTAGTAAAAACGCTTAAAAATGCAGGGTTGCACTTCTTCTTAGGTGGCAAATCCATAGTAGAACTCGCCATAGAATGCAAACACTCCAGGTCCAGGTCAGATGGGGCTTTGAATGTTTCTGGATCCAGTAAAGACACGAATCAAAAGCTCTCTCATTATTTAGAAGAATGGCCTGAATTTGTTTACCTATTTTTAAAAATTGTTTGTTGTGTTTGTTGTTTGGGAGCACTTTGGCTATAGTCCTAAGTAACCCCCTCACCTCCCACTCTCTCTTCCTCTCTGCCTTGAAGCAAGCTTTTTGCACCACGCAGCTTGACAAATTGCATTTATCCAGACAATCTCTTGTTCCTAATCTGCCTGCACATCCACTGCCCCAAGGCTTCCCTTTCTACAGCAGGGCTCCCTGGCACTCGGCCCTGCCTACTTGCTTCCTGACTCATCTCCTGCTGACCCGAGAGGTGGAGGGTAGGAAGTTAATTTTCATTAATTTGCTTAACACTTTCGATTTATGATGCATGTATATCCACAGCTTTATTTCTAAAAGGAGAAACCACTCTGTCTACCCAGTTGAACCTCCAGTTTAAACTATATTTGAACAAATGAGAATAGCTTAGAAACCAGAAATCAGAAATCTGCACAATCAACTGAAAAAGAGAGATTTTATGGTCATTTTCTCTTCCTACATTCTACTGTTCTTTATTTTTTCAGCTTCATGATGGACTTCAAGTCACACACTTCTCCTGGTTTTAGAGGGGAAGATTTGCATTAGAGCTTTTATTCAGCCCTAAGAAATGGTTTATTACACTTTCAACTTTATCTTCACATGGGAAGCTACAAATGATGATGCTCTGAGGAAAAATTATTGATGGTAATTATAAAGTAGGTGGTAGACTTAACAACTTCTGTGCAATTTTAACTTCATCCATCATCCAAATACCAATATTCTCCCCACAGCTTGACTACCATTGTTTGTTACCCCTTCTGCAGATGTCAATTAGTCAAAGACCAAAAGTTAAATAAGAATTTTCAGACCATTACCAAAAACTTGAGGGCTTAACCAATACAGAGAAATAGGGCTTGCCAGTGATCAGTGTGGAAGGGCTCAGACTCAAAACCTTGATAAAACCTTGAGCGCAAGTTTCTCCTTGAATGTCCTGATTTGATTCTCTGGTTTCTGGATGTTCCAAGATTTGAACTCAGACTCTTAAGCTTAGTGTTCTGACACTTGAACCTCATTCCTAGCTATTTTTACTTTAGTTTATTTTTCAGATAGGGTCTCGTGCTTTTGCTTGTGCATCACTTTGGACCTTAAAACCTCTAGGCTTGTGCTTTCAAATAGGATCTCATTAACTTTGGAGGGTGGTTTTGTTTGTTTTGTTTTTTGCTTGGGCTGGGCTTGAACTGTGATCCTACCATCTCTGCTTCTCAAGTAACTAGATTCTGATTTGATTTTAATACATATGGAAAGGGAGGGAGGGTGGAAGGAAGGAAAGGAGAAAAAGGGTAGGGAAGATTTTATTTCTCTTCATTGCTAAATAAAGCTCAATAGTCTTTTATATTTAAATCTTTTGAATAATTCATTTTAAAATGCCTATTATTTACCAGATGGTTTTTATTGGTAATTCATTTGGTTGTAAGAGTGGGAGCTTATGTGGGGCAGGAGGTGCAACCATCTGCAGAAGTGCTAAAAAGACAGTTGGAGAGCAGAGCAAGAGCTAGAGACCAACCAACAAATGGTCAGCAGTGAAACAGACAGGAAGATCCTCATGATCTCCAGGCGCTTTCTAAACATACACACTGATAACAATTAAAGCACATTATGAAAAGGCAATACTGAATAGCAAAGGCTTTGGGCATGATTTAAACTAGGCTGCTTGCTCATGGGAATTTATTCCATAGAGGAGTTCAAAGCTTGTCAGAGAGAATAATTCTGGGATGTAGATAGGGTCAGGCTTGGAGGTATAGCTATTATTTTCTTATAAGCATCAGGGAAATTTTAAATATGAAAATTCCATGTGAAATGTCATATGAAAATGGTGATATAGAAGTAGAGATAGATGAAAGATATGCAAGAACTTAAGCTAATGAAATGAAGTGTTGGAAAGCTCTTTCCTGACCCTCTACAATGCAATACCTATTGTCAGGTCGTTGGAGAACACCGACTGGAACTCAAAACAAACTGCAGACCTCACAGAAAGTCTCGGGGAAATTAAAAGCCCAAGACCAAAATGAATTACTTAACCTGGCTTGATGTCTTGCAACAGATCCTGAGCAGTGTAATAAAGATGTCCTTATGTCTTTGGCATAGAGTAAGGGTTTTTCCCCAGAGTTCATGCAATTCCAATGTGTAACTTCCCATCTATCAGGGAAGTAGTCTAGGTGGGAGAGAACACAAGGACATGGTCAGTGGGATCTGGCTGCTGATGGGAGTCTGGAAAGCCAGGTGGCAGAAACTGCCTGTGGAGAGATGTGGAGGCTGGAGGAGACTAAGCAGTTACAAAGGTGAAAGGTCTATTAAATTCCACTAAGTCATTCTGCTTGTCTCAAACTTGAATTCCAAAGGCCACAGAAGTGAAGGGCAGAATGATTTTATAAGTCTGAGGGAGGCAAAGTGTTCAAGTAGCCCTTGGCACAGGAGCCTAGCCGGGGATGCTTGGGGGAAGAAGACCAAGGAAAACTTCCACTCCACAATGATGGACACACTGGCCCGGGCTGGCTCACCCTAGGCAGTGGTTTTCCTTTCTATCTCCCCTCATCACCCTACCCAGCGGTTCTTAACTCCTCTTTCCCATCTCACTGCCTCTGCCTAGCTTTGGGCCATGTCATCCTGCTTATGTTAGAATTTTTGTCCCAACCTTCAGTTTTAGTCTTCTTTAGTTTATTGAATATATCGTTGACTTGGCTGACCTCATGGTCTTTCCACAATCTCCTCCTCTCCCTACAAACCAGCTAGTCTCTTCTGCTTCAGTACCTGTGACTCCAGTGTGTATTGCTCCTCATTCTTCTGACATGTTATTGTTCCTATCTGTGTACAGACCTACTACTCCACCTCCGACCCCCTGCAGGTAAGCTCCACAAGTTTGCAGCTCTGTGTCTCTTATGCTGGACCGGAGGAGCTCTTCCACCTCCTGCCCTCACCCCTACTTGGAGAAATGGCAACGCCAATCCTTCCAGTTAGTCAGCCACACACCTGGCAGCCCAAACATGAGTATTGAAGAACAAAACAAAAATCGAAGTCTTCAAAGTACTTACACAGATTCCAGTGTACAGCCAGAGTGGAATCCTGGTGCTGTATCGTATTTGTGACTATCCTCAGACCTTAACCTTCATCCAGGCTACTTGGCTCCTCCTTGCTCATCTCCACCTGATCTGCTGTCAGCTGCAGCCTCTGTGCCCCTGCAGGACCTGCCCATCTGCACCTGCTATTGTGCGTCTCAGCACCACTCAGTGCTCAGTATATGTATAGTACACCTTAAAGTGCCAGCCCAGCTCATCCAGTCATATCAGGCAGCCAATGAAGAGGGACTGCTCTCACACCTATTAAAAAGATGAGGAAACTGAGAAAGAAGCTAACTGTAAATACAAGATTAATTGTAATCAAGTAGCTTAGCTGGGCTTTGAACTCAGGTTTCCTCCTTTCTTATATCCCCTGTGTATCTCTTTTGAGACAGAGTTTTTCTATGTAGCCCAAGATGGCTTCAACCTTGTAATTCTCTTGCCCCAGCTTCCCAAATTCTGGGATTACAGGAGTACGCCATCATAGTCAACTTCATAACCACTGTGCTCACTCATCTCAGCCTTACCCATTTGGGCTTTCTGATTTCCATTTCTAGTAACTTGTCCTTTCTAGACTTTTTTCCTTTCCATTCAGTTAGTACAAACTATTGCTCCCTACTCTCAAAGAATCCTTTAAGGTACTTCACAATAATCTAACACCAACTTATGCAATTTGTAGCAGATATTGCATATAATGAATAAATTATCCCAGAAGTATCTAATATGACCTCCCAGCAACACTCTAGATTTGGTATTCTATACTCCTGGGCACCTCAGGAAAATACTCTTGTACCCTTGTTCTAGGATGCCACCTTCCAGGGGTTCTGGGGGGTAAGGCCTTCCTTAGAGATTCTGTGACTGTGGCTTTCAAGGCAACACAGTTTCTATGACCTCAATTTCTTTCCAAGTTGGAGCTGCTTTTAGCTTTACAAGTTGCTTCTGGCATTGGAAGAAGGTGAGTAAAAATGTGGAACTGATCTACAAATGGCTATAGCTTTCTTCCAAGGTTTCCAAGGATACATGAACATGGGGATAAAACACATGCTAGGGAGTTCAAATCGAGTTCAGGTGGCTCACATTGAGCCACATTGGCCCTTGCCATCCCATCCCATTGAAGCTTGGCTCCTTCTAGCTGAAGCTCAGCTTCTGCTTCTTCCCATAACTCTGGGAGGCTCATCCAACGTGAACCTTTACTCTGCAGTTTGTGATCTGTGAATAGCAGTGAGCTGTGCCACGTGAACTGTGAAGGCTGAACACAGAGGATGAATATGAAAGCTCGGAAACATTCATGTCCAATCTATGACCTTGGTCCTCAGCTGTAAAACATGAGTGCAGGGAGTGATGAAGGCCAGTGAATGAAGCTCTAGCAGCGCTTCAGGGCTTATGTTCTCCAGGGTAGCACAAGGAATTTCTGATCGGGAAGACTCTTAAGGATGCCATCACTTCCTGTGTCTCAGCCCACCACACCATGTGCTCTAGACTGATGCCCACCAGTATACCCATTTAGATCAGGTGATTAGCTGAAAGTGAATTGTTTGGAGTTAAGGAAGGAATATCCACATTTTGTTGTGGCCCCTCTGGTGTTCTATTGCCTACTGATGCCAGTGATGAGTCCTAACTGTCTTCCAGTACCACATGTCCATAGGATGATTTTCACCCTGGCCTGCCTCTTTCACAGCCTTCTCCTGCTACACCTTAGCCCCTGAGCCCTATGAGAGCAGTAATTGGGGTCCTCTTGTTCAGAGCCACACCATAAAACCCACAACAATGCCTACTAGTACAAATAGCTTGATGTATTCACATCCAGTGAATGAATGATGAATGAATGAGGGAAATATAATGTCCTGACCTTATCATCCCAGACCCTAAAATGGCCACATTTGAGCTGCATTTTTCAGGGCCCCCTTGGTTCATCCAATTATCTTGATCTACTATGGTGGGATAAAGTTTTCATTCTATAATTAGAAAGCTATAAAAGACAAATGGCCTGGTAAAACCTTAGAAGTGGATTGGTTTCAGCTGTTTTCCTGCTTGGACATAAAGAGAGAGACAGAGTATTAGATAGCAGAAGGCATTGGATTCTGGACTTAGTGAAGACATGGTAAGGATTGATCCCTAGAGGCTGATGCTCCTCATCGCTAATGTGCTAAAACCATGAATTGATGGTGGACAGAACTGTTTTCTGTGTAACTGTGAAGGCCGATTTTGTTCTGAGATATATTCACTGGGTACGACACTGAGAACACTTCATCTCTATAGGGCTTTCTTTCTATAGCTGTGAAGTAGTCCTTAGAACATGACTGTGCAAGTGTTCACCAATAGAAGTGGGTCCCTGAGGCAGAGAAGTTGAGGACATCAGGAGCCACCAGATGCTGGAAGAGGTTGGGACAGAATTTTTCCTAAGGTCTCCACAAAGAACAGGGGCTCTGTTAACATCTTGATCTTGGATTTCCAGCTCCCAGTACTATGGCAGACCTAAGATCGCTGTTTATAAGTTCAGTCTATAAAAACAAATTGTATAGGTTATATAACAAATATTCCAAAATTAAAATAAAAATAATTTAATTCATAGAAATAAAAATATTCTACCTTTATTAGAATAAAAATATTCTATGTTTAGTACAATAAAAAGCATGATGTAGTTAAGCACAAATCTGAAGAAGAGGTAAGATCTATATGCTGAAAATCTATATGCTGAGAGACCCAAATAAATGGAGAGATATGCCTTACTTATTAAGGGTTAGAAGATTCCATATTGCTAAGTGTTAGTACTTCTCAAATTGAGCTACAGATTCCATTCAATCCTAATCAAAATATTGGCTTACTTTTGTGTGACAAGATGAGTTTAGCATTTGTGTGGAAATTGGAATGACCTAGAGCAGACAAAACAAATTAAAAAAAAAAAGAAAACATGGCTAGAAGACCAGTGCCACCTTTGTATCAACTGGGGTTATAAAGCTGAAGTATTCAAGACAAATATCATATTGACATAAAGACAGACAGATACCTGGTATGTAAGTTTATCTGATTTAAGAAGGAGAAGGAAAAGCACAGAAACAGTGGGACAAAGGGTGAACTACTTCAGCAGTGATACTATGACACTATATTGGAAATGAACTACACCATTTCAAGGGCAAAGGGATTGGGAGGGAAAAACCTGGGAGAAAATGAGGGAGGGTGACACTGTTAAAAAAGAAATATACTTGTTATCTGACTTATGTAACTGTAATTCCTCTGTATATCACCTTTACAATAAAAAAGACAGACAAACATATATAACAGAGTATAGGGTTCAGACAAAGACCTAGTGATACTAAGAAAATTTGCTTTTGTCACATCGACAAAATATTTGAACAGAAGCTTCACCTAAGAAAATGTTTAGATGGTAAAGAAGCACATGAAAAAAATTCAACATCATTAGTCCTTAGGGAGGTGAGAGTTAAGATCACAGTGAGATATCATTACAATCTATTCAGAGAAATGGCTACAACAAAAGAACTGACACTATTAAATGTAGACAAGATGTGGGGGAACAGGAATGTAAAAGGTGCAATTATTTTGGAAAAGGTTGAGACGGTGTAACTCTTGTACTCCCAACAGAAAGCACATATATGCTCATTCCAAGACATGTTTATAGCAGTTTCATCTGTAATAACTCCAACTGAAAACAAACCATGAGTGGATGTATTGAGTGAAATGTATATTGTACATACAATAGAATGGGAGTTGGTAATAGAAAAGAATGATTTTCTAATACCCGAAAAATGTATAAGAATCTTAAAATCATGCTGAGAGAGAAGAAACAAATCTAAAAAAGCCCAGTATGTACTAAATGGGATCATTTATTAAAACATAAACAAAAACCTCTGGGAAATGCAAACTAATGAATAGACAGAAAGTACTTGTGTGACTGCATAGGGAGAGGTGATAGGAAGGGATTACAAATGGGTGTAAGGAAATGTTGGGGGTGAAGGATATGTTTACAGTTTCAACTGTTGTAAGGCCACACAAGTGTATATATATGTATGCCACTTCTATCAAGCTGTGTACTTTAAATAATGCAGCTAACACTTTAGAACAGCTATTTTAAAAGAGCCACACAAAGTTAGTAGAACAGATGAAAGGCTGGAGACAATGGCAATTTTGATGATGATGTCCTCAACAGATACCTGCTTACCTGGTATCCCGACTTCCCAGCAACACAGGAAGCCTTGGTCTCCTGCTACATTGCTGCCTCAGTTTAGAGTCCTTCACATCCACCCACTGGATATGTAAGGGATTAATAAGGAGCTGTTAATAACTTGCTTGTTAAGTAGCTAAAAAAAACCCAGTTTCATGTGAGATAAGGGGTTGGAGGCATCAACACTGACAAGTTTCTTGCTCCTGATCTCCACTAGGAAGTTGGAGGTAGGCTAGGACCTAACCAGGTTATGACCAGATTTACCCCCCATTACAGAACAGTTAGCACCAGGCAATCAATTGTAGATTAGCGTCAGAGATCTATTTGGTATGTTCTGAGTGTCCAGGATTCTCGTAGCCATTTTGGAAAAAAATATATTGTAAGATGAACTTGATGGTTCACTCCTGTAATCCCAGCCACTCAAGAGGCATAGATATGAGGATTGTGGTCCAGGCTGGCCCACAATACACTATACAAAAATTAAAACAAAATGGCTGGGGCTCAAGTACTAGTCACCTACCTTGCAAGTAAGAAGCCCTGAGTTCAATCCCCAGTACTTCCCTGATCCCAAAATTGTAAGTCACTATAATGTTTTTAATTCTGTTGGGCCATTCTTATTTTAGACTTTTAATATCATTCCAAGATGTTGTATCCAATACTGTTCCACAAGCACACAATCACTCTTTCCAAGGAACTTTGCAAGTGAAATTCACAAAAGCAATGTTAGCATAATAAAAACTAATAAAAATCCTTTAATAGTATGGAACTCAAGTGTGTAATAAATCCTGGTTGTTTTGGGGAAATAGAATTAATTACATAAAGCTGATTATGACCAACATCTTTGAAGCTATTTCTTTGAGTATTCATTTTATTTATTTATTTTTTTTAGCTAGGACCAAACAAGGTTTGTGGAAGTGTGCATATCATGTCCCCTATCCATTTGATATCCAGTTTCTTTTCTTATTATGTTCTTAACCATCACACATTCTGCACAGGACTCTGCTCCTGCACAGAGGCAGCTTTCTGCAAGAGCAAGTGTTGCTGCCTGTGGTAGAGGGCTGCCTGCTGTCGTGTTTACCTTCACTGGGGCTGCCTGGCTATTGTCGAGCCAGTTGAAATGATTCATGGGTCTGACAGATGTCTGGTACAGCTGGATGTGTCCTTGATTATCCCAAAAGTCTGGACAGCACTGTCATTCACCATTGCCCAAATTATCTTTGTATTGACTGTGGAACCCTCTGTGACAGGACTTTAATGGCTAATTACCCAGGATACCTTTGGTACTCACTTCATAATGGTTTAGTAGGGAAGAAAAAAGACGGTAAGGAAATGAGAAAAAGCATACCCATAAAAGTAACATCCTGTTCTTTGCAAAGAACACAGACTCTAGTGTGATACAGAATCTGTATTTATTTGACATCATACGTTTATGCTAATGAAATCCAGGGCCACAATAGTCAAAGCATAGATTTCTCATGAAACACATAAGGAGGAAATAAAATGTAAAGAACCTTGACAGTGATAAATTATGGACAATAGAAGGAGCTATTAGCTGTGAGACAATTGTATGTGTTACATACTTGAAAAGGGATGACAAGTGGCCATTTGCCTGCCTCATGTGTTGCAAGGGGAAGGGGGAGGAACATGTTCTGCTTAGCAAATAACCTCCCCAGGAATAGAGGGGAGGGAGGAAGAAGGAAGAGATCCTTGGTAAAGCTGCTGGGAGGAGCAAGGAACAAGAATGGAAAGCTGAGGTTTCATTTTCCCCCCTGTAACACCATAAATTAGCACATTTTGACAAACATAGCTCCCACAAAGCAGATATATATTAGGGGGAAAAAGATAAGGGAATAGAGGGTACCAAATCCCATTTTGACTTTTAGTGGAGATGATGAGATCCCAGGAGGAAGACAAAGCAGACTGGGAACAGCTTTTCACACAAAGAATGCAGTCATTTGCTACATCTTGTCCAGACTGTGTTTGAATGTCACTCCTGTCTTAATTACCAGACTAACAAAGCTATTCTGTTCTTCTGGAATCTCCACCACAGTTCTCACAATGTCTAAGGGCAATCTGAAAGGACTGGATCTATACAAAGTAACCAGGCGAGACCGTAGCCTTGTGGGGAAGCAGGGGACAATAGGCAAAGGTGCATTCTTTTGCTCTTGAGTGGACACAGGGACTCACCTGAGTTTGGGAACAAATGCTTGGCAGGGCAGGTGTTCCAGCTTGTGTCAATGTTTGGGACCATGCTTACTGAAATTCTGATTCATTAAATTGTCCTTTTAAATGGAAACAAAGAAGAAAACCCCTCCCATTTCAGTCCATTGCTAAATACTTGTATCTTAAGTGTTTCATTCCACTCTTCCTGATCCCTCTCAGATGATTTGTGATGGTTTTAGGGATACTTCAGTCTCTGATTCTCATAGTGACAGATTAGGAGAGGAAGGTTCAGGAGTTTAGGCTGAATGTCCCCAGAGCCTTGTGCTGATGCACACCTGAGGTGACTTTTCCCACACAGACTAACAGGTCTGCATCTATCATTCCAGTCGTATCTTCTCCTTCAATATGACTTGGAGTGAACAGTTCAGTTAGTCCAGGGCTCTGGTTAATAGGAGTTATTTTGTACTTGAAGAGAACGTTGCCACATGTCAAAAACTTTCAGGTGATATATTCATGTTTCTATTTAGGTTTGGGTAGGAAAGAGTGATAACACTATAGCAAAAGAGAGAAAGTGAATCATAAATCTTTAGCTCTATTTCACCTCAGCTGAATAGCAATTATGTATCTTTTTCATGCCATCACAGTTATTAACTAAAAACAGAATTTCTTGATCACACTTTAGCTATAATAATTAGCATTTTATGTGTAGAAGATGGGCATTGACTTAAGTTATTTTTTTAAAGTGTTGGAATCATTACAGAAAATGTTTATTAGTTGAGTTCATTAAAGAAGTGCCCCCGTGCTTCTCCATACATTTTAAGGAATATTTCATATACAGTTACCATTTGCCCTAAGTCAAAGTCCAGATAATTCTAGGTATAATGTGAAGCTAGTTTTAAAGTTATTTCTTAAAAAGTAGCAGTATCAGTGTCTTGAAATCCCTGTTTATATAAATAGGATTTGGATAAGTGTGCCTAAAAGTAAAGTAGATAGTGAAAAATGGTATCTACTGTAAACAAACCATGTATAAAAATCATCTTTTAAGTGAGATTTTAATCAAATAAATGTTACAAATATGCCATGTAGTCATAAATTTAATATTTCTGTTTCTCCCTAGAAACATAATGCATAACTTAAAATCCAAGGGGTAATGTTTAAAAATGCTTTCAAGCTGGGTGCTGGTGGCTCACACCTGTAATTCTAGCTACTCAGAAGGCTGAGGATCATGGTTTGAAGCCAGCCCAGGCAGGAAAGTTGTGAGACTCTTATCTCTAGTAAACTACTTAGAAAAAGCTGGAAGTGGCACTGTGGCTCAAGTGGTAGAGTGTTAGCCTTGAGCACAAAAAGGCTAAGGGACAGTAACCAGCCCCTGAGTTCAAGCTCCAGGACCAGAAAAAAAAAAGCCTTCAGTTATCACTGTGATTGCCTTGGAAGTAAGAAAATGTCAAAGTAGAAATAAGAACAATGAATTGTTTAAATAGGGATATGGACTGACCCATTGCAACAATAAGATGTACAAGATGCTATGTCGAAAATGAACTTTACAATTTAGGCAGAGGTGTGGGGGGTGGGAGATGGAGGTGAGGGGGTGGAGCTGAGGAGGTGGGAGGGAAGGGATGGCAGGGGAAAAGCAGAGGAGGAGGCAACAATGTTGGATAAGAAATGTACTCATTACCTTGCTCATGTAACTGTAACTCCTTTGTACAGTATTTTCACAATAAAAACGTAATTAAAAAAAGAAAAATGACGATTCTAGGCTGTTATGAAATATGAGCATTAGAAAAAATCATGAAATATGTATTTATAAGTCTTCCTAGATGTACTTGTTTTGAATGGAATGGGCACATGTTTTATTCACTAACTCTGGCTTTGGGACAATGATGGACCAAAATTTTAGAAGGTGGGGTAAAAAGCCACCGAAGAAAGAAGAAAAAGGCGCTCTGGTACATGATTTATCAGTTTGCCATTCAATCTGTGGAAGTATTTCTTGGGTGCAATTATTAGTGGTCTTCAGAAGAAAAACCCATGGCACAGAAAGATCTAGGAGTTGCAAGTCCTAATACTTACAGGGGCCAGGTAGGAACATAATAGGGTGGTAGGGTGTGGCAACCAGGGGGTGTCCACACTGAAGAAAACAGCTTCCACTAACTGTTGATGTATATAAATGAGAGTTAAGCTTTAGTAGCCAGTAAATAGTAAGAGCTATGTGTTAGAGTAGATGCTGTTTGGTTTGGGGTGATACATGGTTGGTGACAGGATTGTGCTTACCTATATGTGGCTTTGTTTCTTTTGTTTTATATCATCTCATCCACATGATTAGAGAGATGAAGAGTTTCCCATAAGGTCTAAAGTTGTCTAACTTGTCTTTCCTTCCAACTCCTCTTTACCTGAGGGCTCAGGGAAAATTCCCACAAACCCTCTGATAGGATGAGCTGTGACATCACACCTCTTAGATGCCTCGCTGATAGCACTGTCAGAATTGTGAACATGTAATAGCTATTGTCCCTTTTCCCTAACAGACTTGAAACTCCATGAGGACAAACAAGAGCATCTATATCTTTTGGATGTCCTTCAGTGTCTGCTATGGATTTGCAGAATAAATGACAACAGACATTTAAATGAGTCATATAAAATGTGTCCTGAGGTTAGTCTATCTCAAGTTCTTTCTGGAGAATTAAATGAGAATGACTTGTTTTTCCACTGTCAAATAAATGCTCTGTCAACTCTGAGAACTTTTGAGAAGTTTCTCTGCTGAGATTGGGAGCTTCTTAATATTTAATTTTGGGGAGATTCTTGATTTTTTTATTCTGAAATGTGGAAATAATAGAAATTTCCTTATAATGCTCATTTAGAACAAATTCTGTGCTTTTTTTCCTACTTAACAGTAAGAATGGGAAATATTAATGATGATAAATTATTAAAATGGCCACAAATGATTTCCTTTTCTTTAACCATTGGCTATGTCACTTGTTCTGGTCAATGTATAATACTAGCAAATGTGATGAATCAGATGGTTAAGAATTAGGAGATTTTTTTTCTTGGTACTCTTGGAAACCTTGTGACTACCACCATATGAATGGTGAAGGTATTTGGCCCAGTTGCCCTCATTACTCCAACCAACAGCCAGCATTTATAAATAATCACAGAGTGCAGTCAGCCTGGACCAACCAGCCCCCCAGGTAACCTTCCTGCAGTGGTACAGGGAAACTCATGATGGCCCAGCACATGGTCTGCCCAGTTGGGCTAGACCTTTATTACTGTCCATAGAACTTCAACCTAAGCTTTGGAATGACTTGTTATGCAGTGAAAGACAGCCGATACACAATTGTTTTAGGGCTATGATATCTTATCGATAAAGCAAAACTTGGAAAAATATGGAAGCCAACTCTCATCTCATTCCAAGTCAACCATGTACTATTATCATTAGGAAGAAGTATTTCAACAAAGGAAAGAAATGTATCAGAGATAGAGAATGTGGAGGAAGGGCCACAGTTTCATTCTGAGCCCCTTTCCAGATCTTATTAGCACCAGAGCACAGGAAGCCGATTTTGGTGGGAAGATAGAGGAGTGAGAGAGAAAGCGGTGGCGGGAGCCACGCTATGGTAAAACTTACCTGGAGTAAATGGAAGAATTCTCTGTACTGACATTCTTTACTGACTATATTCTCATGATTATGAACACTCCAGACCACATTTCTAGTCTTTGAAAGTTAAAGAATGAAGGCAAGCAAGTACGAGGTCTACCCAGTGTGTCATCTTAAATGTGGAGAAAACACACATATTAGATGCATACGTTTGCCTTTAAAGCCCTTAAGTCTGTCTTAGCATTTTAAGGAAAATACGTTGAATGTACATAGTGGTTATTTTCAAAAGTCCTGCTCTGAAACTTCTGTTATGTTTTTGTGCTGAATAGTGATAGAGTAACTTTAAAAAGCAAGAACTATACCAAATGTGGAGTGTGCTTGCAAGTTAGGGTAGGGTGATTATTAATGGAGGGTCTGCTATTTGCCAAAGCTGTATCTCATCTAATCTTCAAAAGTATGAAACTGAAGTTCTCAGGGGTAATAACTTGGCCAGGGAGTGCAATGGCTTGGTTGATATTAGGGATCCAAACTTCAAATCTGATTCTGTTGAGCATGTTCTGCAGCCAAAGCACAGAACTTCCATCAATAGTAACAACAATTGCAACAACTTGTTTCCAGCCTTTATTATATAACATAATTTTTCCACTTAAAACAATAGCTGACAATTATTGAGAATATATATGCTAATAATGTTTAAAGCACTTTACATGATAAATAATTCAGTCCTCACAAAACCCTATGAAGTAGGTATATTTATTATCCTCATTTTCAAAATAATAAAATTGAATCATAAAGAGGTTAGGTAATTTGCCCAAAGTTGCATAGAAGGGATGAAGCAGAAGTTAGATCTGTCAAAGCCCGATTTCTATTAAGCCACATATAGTCGCCATTTGTGTCTTCTAAGATAATTCTGTTATATTTTGAAATCATTAGTCTCATAGCTAATAGATTTCTGGGTAATAAGAATGACTATCCAGTACTTAAGGCAGATGCTCTGGGGCGAATGGCCCAGGAGGGTGTCCCTGTTTGTTTTGCTCCCAGGGTGGAAACGCTTTCATGGAGTGTGGTGCCTGCCATGTGGTAGAAGTGCAATTGATATTTACTTGTGAATGAGTAACGAAGACAGCTCAGTTTTACAGTGCAGGTAGTAGGATAAGGATGGATAAGATAAAACAATGTAGCTTTGGGATACTTATTGGTAGAAAGGTACTGTATTTGTTTTCTAAGGCTACTGGGTATGTTAAAATAAGAATTCATTCTCACCCAGTTCTGGATGCAAGAGGTCCAAAATCAAGGTGTTGGTGAGGTTGTACTCTCTTGGAATGCCTTAGGACCATCTCTGTCATTGCCTCTTCTTTGGGGCTTGAACTCTAGGCCTAGGAGCTGTCCCTCAGCTCTTCAGCTCAAGGTTAGCGCTCTACCAATTGAGTCACAGTGCCACTTCTGGTTTTCTGGTGGTTTACTGGAGATAAGAGTTTCACGGACTTACCTGCCCGGGCTGGCTTTGAACTGCGATCCTCAGATCTCAGCCTCCTGAGTATCTAGGATTACAGGTATGAGCCACCAGAGCCCTGCCCCTTGCCTCTTCTTAATCTCTTAGTGGTTGTTGTCAGTCCTTAGTGTTCCTTGGCCATGGCTGCACAACTCCAGTCTCTGCCTCTTCTTCACATGGCCATCTTACCTCTGTGCATGTCTCTGTCCACATTTCCTTCTTCTTAGAAAGACAAGAGCCATATTGAATCTAGGACCAAACACTAACTTAATATGATGCCATTTTAACTTGATTATATCTACAAAGATTCTGTTTCTAACTAAGGCTACATTTACAAATTCAAGGTAGACATGATTTTTTTTGTAGCAGGGGGGCAGGGGAGAGGTGAAAATACTGTTTCACTTAGTACAGAAATGCTAAGAATCTGAAGTATGTTGTTTACTAATGGGATCAAACATAAGAGACTGCCTGGTCAAGGTCAAGAGGGACTTACCCATGGCTAACAAATCAAAGTCTCAAACTCCTTTTTGTATTGATTTGATTCTTAAGCTCCAACATAATGGTAAAACGTAGAGGACTCTATCACCTACAATATCTTACTGTGAATGAATTTCTCTTGTCTGTGAGCCAATTTGGATGAACCATGGGGTAAAAAGCACAAAAGCTAAAGCAAGAAAATAAGGAAGTAGTAGGGAGCTGACTCTAGTCAAGAAAAAGAGAACAGAAGGTTGGGTGAATGCATGCAAAGACCAAGAATATGACCTTAGGACAAAAGGCAGCCATTAAATCTCTGTCTTTGATTCTGGTACCCTCCATCTTGTATATGCATTTATCCGATTGGGGGAAGGGAAGGGAAGGGGAAATAACAAAATGCTGAAAGAAGTACAAAAGATGACCCATTTCAACAATGATACTCACAGGACACTATGTCAGAAATAAACTTCATGGGGGCTGCTGGGTGGGGAGGTGCAGGGGGAGGGAAGGGATAGTGGGAGAATGACAATGGAGTGGGTAACAATGTTCAATGAGAAATGTACCTTACTCATGTAAATGTAACCCCTCTGTACAGCATCTTTACAATAAAAAAAAAAGAAAAAAAGGCAGCCATTAGTACAGGCATCTAATTGTAGACAGTGAGACCTGTTGCTGCACAATGGATGGTGCAGAGGTAAGACCACTGAAGATGTTATAGAAAAAAAGTGAGCCACCTGAGATGAATAAACAGAGCTAGAGACTCAAGATTAGGAGATACGGCTCTTCCAAAATGCAAAGGGCTCCCTAAGGGAAAGAGGCCACCTACCTGCGAGTCAGTATTTTCCTGTTTCTCTCTGCTGCAACATCAGATCCTCACTCCCGGGAGGGCCTAGAACCCAAGCAGATCAGACATTACTGTGCCAGGGATGTCAACTGAGTACGTGCCAGAGCCCCACCTGCAGCTGGTGAAAATCCTAGTGATGGTAATTGTACTGTGTGGCCAATGGCACATACAGGGAGTGAAAGAAGGCATGGCAGACCTTGTTTTCCTGTAGGTGGAAGGGAACCCTCTCTGGCTTGGTCATCTCTGCCTATCTCTCCATACCACCTTTAGGCAATGCCAGGGAATGGCAGAGGAATACAGATCAGGAGACAGCTAAGCTGGGTGGCCTTGGAGAGTTACACTGTCTGAATTTCCACTGAAAAAATTAAAGGCAAATAGTCATGCAACACTGCCATTCCGGGGACATAGCTTATGCTAAAATATAATCTTCCTCCTTTTTTGGGTATCAAGTTTTTTTTTTTTTTCAGATAGATCTGTACTGTGATTTTTTTTTTCCTGAGCTCAGAAAGATAATCTTACTCCTAACTTTGTTTGCTTTGTTGAGAAATCCTGATTCATCTGGGGCCTGGAGTTTCATTATGATTTTAATTTAAGACCTCAAATTGGGTACTTGACAGAGACGAGTGAATTATGCATCCTGCAGCAGAGAGAATGGGATGCTGCTAAGGCTTTACATTCTGACAAATATATAATTTTTATGCTCTTCTCAGCTTAATTTTACTCTGCTGTGTATTGTAGGATTTTTTTTTTCTTTAATGCTTCATTTTGAAGGGCAGGTTCTATTTAGCTTTTGGATATGCTTGTGTAGGGGTGGAGGTAGAGTGCAGATGAGACAATTCCCTAGGTAAATTTGGTGATACTGTTAATAAAGAATTTAAAATGCTAATTGAGCTCCTTATTTAACCAGTTCAAATTTCCCTCAGGATGATTACAATACCAATGATTAAAAGTTGCAAAGGTACCATAAACTTCCCTGGGTATTGTTGTTTTTTTTCTTTATTCTTAAAAAATCAGTAATGCAAATGATCTCTCCAGCTTTTGCAGCACCATTTAAACATGGATTTTGATTACTTTAAGTTTGCATATAAAAATAGAATCATAAATGTGCCCATTTCCCACAATACAGGGGGACAGAGAGAGAAGAGCAAAACACATCCCATGTTTAAGTAAGCAGTCACAAAAGGCCTTTAAATAACTCCACTTCCTACCATATTTTATTATCTTCTCTCAGTTTTACAGCATTATCTACCATCGAAATGCAGGGAGATTTGTAAAACACTATAGCATTTAAGTCATTACATTTTATAGCTAATTTCTAATGTGGATTTGATTTTTTATGAGCAGAAAAAGAATCTAATTTGCATTAGTGACAGTAACTAGAGAAATTTAACACCTGGCCCTGCTTGTACTAGAAATTGAATATTAGGTACTTGGGTGCTAAAAATGCATTCAGACTTCAAGAGGGATTTTTCATTTATTTATGTGCTGCTCTCATGTTTACCATTACAAAACTGTTCTTATTATGATGGAAGAAAACTCCCTGCCTGTAAGCCTCCTGGATATGCATTTTTCATTCCCTACAAGAGAAAAGGAACTATTTACCCATTAGCAAGAACGCATCCTGAGGGGGGAAAAAAGCATCACCATTCCATGCATCTAAAAAAAATCACAGCCATTCTGAGAGCAGCGCCTTGATTCCTGCTGGTCTCTCCGGCTCCCCTCAGCACCTCTTGATGCTTGAGAGGAAGCATCCTTTATTTTTCTTTTCCTCCTTCCCCTCCCAAGCTCCTCCATGTCACTGTTTCTCTGATAGAAGCTTGGGTGCAGTGTATCCAAGCAAAATTAAACCTCTGCTAAGAAGATCCCGTTGTTGTTACAAGAGCAATCCATATGTTTATAAAGTGTAGAAAATTAGGATCTGCAAAAGAGGCGAAGCTGGTGTTAAATGATATGGGAAGTGACACTTTACATAGCCAGTTACAATTAACACATCGATGGCATTTTGCTGGCTCCTTGCAGTGATAATGCTGTTGTCAAATGTGTTTAGTGCACCAAATCTCCTGGAGCCTTCAGCCAGGCAGCGAGCTTTTGACAGATTGAAGGTTCGGAGATAGGCTATCGTGACAGATGGAACCTGGCACCGATGTTCAGCTTTCGCCGATCACAGGGGACCTGCCCCCCTTATTCTGCAGGGCTCGGCTCTGCAACCTTCCCCCCTTCTGATGAAAGCAGGGGATGGCATTGTTAAATAGTGCATCTGTGTGAGTTAGACTCCTCTGATGAAAGCATAAGGCAGACGCGCTGTGAAGCAAAAGACAGCCTCGGCTCTAACTGCATTTCAGACAGACTTGAGGAAGACCCTAGGGAGCTGGGAGAAAACTTTGGTAAATTTCAGACAAAAAGAGGGAAAATAAAGATCACCCATTCATTTCCTCTCTTCAAAGGATATAAAAATACACCACTGATGACAAGATCTCAATTAATGATTTTCATAAATGTTTCCTCAAGCCTGCACTCTTTCTGCAGCCATGTGGAAGTGACTTTCTTCTCTTTCTACCATTACATTCTTGTATTAATCAATTAATTCCCAAACAATCCAAGGAAATCTAGAAGGCGCTGCCCAGGGGCACTGGGAATCCTCTACTCATTGGGAACTAATTCAATTACTCTAAGATGCTCTCTCTCTCTCTCTTTTTTTTTTTGACATTGAGCTGGATTCTTGAATCTGGGTTTTAAAATCCAAGGCAAGAGCTTACACAGCTAGGCATAAATGGGAGGATAATATAGTTAATTAACCCTTCACCCTTTCCCTCCCCTCCCCTTGTAAAGAAAAACATTAGTCATTTGATTTCAAATGTCCATTTATTTCAAAGGCTTTCTCTATAGCGCTTACAGCCCTTTCTTCTCACTGACAAATTCCCCCTTAATTTCCCTAAACTGGCTGAAGAGTCCTCTTCCTTTGCAGTCTTAATTTTCAATTCTGCTCTCGCTCATACAGTTTGGGAGCAGCGAGTACTGCAGCCCATTTGAGGTATGATAATCAGCTGATTAGCTAGTGGAGTCTTTTTCCCTGAGGCTCTTTGTGTGCAAAATCCTCACACTCAATTGACATGTGGACATCATAAAGCTGATGAAATGCAGTTGTAATGAACAAGAGGAAGCCGCATCTGCAGCCATCCAAATGAAGGACCCTTTCCTCGATCTCGCCATGCTAATTCAGAAAATCTGCTCTTAACATGTACTCCCCCTGGATTGCAAATCGAGCCACATCTCCATGAATGCATATTCAAGGAGTGAATTAGCCTCGGTGGCAAGTGAGGGCCCAGCCTTGGCTAGACTGATTCTAATTTCAAGACAGATTATACTGCATCAACCGTAGTAATGATGTGACAGTTCATTTGTGAGAGTCCTACAGTCAGGTTTACTATCCAGACAGACACAGGTGGACACAGAGAGCTAGCAGGACTTCTTAGACAAGACCAAAGACTGCTGTCAAATTATTTCAGCTAAAATAACCTAGTGAAGGAGAAAAGAGATCATGCATTTAAAAAAAAATTAATGAGTCTTCCTATTTAAACCCTGGCTATAATGGCGGTCAATGGGTGTTTCTCCTCCCATTAGAGGTCCTTGTACACCCAGCAGTTGTTAAATTAGGAAGAAAGAGGTGAAATATCCCTCTGTACCTCTTTTCAGAGAGCTACAAGGCATGTTAAGAAATTTCCAAATGGATGAAACTTGGCACACAAGTTGGTTTGTTTTATATTATTTATTTATGTTCTCAGTTGAATTTCACAAGAATCAGTTTGGAACAGGAAAAACTTGCTGGCTCTGTGACAAGTTGCTAGTAGCGTGGAGCAGCTTTGTTCATCACTAGTTTGGATCACCTTTGGTTGTCTGCCCTACCTTTTTTTTTTTCTATGAATAAATGTTATCTAATGATGGTAAAGAAGGCTCACTTTTCTCTCTACAAGCTCAGAGTCCTTTCCAGACATAGATTTATCTTTGAGATTCAGACAGAGGACAGGTATTAGCAGTATTATTTCAGTAGCAGTTGAGATATAAGCTCGGTGATGAAGTGACTTGGGCAAGGTCACACTGCGAGCCAGTCCCAGATCTCTGCCTTGAACTCATTCTCACCCCTTTCTACAGCACTAGACGCAAAAATACTCCAGGGAAAGATGTTGCACATCTATCGCTAAGAGATTCCTTCATAAGCATTGCTAATAAATATAGCACCTGCCTTAAAAGCAAATGAACAAGACAAGCCTAATAAGGCCTTGTTGTTACTGCCAGGCCATCCACCCAGAGTCTGTCTGCCTGGTTCACACAGAGGTCCTTGTCAAGGAGCCCTGTTTCTGAGATCATAGGGGCTGCTCTTCAGCCTCTTTATGGTTTTTATTATTATTTGCCTTCACATTGACCTTGAGCAATAGCCTTTCAATTTAACTTAACTCAGTAACTATGAAGTGTGTGTCTGTAAACACGATCATAGATTATTCTTCTACTATGTTTGGAAACAAAATTTAGAGTGGCTGATACAAGCTGTCAAGCAGGCCCCCTCTTCTGGCATTCAGGTGGTACCCAGCAGATCACAGCCTGCTCACTATGGGCAAAGCAACTCAGAAACACTTCAGGGAAGAGAAAGTCCCTGAAGGCAAAAGCTCCTAACATTAATAGGTAGAAAAGACAGATGCACATCAGCAAACAAATCAAACAGTTCCAGCTTCATGCCAACTATGCCAAGACACACACGCAGCCCCAAATTTATCAAGTGGATGCCTTCCAAAATCTGCTTGTGCATCAGTGGTTTCAGTCTTATGATGCCTTTTCCCATGTAAGTGGAGTTTTAAATGGTGTTTAGGTTTCTAGGCCAGCTGCCAACGTCATATTTAAACTATAGCACATTGAATAGACTTCTACCAGAACAGCATCACTGATAAGGCAGTGTTGGGCTTAGTGGTCTGGTAGCTCGTGTTCAAATCTCACTTCCGGTGCTTACCATTCTGGAACCCTTACAAGCAATTTAATCTTCTAGGCCTCAATTTTCTTATCTGTAAAAGGGGTTAACAGTACTTATCTAATAAAATTATTAGAAGAATCAAGTGAGAAAAGACATACAGTAAAATATTTGATCTGATATATAGTCAATTCTCAATAAATACTAAACAGAAACAATAGTGATGTTTATATTTTTTAGTTTGTATTTCTCAGGTCTTTATTGCTAATCTCAGCTCAATGTCAAGGGTACACAGAGGCTTGTGTGTATGTATTTCGTTGTTTAGAAAGGGGACTTTTCTGCAGTCATAATTCTGCAGTCGGAATGGGTTCCAGTTCCCATTCAGCTTAGTTGCTTAAGTGTGTCCTTAAGCATGTTACCTCTGTTCCTCGTCTGTAAAATGGGGATATAATTAATATTTAATTCACAGGGCTAGCATGAAAAATAAGTTAACACATGCCAAATGCCATTTGCAAAAACTGTTTCAGTAAATATAGCTATTCTAAGAATTCCTGGCTTGTCTTTGGCAATGACAAATGCAAAGGAAGGCAAAGTTCAGTTGGAGATTAATGACTGTCTCAAGGTTATTGAGACAGTAAAGAATAATCTAGGATTTGAGGTAGGTCTTCGAATCTCTCATCACATACTCTTTTCAGGTCAGTTATCTTTGTCAAATACATCTGAGGTACCCAGTATTGCTTCTTAGCATATATCGAGTCCCTCTTGGGTATAGAGCACTGGGCAACTCAAAAGGAGGAGTTGTGCTCTATACTCCAAACCAAGGGTTGGTAAATTCAACTGCAACTATAGGTCAATGAGATTGCTGGGTGAAAGCAGTTTACCTTTCTAAATGGTTGAACAAATTCAAAAGAGAGGAAATATTTTGTAAGATGTGAAATCATATAAAATTCCAAACAGTCTTTGTAAATAAACGGAGTTTCAGTGGAACCCACTCACACCAATTGTGTGCAGGAGCTTTTGTGCTACTTAGAGGTAAGAAGTGCTAGTGGCCCATAGCTAAAACACTCACTAACCAGCCCTTTGTGGAGAATATTATTTGAACTCTCTCAGGAGCCAAGGAAACCTAGCTTACCACTGGGAGTGTTCAGTGGCCCCGTTGGAGGCATACACATTCCATTCACAGTGGCTGACGTGAACACACCATTGCCTGCACCCTCTGCTGTCTTCTGAAGTGCCCTGGCCGTACAGTGGTTAGGGTAATGGATGTAGGAAGCTTTCTTGAGTTCATGTGTTTCCCTGTGCTTCCACAAAATGTTGTACATCTGGATGTAGTCTTTATGTTAAAACAATGCACACACTTTTTGCCCATATGAGATGAAAAGATTTTCTCTTTTTTTTCTTCACAGTTCCTATTATATAGAATATCTGGTACTTGGTAATATAGTATCAGCACAGTTTTTGGTAAATCAGGTGATGGCTAACAGACCAGGAAATTGTTATGGAGAAGTTTCTATGACTATATATATGTTATATACTAAATATGGCAATTACTTTATCTCAAGATACTAGCCAGCAGGACTTCTATACAATGCTAGTAGGTAAGTTACAGAAGTTTCCAGAACCTGAGTTTGGGAACTAGAGTAAAGCAATCATTTAAAGTTGACACCTAGGAGGCGCATCTATAAAAGAGAGTGCTCAGCCAGAACTGGTTCTGTGTGCTGTGCTAGGGAGTCTGGCTTAACATGGAAGAGACACTAGGGGGCTATGGATGGTGTTAGAAATGGAGTCTTTTGTTTTGGAACAAGATCTGTTGGTGTGGAAACTGAATTGGAGGGAAAGAAGAGTCAACCTACAACAGTGCCATGGGGCATGAGGGTTAGGAAGGCATGTAGCTAAGAGGTTGGAGTTTAGATATAGGTATATTGATAAAGCTGAACAGCTGGGTTAATGAAATGCCATTTTCTGATAGTCAATAAAGGAAGCAATACTTAAGGTCAAGTTTTATTTGTTCTAATATACCTAAGCTAAGAAAAATTCATGGGTATTTGTATGTTTGTATAATCACATTGGGACCAATATAGAGTAGTGGCTAGGAATTCAGGCCTTGGATTTGGCTCTTTATTCCTCCTCCCCCCACCCCTCTTTATTTAGGGAATACTGGGATTTGAACCCAAGGACTCATATATATATATATATATATATATATATATATAGTCAGTTGTGGGGCCTGAACTCTGGGCCTGGGAACCGTCCTTCAGCTCTTCAGCTCAAGTTGAGTGCTCTACCACTTGAGCCACAGCACCACTTCTGTTTTTTTCTGCTTATGTGGTGCTGAGGAATTGAACCCAGGGCCTCATGCATGCAAGGCAAGTGCTCTACCACAGAGCCACCTTCCCAGCCCCCTCATATGTTTCTTAAGCAGGCACTGTGCCACTTGGGCCCCTGTGGCAGTCCCTATTTGTGTTGGTTATTTTCAGGATAGAATCTCATTTTAAGCAAGAGCTGCCCTGGACTATAATCTTGCTGTTTGTACTTCCTTTTGTTGCTGGGATGACAAGCATTCTCCATTGTGCACAGGCATTGTGTTTCTCTTGTATCTTGAGATGACAGGCCTACACCCCTGTGTAGGATCTCATGAATTTATATGCCCAATCTGGTCTTGGACCATGATCTCCTGATCTCTGTCCAAGTAGCTAGGATGACAGACGAATTACTACACCCAGATGAAACTTAACTCTGAGATCTTGAGTAACTCAGTTTACTTCTTTAAACCCTCATTTCTTCTGCTGTTATCCACCCCCCCCCCACAGGTCATGTGAGGAAATAAGAAAATGATGCATGTTCAAGTGCATATCAGAGTGCCTGGTAATCAGCAAGCAGTAAATTAATGTGATTGTTATTATAGAATGCTTTGTGTTTCCTCTAGGTACAATCTTCTCAAGCCTTAGCTATGTTTGCATTCTAGAAAGATATATGAGAAGACTTTTGGTTAAACTGGATTTTTAAAGTCCTAGATACCTAAAATAAAAGTTTCAAAGCAATATGCTAAAAAGAGTTTAATTCTTAGAAGCCCAGAAACAATTTAATGGGCCTATTTGGTTAAATTAAATACAGTTCTTGGAAACCAGCTCAAATGCACGGGTTGCTATTCAAAGGTTCCAGAGAGTGCCACTTGCCTGCTTGGGAAGCCGCAAACAAGGTCAGTATTGATAGCTCACGCTTCAGTGAGTGTATCAATTTAAAGCTTCATCAGTGATTCTCACTCATCTGCAGCCTGCATGGCTGTTGTCTTGTAAGAACCGGGTGACTTACGAACCTATTAAGTAACTTCTCCACTTGTGCTCTAATGAGTCTATTGTTTCCTGGGAAGAACACAAACACCTGAGTACAAGCACAAATAACAGGGCCCAGGGCCAGGCAGATTTTGTTTTGATTTCTTGTTGTGCGTGCTGATAATTTTGCCTCCTCTGGAGTTGTATCTCTTTTCCTCTCCCTCCCCTGTCCTTCCCTCCCCTGTCCTTCCCTTCCCTTCCCTTCCCTCCCTTTCCTTTCCTTCCCTTCCCTTCCCTTCCCTGTCCTTCCCTTCCCTTCCCTGTCCTTTCCTTCCCTTCCCTTCCCTTCCCTTCCCTTCCCTCCCTTCCCTGTCCTTCCCTTCCCTTCCCTCCCTGTCCTTC
>NW_012267221.1:24941869-24970918 GCF_000151885.1 Dipodomys ordii
TCCCTTCCCTTCCCTCCCCTGTCCTTCCCTTCCCTTCCCTCCCTGTCCTTCCCTTCCCTCCCCTGTCCTTTCCTTCCCTTCCCTCCCCTCCCTGTCCTTCCCTTCCCTTCCCTTCCCTCCCCTGTCCTTCCCTTCCCTTCCCTTCCCTCCCCTGTCCTTCCCTTCCCTTCCCTTCCCTCCCTGTCCTTCCCTTCCCTTCCCTCCCTGTCCTTCCTTCCCTTCCCTCCCCTGTCCTTTCCTTCCCTTCCCTTCCCTCCCTGTCCTTCCCTTCCCTCCCTGTCCTTCCCTTCCCTTCCCTCCCCTGTCCTTCCCTTCCTTTCCCTTCCCTCCCCTGTCCTTCCTTCCCTTCCCTTGCCTTCCTTCTTCAATCTTTCCTCCACCTTCCTCTTTCCCACTCTTCCTTGATTTTTCCTCCTTTTTGAAGTACTGGGGTATGCTTGCTAGGCAGTCACTGTATTACTTGTATCACACCAGTCCTTTTTTCTTTAGTTATTTTTCAGGTTTCCTTGGAATGTCTCAGATTGTAATCCTTCCCAGCTCTGCTTATTGAGTTGCTAGGGTCACAGGTGTGAGCCACCTGGCCTGGCACCATGCCTCCCTCAAGGCAGTGCTACATGTGAGAAGGATACAATGGGGGTATCAAGCCCTAAAAAGGACAGTTACTGTCCAGTTCAAAGAATTCTGGTTGTAGCTGCCTTATCTGCCATGGGGGCTTAGTGCGTGTCCTTCTGGAGTTTTAGCAATAGAGACCTATCTCCTGTTGCCCCTGTCTTAACAGTGGAGATGCCATCACCCCTACTCTTGGCTCCTCCCAGAGACGGCATCATGGAGACGCCAGCCAAGGAACTCTTTTGTAGCTCCACGATGGAGGAATTTCTGTTACCATGATTCGAGATTAGTGTCTCACAAATACATAGAGACACATAGTCACATAATACACACATTCACACATATGTGCAATATCACTAGTAAGAGTTGAAAGATAAAAATTAATATGCTAACCTCTGGTCTTAACATTGCCTGATAAAATTACATTTCTCATTGATAAAATGGAAAATTATTCATCATTTATAAAATATTTATCCATTTTATCAGAGTCCCTCTTAAAAAGGAAACTAGAGAATTATATCTAAATAAGATTTTTAGGGCAGGGATTGGTAGAATTCAGCAGCATTGCTGTGCTGTTCCGCTTCAGAAATAGAAAATTAGAATAGAGAAGAGCAGAGAGGAGAGGAGAAAGGGAGATGAGGCAGAGAGGGGCATTAGACACTTTACAGGAGACCAGGGATTACTCAGAAAGATGGTTGTTTTCTGTGGTAGAACCATAAGAGGATTTTAAAGAAGTCCAATACTGTCTGCACAGGCCATCTTCCCGAAGTTTTAGGAATTGCTCAGGGAGTTCAATAGGAAAATAAGGATAAGGGATGCTGTTCTCTGGGCCTGGGTTGAGGTAAGGGACAGGAGAGTGGAGTAACAGAAGAGTCTAAGAGTCAAGAAGTCAGTCAAGTCATGAACAGCCAATAGCAACCAACACAACATAAGCTCTTGAGAGTTTTCAGAACTTGTGGGAAAGAACTTGAACTTCCAAGGATAGAGGCATGGATTCTAGCAAGAATTTCATTTCCACTCTTCATGTCTAGAGTAGCTGTGCTTGAGAACCTGGCTCCCTCAAACTCTGCAATGACCAGCACCTATCTTTCACTGACATCTAGGCCTGTAGTCTCAGGGGTTTTATGTCCTGTCTTGAAGATGTTTTCTCTGAGTATGACAATCAACACGCACTTGGACCTTGAAACATAATGGGTCACACAGAGAACTGGGAAAGCGGGAATTACATAATCGAAATCTCTTAAGCTTACTATCATAAGCTCTCCTTTCTGGCTCTGCCCTCCCATCACTTCATTATAAAGATGGATGGCTATGGGCCACTGAGGTAGTGGGCTCCCCATTGCTGGAAGGATTAAGCTGAGCTTGAGTGACCTGCTGACTGGAAGGTTGGTTGGGGGATTCTCACTTCAGGCAGAGAGGCTCAGCAGACAGGCTCTAGTCCCTTCAAAAGCTTGAGCTTCTATTGTGTAGGGGAGGATGCCAAACTTTCAGACAAGTTTAAAATCTACCAAATGCCAGTGGCTGTTTCTAAAAAAAAAATGTATATGTAGCTCTTCCCACATCTCTGTTAAGCTGCTCCAGCACATACCAATTCTGTTCTCCTTTCTTAGGAGGAAGGAGTAGAGCTTTGGCCCTTCTCCACTGACCCCTGCTGGAAGCAGCACTTGGCAGGTAGGGGACCACCCAGAGCCCACAGCACTGGGAGCTGCAGGGGACCTTTTTGTCTCTATCATGGATCCCATGACCACGTGGGGTTTCTGGAGACCCATCATACCTGTCTGTAGAGGTATGGGGAAGAGGAAAGGAAAGGACAGGTGAAGGAAGAGTGCCAGACCCTCACAACCACAGTCAGAGTCACAGCATGTGTGTAAGGAGCTCTGGGGTGAAGGAGGTAAGGGTCTGGGAGGCTGGATGTGTGTCTTCCTTGGCAGGGTGGAGTTGGGTTTCTTTTTAGTACCTCTTATTGTCTCTTCCCTTTTCTTGAAAAGTCTTTGTGAATAGGCAGGAGGAGGGGAACCACAGATTTGCTTACAATCAAACACAGATGTATGGAGAAAATGTACTTTTGAAATCTGGTTCTATAAGTGATTTATTTTCTCCATGAACACCTGCTCAGAGTGTCAGGAAAAATGTATTTTTAAAATTCACTCCAAATTAAAGTTTAATCTGCTAAAAAATAATTTGCAAATGAATTGTTCTATCTCTCTGATGATAGTTTGCATGTTTTTGTCCTTCCAAAAATTCCTGTGTTGGAACTTTAACCCAATGTGACAGGATTAAGATCTGAGGCTTTTCGATAAATGATTAAGTCAGGAGGGTGGAACTCTCATGACTGGAATCAGTGAGCTTATAAAGGAGCCCTGTGAAATAGCCCCCATTTTCCTCATTCTGTCCTATTACCAAGTCAGGACACAACATTTGTCCTCTTCAGAGGGCATAAATCAGAAGGTCTTTGGGAACAATGACTGGGACCTTATTAGACAGTGAACCCTACCAGGATTCTAGCTTCCAGAACTGTGTAAAAATAGGACTTCTGTTCTTTATAAACTATAAAGGCTCCAGTATTTTGTTACAGTAGCTCAAATGGACTAAAAACACTCATAGATACCTTGCTGTCTCTGCCTTGGGTGGTTTTTGGATGTATATGGGCACAGGTGACTTCAGGAAACAAGGAGAGACAGGCACTCTGATCCAAGTGTCTTTACCCCATGCAGTAACTCTGCCATTGGTAGAGGTCACCTGGCCGGCACTGGCCAGTGAGGTGCTCTGATCAAGTAGCTTATGATCTTGTCATTTTGCTGGCTTGATGGAAGCATGACACGTTTGTTCACCTATCTCTTCTTGGTTCTAGTTCTTTGGAGCTGCTGGAGTTTACAAATAAAAATATATTCAAATAGTACATTCAGTACGGTCCTGCTTATCTGAACGCAAACTAAATTGGATTGCCTGCATTTTATTCAGCTCTCCTCATCCTGGACCCTGAACCAGCGCAACAAAGACAGGGGTCCCGTTGAGGGATCCTTTTCTGCAAATTCACTTCAGAGACACAGGGCACCTTTGGACATGTGGGCTCCTTCTGTGCCCCAGGATTCCTAGCTGGCATGGGAAGGCTGAAGTCAGGCCCTTTTTCTGCTAAACACCTCCACCAGACTGCCTTTCTCCCTGATGTGGCATCCTACACTGGTGCTGGGAGGCTAAGTGCTTGTGCCTAGAGCCCCAGGGGCCTGGCACAGTCCTACCTGCCCCATGATCTTTCTTTTCTGTTCACCTTCTGCCTCTGCCTTTCTCCTTGGCACTCAGATCCTCTAGGTCAAAGGCAGTTTCTTTTTTATTCATGCCATGGAATGGATATTCCTTCTACCAACTAAGCAGCTAGCCTCTGGTCTGGCTGACAGAGCAGAAAGAATGTTTTCCATGCATGACAGGAGAATGCACTGACCGGCATTCTCTAGCCTTGGTTCTGCTTATGTTAAAGACAGCATTAGAGAAATGTGGAAAAGCCTCAAGCTAATCATCTGGCTGACACCATTATAGTCTTCCTACAAAGTCCTTTTTTGCTTGTCAAGTATCAGAGTCTCTTCAAGTATCAGAGTCTCTTTTATTGCGTTTCTTGGCGTTTCTCTGTGCCTATCCTGTTCTCATAGAGATGTGGGTATTACCTTCTGATCGGACAGATGATCAGCAACTCAGAAAAGCAACAGAAAAATCATACTGTTATTAGTTTACATATCTCTTCATGTATTCACATCATAAGAATTTCCTTTTGAGCTGAACATCCTCCTTCCTTCTGTACTCAGAGGTTTCTTGTACTACGGCCTTCTATTATGAAGGTTTTTGTCTCCTGACGTCTTCAGGTGATAAATCAAGTTCTGGGCCGTAAAATATTTAAGGTTTTGATTGAATTATGACACCCTTCCAAAACATAGAAAGGTAAAAGTTTAAAAAAGCAGCAACCCCTCCCAGATATGATTCTTCACACAGGATCTGTAACTAACAACTTTATAAAATGTAAAAGACACAAAAATTATTTACAGCCTTTTGTTTTCAGCCCAAATTTCATATGTATGTTTTCATAGTGTTTTAAGCTGCAGGTTTGCATTCAAAAATAAATGATCAAGGGAGGGGGCATGAATAAAATGGTAGAGCGATTCACTTAGCAAGCACAAGACTCTGGATACAAACCCAGTACTTCCCAAACAACAGACAAACAAAAAAAGGTAAATAATTCAGGTATTCGGACTGAAGCGCATTATAGCATAGGGCAGTGCAAAAATGGGAAATAATCTCACACACTTTCAATCCTAGCTACTTGGGTGGGATAGATTGGGAGGACTATGGTTTGAGGCCTGCCCAGGCAAACATAGTGAGATCCTCTCAACAACTAAATCAGACGTGATTTGTTTGTAATCTGAAGCACTCAGAAGGTATAGATAAGAGGATTCAAGGTTGACTCTAGGCAAAAAAAAAAAACAACTCCAGATCCTATCTGAAAAAGAACTGCAGTACAAAAGACTGCAAGTATGGCTCAAGCACCTAGCTGGCAAGCACAAGACCTTGAATTCAAACTCCAATACTGGAAAAACAAAGAAAGAGGGATGGGGATGTGTAAAGCTACAGCATACATTCCCCATGGTTTACAACAGCTTTCCTTTAGACTACTAAAATGTTTGAGGCAATACAAAAATAAAAACTGATAAAATGTTTGAGGCAGAAGCTAGGTGGGAGCCAATCGTTCCAATCTCCATCTTCTGTGGATGGAGAAAGGGGTCAGGTGATCTCTTCTCTCACCAGTAGGGGGCAGAACTTAGAACCTCCCCTTCCTTCCTTTAGAAAAGTTGATACTTCTCCCATGGCCTACCTGCTGGCCCCCCATCACCCACCTCCCATCTACTGATTAACAAAAATAGGCTGCCACACATTCTGGTATCAAGAATGTCGTAAAGTTTAAATTGGACTATCTTGTAATTAAGCACATTTTTAAAAGTTTGAAGGTGGGCTATACACTCTGCTTCAGCATATTAACTCTTTCACAAGGAGGAAGGGGAATTTAAACAGAAGACAAAAAGGGAAACCACATCCTTTATTTGGTAGCAGTGAAATCTGTTCAATGCTATTGGATTATAATGAGCCAACTTTTTAATCTGGAGTCTGTGCTTCGGGAAATACAGCCCTCAGAAATAAACAACAATTTTCACACTTTAAAAAAAATTAACAATGGTGGGGAAAGTTTTCTTACCTAGGGTCAGTTCTATAGGGTTTGAGAGGTTTTTTGTTTTTGTTTTTGTGTTTTTGTTTTTTGTTGGGGGGGGGTCTGGTCGTGGGGCTTGAACTCTGGGCCTGGGCACTGTCCCTCAGCTCTTCAGTTCAAGGCTAGCGCCCTACCATTTGAGCCACAGCGCCACTTCCGGCTTTTTTTCTGCTTATATGGTGCTGAGGAATCGAACCCAGGGCCTCATGCATGCAAGGCAAGCGCTCTACCACTGAGCCACCGCCCCCCAGCCTCTGTGTTTTTTTAAAACTTTTTTTTCTGAGATGCACTCATATTCTGCATCATTGCATAAACAGAAAGAAGATCTAAAGACTTTATACTCAGATTTAAGACACTCTATGGTCAGATAACATTTCAAAGTGTATATGCAACTCTTTTAGTCCTCCAAAGCCCAACCTAGACCCAGGAACTCAGGGGCAGTGCTTTTGGTTTAGAACTCTTGCTTATGCTTCATTGATTTGCAAAACTTGAGAAGAGCTTTCTAATTCTAGCACATGCCACTTTTGCAGTGTGACTTGGGTCAGCCTCTTAGCTCCAGCACTGAAAATGCAAGCACCTGGATAGAGAGGTCTCCACTTCCCCTTTGGTTTCCTGTGGTTCCCTCTATTAAGTTTTGCATGTGGCACGTGTCCCATCTGATATTCACTGGCACTGCCTTGAGAGTGGAGTCCATGACCAGCAGAAAGGATAGAATTTTTAAATGTACACGGATTTTTTTGTTTTGTTTTGTTTTCAGAAGAAGCTGACTCTAGGAATGACCCTGTCTCTAATACTGCCTCAGAAAGCACTGCTAGCCTCAAATTCCACCTCTGACTTCCAAGTCTGGCAGCCACCTCAGAGCACTAATAGGGAAAGCTGTGACTTGCTCGGTAATAACACACTGCCTTGGAATAATCACTTTCAAATGAATCAACAACAGCAGTTATTTGCCTGATCTAATTAGCATCACCTTATTTTGAGCAGGCAGAAAAAGGTTGGCATGTTCTGTATGATGCGCCATGTAGCAAATTATATACACAAAGCAACATCATAGGGTCAGGAGCTCACCTCTGTGGCTGAGGGCTTCCAGGCAGCCCCTCCCCCACCCCTATTTCTTTCCTACACGAGCTCAGTATGACAACTGTGAGGAAATCTTTAATTTGCCATGTAGCCCAAATGAGGTTTAAGTGTTTAAGAAAACTTGCTCTACAGGAATATTGTTAAGAACAAAGATGAAATTCCCTTTGCATACAAGAATATTCAGAATATTTAATGTGAGAAATCAAACTCTCATTTACCTGGTAGAAATGTTAAGAAAGAAAGCCTTACCCTGAGGTTCTTCCTAAAAGAGATGAAACTGTCTTGGGAACCTAATCTATGGGTATTGTATGAAGGGAAGGCTGGGAGTAAAAACCAGATGGGTGGCTCAGTCCTTAGGAAGGAGAAGTGCCACCAAGCTGGAGGAAAGCTGGTGTGTGACAAACAGCTGGCTCGTGGTCCAGTTGGATGTGGGTGCTTCCTTTCATTCGAAGAGGCTACAGGACCTTGGATGGTGCCATGGGAGAAATGTTTGGGGAAATCAACTCAGGCAGTGATGGGCTAGAGCCAGAAAAGTGCATCCCTTTCCAAACGTGATCAAGATTGGTCACAAGTGCCCTATCTCCATATTCTCAGACTTATGTGAGACACTAAGGCAAGGGAGAACTCCTCTGTGATGACTGAGATAGAAACTCCATCTGCTCTGCTCAGATTGAAGCCATGTGTAATTTGAATTAGAAAAGTAAAATGTAGACTTTAGAGCTACACTTCCTGCATTCATAAATTGGGTCTACACACTTGCTACTTGAAAGAATTTGGGTAGGGGCCTAGACACTTATCTTTAAAATGAGAAAATTACATCATCTACTTTATAAGGTACTGAGAGGATAGGGTTCATATATTTGAAGTCCATCTTAGAACACAGTCTGGTATGTACAAAGTGCTTTATTTCCTCTCAATCTTGTTGGGGTAGTATGACAGGGTATGTTCATAAACAGCCCTAAGTATCTTCAGATCTCCTCAGACCTCCAAATTCACAAATATTCACATCTCTATTATAATGGGCACTTGGTGTATCTCAATTGTAAAGCACTTGCTTAGCATGTGCACAGCTCTGGGTTCTATTCCCCATATCATAAACACACACATGCACACACAACATATATATATATATATATATATGCATATATATATGTATATATATATATGCATACTATGGTGTATTTGCATATAATATGTTTTAACTCTCAATTACTTATAATATTAATGCAATATGAATGCTATTTAATAGTTATACATTTTTTAGGGAATAAAAATAACAAGATGCTGGGTGCTGGTGGCTCATGCCTGTAATCCTAGCTACTCAGGAGGCTGAGGATCATGGTTCAAAGCCAGCCTGGGAAGGAAAGGCCATGAAACTCTTATCTCCAATAAATCACCAGAAAACCAGAAGTGGCGCTGTGGCTCAAGAGGTAGAACGCTAGCCTTGAGCTGAAGAGCTGAGGGACAACACTCAGGCCCAGAGTTCAAGTTCCATGACTGACCAAAAAAAAAAAAAAAAGTAAAGTCTGTATGTTCAATAGAGATGTATTTTTGTGTGAATTAAAAAAAATTGGCAGCAATGGGTTTGAACGCTGGGTCTTCGACTTGCTAAGCAGGCATTTCTACTCTTCCGGCTTTTTCATTTTTGTTATTTTAGAGTAAGATCTCAACTTTTGCTTGGGTCAGTCTGGACTATGTCCTCCTATCTATGTTTTCTATATATTTGGCATGACAGGCATGGGCCACCATGCCTAGCCTTTTATTGGTTGAGATGGATCTGGAAAACTGAAATGGTGATACTCCCAATTTTTGTCTCCCAAGAAGAAAGAATTTCAGGTATGAGCCACAATGACTGGTTTTGAATGACTATGCTATAGAAATAGTTGTATTACTGGCTTGTGTCTTTTGTTAAATGATCTCTATAGAAGAAGACATTTAAGATGGTTCATTTAATTTAAAATTAATTTTTGGTTCTGTTTTTCTTGAGACAGGTTCTTACTAGGTAGCCTAGGTAGGCTTTGGACTTTCCATCTTCCTGTTTCAGTTTCCTGGGGACTAAGATTACAGGCATGAACCACCATGTTTCCATACAGTTAATTTTAAATTACATATTCTTATAGTGCATTAGTGTCCACATGTCTTTTATTTTTGCTTTCACATTGTCTCTGTTCTCTCATACTATTTTTATTCCAGTAAGCTGGAAACTATTCAGTCCTTGTGTCTTTACCTGTGGCCCTAAATTCCTGATACAGTAGGCAGCCAGCAAATAGACTTTAGGTTGAATTGAAGCCTGATCCTTTGTAGGGACCCATCCAAGTGTTCAGCTTAATGAAAGCTTTCTAATGGAAAATGCCTTTACAAGGAGTTATTTGGAGTTTATGATCCTAAGGCTCCATGATATGTAGGTGCCATGAGATAGCATTGATAATTAGAAGGGCAGTTGACTTCCAGCTTTCTCTCCTCAAAGCTTCCAGGTATGAGGAAGAAGTTGTGCTCTCTAAAGAGAGCAACTCCAGGCCCGAAGACCTTTGTCAAGTGAGCATTGGAAGGAACCCAGGTTGACCTGGGTCAGGGTTCTGGGGGAGGGGGGAGAACCGCTGTTCTAGAGTGAGTAGAGAGTTGAGTGGAGACTGGGTTTCTCTTTTTCCTCTGGTCATAGCAAGAGAGCAGGATGCCAAAGATATATTTGGTTTCTGTGAATTCCATGATGTGTCACCAACCAAGTGTCTCGAAACATTTAAAAAACCTTAACAAATATGGGGGAAAAAGCATTTGAAGGAAACAACAGGGTGGACTGTGGATTAATATTCGGAGGGTAGCAGTAGCCATGGACACTGATAACAGGGAACTAGCTCTGTGTAAGGCTTGCGTATATCATTTCATTTATTCCTCACAGAGGCTGGAGCAAGCATGTGACTATTTTCTCCAGAGGAAAAAAAATGAAGCTGGAAAGGATGTTGACTGATGATACCAAAGATAGAGCTTCTGAGTATATTGTCCTTCAACAGGAAAGAGTGATCTAACCTGGGGCCAACCAAGTTCTAAGTGCCAATAAAGATAGTGGCTGAGGCAGAAGGAAATTCACTTTTCTCTGAAGTATTGGTCAAAGTGAATAAGGAGTTCAAATTCCACACTTTAATAATAATTAATAATATGCTTTTAAAGTTATTTTCAAGATTAAAATGCTAACATTTTTTTTATTTCAGGAGAAAACAAATAAAATGAGATGGAAGGTTAGCAAAAATAAGGACCATAGAAATATCTGGAAGGAACAAAACTCAGAAAGCATAAAGTGAGGTGAGAGCCTTGTGCTCAAAGGCTTGCTTTTAACTGCATGGACAGGCCAAGTGCTCTTGTCTCTGTTCAGCTATAAATCTACACAAGGTGACAGAGAGGCTAGAAGTAGCGGTAGAACAAGGGGTTACCTTAGTAACTCAAATAAAAGAAGGCCAAGGACGTGGCATTATTAATATCAAATGCTATAGAAATCAAAGGAAAACCCAAAGACAGTTTTTAAATGAATAGTTGAGCCTCCAATGAAGAAGGGCCTTTGTGCTCAATAATAGTAAAGGATATTAATAACATTGCCTGCAAAATTGTGCCTTATTAAAGTCACAAAACAGACTATAATGTAGTCTAGCCCAGCCTCCCAAACCGCAGACCCTGCTGGGTTAGCAACATTATTGTAGACCCTTGGCCAACATATCCTCCTGCCCTGGGGCCCCAGCCCCTACAGATGGTTCCAAGGGATTTCTTTATTTGCTTCCTTCCCTTACCCTTCTTTGTGACGCCTGTAAACACACCGCACAATTACAAAGTCGCAGCAGCTCACAATATTGGAACAGAGACACCCTGTTAAACCCATTCCTGACAGCTGTGAGCCCCTTTTATATTTCAATTATAAGATCGACAACTGTAACTGCTGGCAGACCATTACCACCCAGTGTTCAGAGAGTCCTAGAATAGGGCAAAGCTGGGCCCTAGGACTTTGCCCAAAGGAGGGAAGGGAAGCTAGGAGGAGCTGTTTAACTCCTTACCTGTGGAGCCCATCTCCAACCTAAAGGACAAACTCAAGTAAACACTCAGGTCTACTACAGACTATGCCAACTACCCCACCACGGCCTAGGCCTGTTCGAGCTTTCATTCATCAATCAATTAATTAATTCCATCCATTCTGGTAATGATACCAGAATTTGTATGGGGGCATAAAGACTGGTTGTTTCCTGATGGCTGTTAGTTCTAAAACTAAATGTTTCTGGAAAGAACAGCCTTGGGCTCATTTCCTTGGAATGTAAAGAGTTTTACATTGACTGGTGCCAGTGGCTCATGCCTATAATCTTAGCTACTCAAGAAGCTGAGATAGGTAGAGGAAAAAACAAAGGAGGAGGCAACAATGCTTGATAAGAAATGTACTCATTACCTTGCTCATGTAACTGTAACCCCTCTGTACAGTATTTTCACAATAAAAAAAACTTATTAAAAAAAGAGAAGCTGAGATATGAGGGTTGCAGTTCTATGCCAGCCCAGGCAAAAAAGTCTGTGAGACTCTTACATTCAATTAACCACCAGAAAACCAGAAGTGGTTCTGTGGCCAAGTGGTAGAGATCTAGTCTTGAGCAAAAAAGCTCAGGGACACAGCCCAGGCCCTGAGTTCAAGCCCCATGACCGACAAAATCAAATGGAGCTTTACCCTGCCCTAGGATCCTAGGATCCCTCACCCAGCCTGTGACTTTGATCAGCTATGGATTCTTCCATGCCATAGACCAGTGGATTATAGTATCTGGTTCAAGTAAATGTCCACCTTTGCTGATGCCACTACATCATCAGCTAAATTATCCCTAAAGAGTTGAGAAGGAGGTCTCCATGTAGGGCCTTTGTTCCAAGAAACTCTGCTCCCAAATCTACCCCATCTTCTTTTCTTTTAGGAATTAAATTAGACCTTTTCTCATCCCCAGGTTTTAATGAGTTTTCTAGTTCAAAACTCAGCTGAACTTAAGGGCAATTGGAAAATATTTATTGAGCTTTATTGCTAAGGAGCTCAGAACTGCTAAATAAAAAATTGTTCTCTATGATCTTACTATATGATGAAGCCCACACATGTGTGTTCAATAATCCTTCATTATTCATAGTTTTGCTTTCTATGCTTTCTGTTACCCATAATCAATCATGGTTAGAAAACACTAAATGGAAATTTCCAGAAATAAAAAGAAGTTATGTTTTAAATTGCATGCCATCCTGAGTTATGAGAAAAAATTTCAGACCATTCTGTTCTATCCTACTCAGGATGGGACTCACACCTAGCGCATCCATATTGTATATGCTGCCTGCCTTTGGGTTGCTTAGTAGACATCTTGGCTATCAGATGTATTGCAACAGTATCTCAGTGCCTGTCTTCAAGGAACATGTTTTAACTTAACAAGACCCTGGAAATACAAGAGTAACGACATTGGCCATTCAGACGGGTCAAAGAGAAGTCAGTAAATGCTTAAGTGAAACGTTAATTGACTAAATAATAAAAAACCCCACAAAATATATGCTAAAGTTTCTAAGATCTATAATAAGAATGAAATATGTATCTGTAGCATTATGAAAAAGGCTCATCTTAAACTGGAAAGATTATAGTTAGTATCCTAGCTTAGGTAACAAGGAAACAGCATTAAATTATGGAGTTTGTTATGATCTGCAGTTTTAGACATCAATTGTACCTCTTTTCTTTCTTTCTTTCCTTTTTCTTTTCCTCTCTCTTTCTTACTGTCTTTCCTTTCCCTCCCTTTCTTTCCTTCTTCCTTCTGTTCCTCCTTCCTTTCTTCCCTTTCTTTCCTTCTTTTCTCTCTCCCCCTCCTTCCCTCCCCTTCCTTTTCTTCCTTTTTTCCAACAAGTTATACATTCAGAAGTGCTGCTTGCTAAGGCTTTCTACATCTTCACCTTGAGCTAATTTGGCCATTTGCAGAGCTTCAAGAAAAGAATTGCCTGCAATTGTTACATTTGCTTAAAAACCCTGGCCACCCATATTCATTCCCTTGAGGTCTCTGAAAAGCCACATTTCACAGGACTTTTCTAAAGAATTCCTACTAATTAGCCTGGCTTCCAAAGCACAGGACATAAAAGAATTAGGCCTAGGCGAAATCAAAACTATACATATGATTTCAAATTTTTTTCAGTCTTTTTAGATTCTTTTTGAAATGCCCTTTGCCTGTAGAAATGTCCAGTGCTAACACTGGTTTTCATTCAGAGATAGACAGGAACATAGAGTCAGGATGCTTTATCTTTGAAATATAGTCATAGAGAGGACCTTGTTTGTCGTGTTCAGATTATATCCTTGCTAGATGTATGCTTATGACAAAGTATATGTGAAATTTGAGTGTGTGTTTCTATGTGAGATCAGCCAGATGCATGACCACAGAGCACTCCTTCAATCTGTGAAAACATGCCTTCTCCCAGAGAAAATATTATATATTATTCCAATGATCTGCTTTTATAAGGCCTGAACTTTTAAGTCACTATCATAATGGCTTAACTTGATTCTGCCTAGAAAAAGGTAATATTTCATAAAGAGGGTTTTCTTTGTGTCAGTACTAGGGCTTGAACTCAGGACCTTGCATTCTCATTTGACTTTTCTCCTCAAGCTTGGTGCTCTACCACTTGAGCCAGCCTCTACTTCTGGCTTTTAACTGAGTTTCTGCCCCATCTGGGTCAAACTTCGATCCTCAGATCTCAGTTCCTGAGGAACTGGGATTACCATAGAGTAAATTCTTATTTGCATATATAAGATTTAAAAAAAAGTGTAACTAGGGTTTGAACTTGAATTCAGGACCTATGTTTTCTAGACCTGGAGTCAGTTCTTCAGTCCTTTTTGCTTTAGCTGCTCTCTCTCTCTCTCTCTTTCTCTCTCTCTCTCAATAGTCTCATGAACTCTACTACCAAGCTCAGCCTGAAACTTTTTTTAAACAAATAGGAACACTTAAGGTAAATCTGTAATAAGCAGCAAAAAAGCACACCCTTCTCAAAGTTTCCGTTTTAGTTTTGTGATTAAACCTTATTAAGTGTTTTGACAATAAAGATTTGAAATTTGAATTTACTAAAGAAGGAGTAGAGAAAGATGATTGTTCCCAACAAGTTGAAGTTCTTGAGTATTAGAAAACAGCTATTACTAATAGTGGGTTCATCCACAATTCTTTTTTTTTTTTTTTGGGTCCGGTCGTGGGGCCTGAGCTCTGGGCCTGGGCCTGGGCCCTGTCCCTCAGCTCTTCAGCTCAAGGCTAGCGCTCTACCACTTGAGCCATAGCTCCACTTCCGGCTTTTTTCTTTTTGCTTATGTGGTGCTGAGGAATCAAACCCAGGGCCTCATGCATGCAAGGCAAGTGCTCTACTACTGAGCCATCTTCCCGGCCCCCATCCACAATTCTTAAATTCCCAAACCTTCAGCTTTTTGTAACGTCTTTGCCTACAAACATGATGTCAACCTACACAAAACTTTGTTTGAAGAGTCAAATTCCCTGAAGCAATATTGGTGTGTTGATAACAGTGTCTGCCCTCCAGTCCATCAGGGGCATTATGTAAGTGTATTCACCATAGCACCTTTCTAAACTCTAATAAATTTACATCACATCTGGCCAAAGATTTCACAGAATGATTTTGGACCTGAAAGTCATACTATAGGAAACACCACACCTTTTTCTTTAGGGAGCTAGCCCACTGAGTTTTCTTATTGGGAGAGACCATATAAGCACAAGATTTCTTGAATATTTGTACCACAAAACACTGAGGATGGTGTCTGCTCCTTGGAGAGTTTTCCTTACCAGTTTTGTCATCATTTCCCCACATCTGTGTAACCATCGTATGTCACAGCCCAAGCCTCAGCTCAGCTCTATGCATTGCTCTCCTGTTTGTCCAGGTTGTGTGGTAGGCTCAGGGAGATGAGCATTAAGAAAGATTCTACGACTCACTTAGCAGATAGGGGCAGCTGTTGTCTTGTGAAAGATATTAATCTGCAATGAAAGGTCAAATGTCATAAAGGACAGAGCTACATACAAAATGCAGAGGGATCAAACAAAACACATGAAGGAAGGCTTTACAGGGGAGGCAACATTTTGAGCTTGTGCCTTTAGAGAATACTGAAATTTTCATTTGTGAAGGAGGAAAGTTATTCCAAAGTTTTCCACTGGCCAGAGCAGTCCTGACGTATTGATTTTTTTTAAAGGATGCAAATATATAAACACGCAAAAAATATATAAAGGATACAAACATATAAATATATGGAGAAATTTCAAAGCAGGATTATAAGAAACAGGTACGTTTAATTTGAAACATTCTGCATAGAAAATACAATGGGACAAAACTGTAATCACAGCATAACAACTGAATTGCAAAACTATGCTCATGTTTGGTTTTCTTCAAGAAGGGTGGTTTGGCTGGAGTAGTGTAATGACCACCACATCAGTGACCCCTGTGACTTTAGATATCAATTTATTTGGCAATGAAATAAAAATCTAGCTTAAGGGCTTATAAGAAAATGTGACTGGAATGAAATTAAAACTGTATTTCTCATCTGTCACCAGTACTCATCTCTGTTAACTCTACATTAATTTTCATCGCTGTTAGCTCTACATTAATTTGGAGGAGTGCAGGACTGTGGCATGAACAGAAACATCTGTGAGTGTGGATATGTCCTGGGAGACAATGCACAAACCCTACTGTGCTACAATTAGTTCTGTGAGCAGGCTTTCTTTTTACCCCTTTTGTACCCTTTCATATATGGACCACCTCTTGCATCTGTCTAGTTCTTTCTATGTATAAGAACAATTAACTATGTTAGTTTAACTATAGCAAGTCCCCTGATGTGTTATAGTATCCCAATATGTTCCCATTAAGGGTTTGGAGTTCATCCCTTGGTTAATCTAGATGCTGTCATAGTTACGAGTATACTAATACTAATACTCAGTCCATGTACAAAAGTTGAAGACAGGTGATAAAAGGTCTTCACTGTCAAGAGGAGGAAGCATAGACTTTATTTTGAACATGTATCATTCTCATGTTAGTAACAAGTAATCAGTGACTTATCTCTCCATCCTACCAACTTCATGAGTATAGTGAAGGTCACAGATAGGATCTGCCCCTTGTCTTTGCCCAGACATCTTGATGTATATCTCTAATGACCACTGTACTGATGCATGGCAGATCGTATGCTGCTCCTTAAAGATTCTATCCTTTGTCACTTGCACTTATGTGCATAGATGTCTCACTGCAATTCACATGAGGAAACCTAATGGGAAAGAGGATGGAATAGAGCAGTCCTATTCTGGAAGATCAAGAGTCAGAAATCACAGGTCGAGAGTACTAATGACAACTTCAGCAGGGAACAGAGAATCACATAGTTCTTAAAAAAAACACACCTAGAAATTCAGAAACCTGTGGCTGAAAATACAAAGTGTGAAGGAGCGCATAGATTACATGAAATTGGGTGTCTGGGGAGAGTAAGCTGGGAGACACATTGGATGAACAGAGCTGAAGTTTAGGGATCTCTTAGCAGTCCTTGTATTGAACTGCACATCCACATTAAGCAAGATACTTATTCTGGCTTCGCTTCAGTACCTCCAAGGGGAAAAGAGATACAGTGATGGTAATGTATACCACCTTCCTGCTAGTCTGAGGGTTAATGAAAGTTGGGGGATGAGGCACTTAACTCCCTGTTTTTCTATTCCAGTCTGGAAAGAGCTGCCTGTTAAATAAGACAAGTTTTTTTCCCCCTTTTGAGTCCATAGTACATTTCCACAGTGACAAATTTTGCCCAGCTCACCAAAATTTGAGCTAAACCTGAATAATAAGTCGACCATTTATTTTATGAATTGGATGCACATCCTGCCGGGGTTCCAAGTGGTTATGACAACAGAATTCCTCATCTACAATATCCCTCCACTGCCCTCATCTATAGCTCCCTTGTTTGTTCTGAAGATAATATATTGATGGAGCCTCTTTTGCCAGCATTCTTTCTATGCTTTTCACATGAGGAAGAGTTACTGCTGTTTTCCCCAGGAGAGCTGAAATGACTGCTTTTTACACGTGTTATTTACTGTGTACATTCTAATATCAAAATGGTCAATTCATTTATAATCTTTTTAATGTGCCTCAGAGAATAAAGGGTCTGTTATGTTTTCTTCAAATGGGGATTTTTCTCTTTTCTTTTTTTAAAGCATTAAGTTTTACTTTACAACTCATTAATTGATCTAGTGTCCATGAATAGTTAACATTGATTATGCACAATTAGCATATGATAATGTATGACACACATTTCAAGCACATTTTAGACAGCATAATTATACTGTATATTATTGCGTTCAGCTAGGTAGGTCCACAAAATATGATGGATGGTGTGTTCATCTCTATTGAATTCATTTACCTGGCTTAGAGGGAGGATTTATAAATGAACATAGTTGAAAATAAAGGCGCATAGGCCAAATTCTGTAAGCACTAAAGAATAGTTCCAAGGAGCAAAAGCTGGAGGTCAGTCGACCAGTTCTTTTGCTTTTAGCTAGAAGATTATTGTAGATGCACATTGTAGGATTTTAGAGCTCAGTTTTAAAATCCTTCAGACTCCAAGGGCTGTTTTATGTAAAGTGTTTTGACAGGCAAAATAATTCCTTTTTAAACAAAATTCATCCTGCTCTGCAGGCTTACTGTGGAGAAGGAAAACAACTATGCATAGTAACAAATAACTGTTTTAGGCATATGCAGAATATAAGATATATAAAACTCTGCCAAGCTCTACACTGTGCCGTGCTCTAAAAGCACAGGATAACATTGACTTTGGGTTTGGGTAATTCCTCTTACTTGCTAAAATGATTAACCATAGTTCTCCTGTCCTTTCAAATGTTCTTTCTTTACAGTACTGAAGTTTCTAGCCAAGTGAAATAAGACAAATGCATAGACTTGGATTGAACTTTGACTTTCTAGTTATGAGCTCACTACTTCGAAAGTCAATTAGCTTCATAAAAATGAGACTTCCTTTCTAAAAGAGACCCCATAAAATTCTACAGTAAAGGTAACTTTGTATTTCCCAAATTGTGAGCATAGAAAAATTGCTTTATTCTCAGTTGTCACAGCCAATGTTTGTATGTGAACTTGGTCCAGCTATGAGGTCGAGGCAAGGATCTTTCTGCTTCGCCCCTCCTTGCATCCTCATATTAACTATCAGGAAGTCATTTTGAGTGAGTACTATTGGTTGAGTTCCATTTTAAGAACCAAGTTCAGCCATTAGAATGAGTCCCCATTTGGAACCCTCATAGGCATCAAAAGATTTAAAAAAATCCTAAACAAGTTTCAAACTTTTCCACTGAAGTATCCCCAATATGTCTTTCAATTCTGCTTTTGCTAGGAAGTTCTACATATACTTTGTGTTTGTATGTACAACATTCTCAATTGTTTCGATCAAAACATTAATATTTAAATTACCTATCATTGAATAAGATAGATGGTCAAGGAGAGTGTTGTTTAACACACTGCTAAATGTCTGGAGTTCCTATCTTCAATAATGGAAGCTGTTTCAGGAAGTCATTTTATAAAACAGGCTGAACCAATCATTGTTTGCAATTTCAAATTGCACAGCAAAGCAGTGTCCATCAACAGGATTCAAGCAAAATGTTTATCAAATCGATGCATTCCAAGCAACCATTTAGAAGAAAAGATAGCCTTGATTTAGATCCAGGGGAAAAGTCTCACACAGGATAATCCCATTAATATATTTGTAGAATTTTTTATTTTCAGCACTGAGTATTTAACACAGTGTTAAGAGCTCTGCTACTTGAGCTGTTACCTAGTCTTCTGTGAATATTTTGTCTTTGAGATCTGGTTTTGATAAGTTTGCCTGGGGCAGTCTTGAACTTTTGATCCTACTGATCCAACCTCCTATGTACCTGGGATTCCAGGCAGGCACCACTTGCAAAAAACATTTAAACCTTGTATAAAGTTGGATCTGAGAAAATGTCACTTTCTATGTGAGTGCATTACTTAGTTTTATTGTATCAAGTGTCAATCACTGCATGTTTAAAACAAGTATTTTGAAAAAGAAAAAAACCCTACAGATTAAACTTGTGGTCAATCTAAACAGAAGGAAAAAAAGTTTATTCAACATTTTTTATTTGTAGCTAGCCCTAGAAGGAAATACGGATTTTAGTGTTGTGCACAAATTAGAAGTTCTTCCTATCACACCCCTGAAGAATGGTTATGTGGACTCATATTGCAGGACTCTATTGGATGCCTCAGTACCATTTATGATAGAGCACTTAGGTATGGTAGAAGAGGGGAGGAAAAAAAGAAAGCAAATCCTGCCAGATTCCTACAACCCAGGATCGTACAGAGATTCTTTCTTAGGTTGGGCAAAAAGGTAGTTCTCCAAATGATTGTCACCTTCCAAATAAGGTTTGGCCTTCACAAATAATAGTGATTGTCACTCTATATTTGAAGATATAACTCAAAATGGGAAAAGCTTTACCACAGAGCTCCACATGCGTTTTATAGTTATATATGTGTATTTTGTATTGAAGATTAATATTCTGCATTACATATCAAGTACACGAGTGAGTCAGCTGTACTTGTCCCTAAATACTTCCTAACAAACTGCATGATGCTATCCTAAATAGTCTTTTCAGCTAATTTTGGTTATGTTGCCACAAAATTTTGGTTATGTTGCTGTTAAAATGGACTTCTTCATGGATAAATGTAATTGTCTTAATCATTTAGCCATTCAATAAACATTCATTCTCTGTCATATATGAGGTATGAAGATTCTATGAAAACCTGACAATCTCAGCTTCTGTCTTCACAGAAATTACTGTCAGGAGTTACTGTTACGTGTCTATCAAGACAGACGTGTAATCAGGAAGTTAATTACAAGGCAATGTATAAGATGCCCATGATGGTTTGTAGAGCTGATAGGGTCACCTAACAGATGAAGTATCCTAGAAGAAAGGATATCTAAATTCAGATTTGAAAGACCAGTAGGAATTAGCCTCAACATTACAGAGGTAAGAGAAGAAAAGTAGTTAGAAAACAGCAAAAGCAAAATGCTGGGGCATATTCAAGGAGCTGATAGACATACCATGACCAAATAGAGTTTGAAGTGAAGAGTGGGTTTTGCTGCAGGAGGGGATGGCTGGGTCCACATTATGAGGGACCTTGAGAACTTCTGTAATGAGTTTAGACTTGGTCCTAGAGTTAGGAGAGTGAACAATTTTTTTTTTTTGCTTGTGATATTTTTTTTTATTGTGAAAATACTGTACAGAGGGGTTACAATTACATGGGCAAGATAATGAGTACATTTCTTATCAAGCATTGCAGCCTCCTCCTTTGTTTACCATTCACATCCCTTCCCCAGCCTCCCCCTCCCCCCCCAATCCCAATCCTTCTCCCCCCCCCCCCCCCCCCCCCCCCGCACCGACATTGTAAAGCTCGTTTTGGACATGACAACTTGTACTTCTCATTGTTGCAACAGGTCCACCTGTATCCTTAAACAACTGGTTTTTCCCCATCTCCTCCACAAGTTATACTGACATCAAATATAGTGAAAGCAGGGGTTATACTGTGGGGGAGGGACATACAAAGCAACAAAGAGATAATCTTATAAATGCGTTAGAAACACATGCATGAAAGAAAAAAAACATTAAAATACATATCTAAGGGTTCATTTTCCTGACATCACATTATCTGACCTTTTCCGCTTGACTCATAGCATATATTAGATATTGCAAATAAGGGAAACCATGGGACCTATGTTTCTTTGGGCCTGGCTTACTTCACTTAATATAATTTTTTCCAAGTTTTTCCATTTCCTAACAAATGGGGCAATGTCATTCTTTCTGATGAAGGCATAGAATTCCATTGTGTATATATACCACATTTTCTTGATCCATTCATCTACTGAGGGGCATCTAGGTTGGTTCCAGATCTTAGCTATGGTAAATAATGCTGCAATGAACATAGTTGTGCTGGTAGCTTTAGTGTGGTCTTGTTTGTAAGCATTTGGGTAAATGCCCAAAAGTGGGATTGCTGGGTCATAGGGGAGTTCTATGTGAAGTCTTTTGAGGAACCTCCATATTGCTTTCCAAAGTGGTTGAACAAGTTTGCATTCCCACCAACAATGAAGTAAGGCTCCTTTCTTGAACAGAAAATTTTCTAACCCAGGGAATAGATAGGAGGTGGTCCATGAGTTTACCTGGATTTTTCTAAGCTTCAATTTTTCTCATGTTTGAAATGAGGACAATATATATCAAGGATTGTTGGAGGATTTATGTGGGATATTAGAAATAAAAAAGCTAGGTCTGTCATGTACTGGTGGCTCACACCTATAATCCTAGCTAACTCAGGAGGAAGAGATTGGGAGGACTAACTGGGAGGCAAAAACGGTTTTGCAGCCCAGGCAAAACGTTGTGAGACTCTAGCTCAACAGCAAAAGCTGGGTACAGGGCTGGGAAGGTGACTCAGTGGTAGAGCGCTTGCCTTACATGCATGAGACCCTGGGTTTGATTCCTCAGCATCACATAAGCAAAAGGAAAAAAGCCAGAAGTGGCTCTGTAGCTCAAGTGGTAGAGTGCTGGCCTTGAGCTGAAGAGCTGGGACAGTGCCCAGGCCCAGAGTTCAGGCCACGACCAGACCCCCCCCCCAAAAAAAAAGCTGGGTACAATGCTGTATGTGTGTCACCCCAGCTACTCTTGAAAGTATAAACAGAAGGACTGTGGTCTAGGCTGTTCCTGGCAAAAGATGACCTTATCTCAAAAAATAACCTGAGCAAAAGGAGCTAGAAGTGTGGCTCAAGTGGTAAGGCACGTGTCTATCAAGTACAAAGGTCTGAATTCAAACCCCAGTAGTAGTATAAAAAAAAAAACTAGGTAAGTTTTTGGCATGTTTTAGAAACCTTATTACTTCCTTTTGCCTTATGTGTCTACAGTTGGATTTTCTACAATGTGTTGATAATTGAATTGATATTGACTACTATTAATTACAGAAAAACTGACATGACCATTCAGTAAACAACTGAGTCTTTCAGGAAAAGGACAATCAATATTCTTCCCAACGGCATTGGAATTGTACTGCATGGTACTTGGTATCTGAAGATTGAGAACCTGGAGGTCTGTAATCAGAACCAGAAGTCTAAAAGCACAAAGCTTTGCAAAGCTGTCTTCCTTCTGCTCAAAATAATAAGCAGAAAGAAATAATGACCATTAGTGAAGAAGTTTACAAAATGGTGACTAAAAAAAGAATCAATAAAACAAAAAGTTGGTTCTTTGAAAAATATAAAGAAGATTGAGAAGCCTTTTAGACAAATGAAACAAAAGAACTGAACTAAATTAATAAAATTGGAAATAAAAAGGTTATATCATAATAAATACCAATGAAACCAAGCAGATCATTAGGAAATACTTCAAAACTTATATTTTAATAAACTAGAAAATCTAGAAGAAAGGCCATGTTTACTTGAATGACCAGTTCAAACTTCTGATTCATTTCTTTTAAAAAGGAAAACAGCTGTGTAGGATGACAGCGAAAAAAATACTGAGTCTGGCTGATTTTTTTGTTGTGTGTGTTTGTTTTGGTTATTTTTTCCTTATTGCTTTCTTTTCAGTTCTTTGTCTTCTTCCTTTTTTAGTCATTGTATAAATAGAAATCAAAATGCCCATCTTCAGTATGTCTTCTGTTTCTCCTACCACCCTTCATTTCTGTTTTCTCTCCATCTTCAATTAGAGTAGTTCTCTTGCTTATTGTGAATATGATCCACAATCCTCCTTTGTTGCCTTTATTTTTGTCAGTTAATTAGATTGCCAGATTATTTTTGCTTATTTGATGGTTTTCTTTTCTCTTTCTTTAAATAACTAGATCTTTTCTAGCTATTTAATTCTCCTCTTTGTCAACCATCTACTTTCTTGTTCTTGAATATTTTCCTTTTCAGCTTTGCAATGCTGTAAATCTTGCAATGTTCATTAGTGTTTCCTTCCTGTATGATCTTTACCACTATCTTTATTAGCTAGGGTTTTCCTAGTTCACAAATATTATCTTTACTCCTTTATTCTTCTAAAAATATTGGATCAGTGACAGTGATTGCTTTTTAGTTGGGATTGCATTATTCTCCTGGTGGGTATCTATCAACTGTGATTGTTTCTGGAACTAAATTTCGTTTCTTTGAATGGAGTAGACTACACCAGACCAAGTGTCTTGAGGACTGTGGTTGACTGTTTAACCACTGAACCATACTCTCCAGTCTTAGTGATGAGGAAGAAAATAACTGTCAACCCAGATTACTGTATCCAGCAAAGTTATCCTTTATAATTGAAGAAGAAATAATTTTTTTCCATGATAAAAATGAAAGGTGTTTATGGCCACTAAACCAATACTGCTGAAGATATTTAAAAGAACCATACACATAGAATAAAAAGATAAATCAGAAAAACACAGGAAAGAATAAATCCAGCAAGATGATGATGATTATCAAATGTGGATTCAGAAAGAAGCAAACTAAAAAATCAACAAAATATTTTTTCAATAATAACACAAACAGTAATAGTCTCAATTTTCTAGTCAAAAGTCATAGAATGTGGGGCTTGGAATGTGCCTCAGTGGTAGAGTTCTTGCCTTGCATGCATAAGGCCCTGGGTTTAATTCCTCAGTACCACATAAACATAAAATGCTAGAAGTGGCACTGTGGCTTAATTGGTAGAGCGCTAGCCTTGAGCTTAAGAGCTGATGGACAGCACCCAGGCCCAGAGTTCAAGACCATGACTGACAAAAAAAATCATAGAATGTTGAGTTGGATTAAAATGTGAGAAATATAAGCTGGGCACTGGTGGCTCACGCCTGTAATCCTAGCTACTTAGGAGGCTGAAATCTGAGGATCGCAGTTCAAAGTCAGCCTAAACAGGAAAGTCTGTGAGACTCTTATCTCCAATTAACCACCAGAAAATCAGAAGTGGCCCTGTGGCTCAAGTGGTAGAGTGCTCACCTTGAGCTGAAGAACTGAGGGACAGCATCCAGGCCCAGAGTTCAAGTCCCACAACTGACAAAAAAAAAGCGAGATATAACTATTAGTTATATTCAAGAAATGGCACCTCACTGAAAAAGACAAACATTGGCTTAGGTTAAAGAATGGAAAAAAAATTCACAAGCAAATAGGTTTCAAAAGCAGGCATGATATACTTATATTTGATAAAACAGATTTCAAATGAAAATTAGTAAGAAAAAAAACAAAGCCTGTGGGACATCAGGAAAATAATAGAGGAAACATAATACTCATAGCATCAGAGAGAAGAGCAAGGGGATGAAGTCATAATATTCAATTCACATATGTGAAAATGGAACTAGGAAAATTAAGGAAATGGGTAGAATTGGGAGAAATGGAGAAGAATGATGATAAATGAGACATTGATCAAGATGAACTGTACATGCAAACTGACATGTGGGATGGAAACCTCTCTGTTAGCTACTTAAATATAATAAGAAATACTAATGGAATCTAATGAAAATGAAAGCATAACTTACTAGTACTCTGTGATACATGAAAGTCAGTGCTAAGAAGGAAGTTTATAGTTAACAATGTCTCAATCAATAAATAAACAGCCCAAGGTGGGTGCTGATGGCTCATACCTGTAATCCTAGCTGCTTAGGAGGTTGAGAACTGAGGATCACAGTTCAAAGCCAGCCCGGGCAGGAAAGTCGATGAGACTTTTATCTCCAATTAACCAACCGAAAACTACACGTGGTGCTATGTGTCAAACAGTAGAGTGCTATGAGTTCAAGCCTATTGGTCTATTAAAAAAAAGTAATAAAGTAACACAAAATATACCTCCAGATTCTAGAAAAATAAGAATAAAACAAGCCCCAAACTAGTAGGCAGAAAGAAATAATGACAATTAGTGAAGTTAACAAAATGGTGATTAGCTGGGTGCCAGTGGCTCATGCCTATAATCCTAGCTACTGAGGAGGTTGAGATCTGAGGATCGCGGTTCAAAGCCAGCCTGGGCAAGAAACTCTGTAAGACTCTTATCTCCAATAAACCACTAGAAAACCAGAAGTGGTATTGTGACTCAAGTGGTAGAGTGCTCACCTTGAACTGAAGAGCACAGGGACAGCGACCCAGCCCAGAGTTCAAGCCCCATGACCAACCAACCAACAAACAAAAACACTCAAAAAACAAACAACAAAATGGTGACTAAAAAAAGAATCAATGAAAGAAAAAATTGGTTCTTTGAAAAGATACAGAAGATTGACAAGCCTTTGTTTAGACAAACAAAAGAAGGAAAGAGATGAACTAAATTAATAAATTTGGAAATAAAAAAGGATATACCACAAGAAATATCAATGAAATTCAGCAGATTGTTAGGAAATACATCAGAAACTTATATTTTAACAAACTGGAAAATCTAGAAGAAATGGATAATTTCTTTTTGTCCTTGACTTGCCAAAATCAAACTAAGATGATACAGACTACTAACTAAATCTGTAACAGGCAACGACATAAGATGTTATAGACTACTTACTAACTAAATCTGTAACAGGTAAGGACACGGAAACAATAATAGTCTCCAAACAAAGAAGAATCCCTGACAAAATTATTCATTGTTTATTTCTATCAAACCTTACAAGAACACTAGCACCAATGTTCCTTAAACTATTCCAAGAACAGTAAATAGGAGGTACTTAAATAGAACAGAGAAGTCAAATCACTTCTATTTGCAGATGATATGATCCTATATCCAAAGGAGTCTACAGACTCTACCAAAAAACTTTCTTGATGCACGTTTTTGCAGTGTAGAAGAACACAAAATCAACATGCAAAAATCAGTAGTTTCAGTTGGGCACTGGTGACTCTCACCTGTAATCCTAGCTACGCAGGAGGCTGAGATCTGAGGATCATCGTTCAAAGCTAGCCTGGGCAGAAAAGCCCATAAGGCTCTTATCTCTAATTAGCTACCAGAAAACTGGAAGTGGAGCTGTAGCTCAAGGTGGTAGAGCACTAGTCTTGAGTGAAAGAGCTCAGGGATAGTGCCTACGCCCTGAGTTCAAGCCCCATGACAGAAAAAAGAAAGAAAGAAAGAAAGGAAGGAAGGAAGGAAGAAGGAAGCAAGAAAGAAAGGAAAAAAGAAAGAAAGAAGGAAGAAAGTCAGTAGTAGCTTTTTTAACCCACCAACAATCAACAGGATGAGAAGCAAATCAGGAATACAGTTTCATTCACAGTAACCTCAAAAACCAAAACCAAAACCAACCAACCAACCAACTAAACCAACAAACAAAAAAATCCCCTAGGAATAAGCTTACCTAAGAGGTTAAAGACTTCTTCAATAAAACTATAAAACCTTAAAGAAATTTATGAAGATATCAGAAAATAGAAAGACCTCCTATTTTCATGGAGTAGCAGAATAAATAGCCATAGTACCAAAAATAATCTACAATTCAATACAACATCCATAAGAATTCTGATGCCATTCTGGTTTTTGACAAAGAGTCAAAATAAACTTTGGAGAAGATAACCTCTTTAACAAATGGTCCTGGGAAAACTAGATATCCACGGGAATCTCACTCTGTATAAAAATCAACTCAAAAGGAATCAAATATCTCAAAGAAAATCCTCAAATCCCTTATAAGAGACCTATGGGTCATAGGAGATACTGAAGAGTCATACTAGCATGGTACATAGATTCTGTCTAGTGCTGGTGGGTAAGTGGAGAGATTAATATAGGAGCGACATTCTGAGATCTTTCTTTCAAGTAATAGGCATGTTATTGAATGGAAAGCTAGAACTCACCGGACCCTAAAAATAATGTACAGAGATAACCATTATATTCTATGTAACTATAAGAGTAGTTTGAGTTGAGATTTTATTACTTTTTACATAGTTGCCATATATGGCAACAAGCCATTGGGAAGCTAAAAATTTTAAGATGGTAAATTTCTGCTTTAAAATATAAACTAGATCATGTTTTGGACTTGTCATTATTTTTATTCTACTTCCTCTTCCTTTTTCTTCTTTTTTTTTCCCTGAGAAATTCACCCACCATACAATTTCATGTGCCTAGAATCCATATAGTAATAAATTGGTGTTGGTAAACCTTGCATGCACATGTAAGACTAAAACAGGTTTACATTTAGAAACAGAAGGGCTTTTCCTGGAAAAATATTTCCTTATAAAGGCAACACCCAGTTTTTCCATATTCCTTAAATTTCAGCTAAGGACAACAAAGCATTCTCTTTCTTTGGACTTTCGTTGTTTCTTTTTTCCACATCAGTTGATGAAAAAATAATATTTATACTTACCGGTGCCCCAAATACCTCCTCCTATCACAAGGGTGCAAGTTATACGGTTAGAGATTTATCCCTGTTGCTGAAGGCTAAATACTTATTACATCCCCATAAGAAGGCATTAGCAGTTAGTCTTTTGTACCATATTGGGAATTATTCCAAGTTAGTGGGCAGATCACTGTAGAAGGAGAAAGTTGGGTGTTATAAACTACTAAAATAGGAATGCTATGGCCACCAACACAGAACAGTGCTACCCAGGTGGCTTGGTCAAGCTCTGCTGTTGATGCTTCCAAACTGCAGCACTGCAGCAAGAAGTATATTAGGCTCTCTGTCTTTATTTTCACAGGTGACTATTTGTGGGCAACCATTCTACTAGAGGGTCTGCATTTGAATCTTGGAGAAGTCCTCCAGGCAGCTATCAGTTGGAAGCCTTTTCTGGTTGGCCTCAAACTGACCTAGACGTTATCACGGGCATTCCAGAGAAGGTACAGTGCAGTTCCTTTTTTGAGTAGACTTCTGTAGAAGTAACAAGGACCACCGTGGATACAGCAATAGCAAAAGAGAAAAAAAGTACTATTATTTGCAGTTGAGGCCTAATGACTGTGCCTTAGAAATGAAACTTTGATAAGAGATTTAAAGAACTCTTTTGTGGTTAGTTTAGATGCTGAAAACAAGACACAATTAAGAATTCAGGCTAGCTGGGCACTGGTGGCCATATATGTGTGATCTCAGGCTGAGATCTGGAAGACAGGTTCAAAGCCAGCCTGAGCAGCAAAGTATGCAAAGGTCTATCTCTAATTAATTAGGAAAAAGCCAGGCTGGAGGTGTGGTTCAAGTGGTCCAGTACCATAGTTGAGCAAGAAAGCTGAGGAAGAGCACAAGTTCTAAGTTCAAGTCATAGTTGCAGCATGTGCACGCGTATGTACATACACACACACATGCACATGCACACACACATAATTCAGGTTAAAACACAAGTAGAAATACACAGCCCAATCAAAAGACCTTCTAACACCCAGTGGGGGCCCAGGACTCAACCTTACAAGCACAGGTTATTTAGGCATGAATATTCACAGGATGCCCAACATTTATTGAGAGCAATTAGTTAGCTTTGCATTACAGTGATAAACTACTTAAGCCAAATTAATTCTTTTTTGTATAAATTTTATATTGTAAAAATACTGTACAGAGGGGTTACAGTTACATGAGTAAGGTAATGAGCACATTTCCTATCGAGTATGGAGGTTCCTCGAAAGACTCCACATAGAGCCCCCCCTCTGACCCAGCAATCCCACTTTTGGGCATTTACCCAAACGATCACAAACAAGGCCATACTAAAGCTACCAGCACAACTATGTTTACGTGGCATTATTTACCATAGTTAAGATATAGAACCAACCCAGATGCCCCTCAGTTGATGAATGGATCAAGAAAATGTGATATCTATCTATCTATCTATCTATTTATCTATCTATCTATCCATCCAATGGAACTCTATGCCTCCATCAGTCAGAATGACACTGCCCCATTTGTTAGGAAATAGAAAAACTTGGAAAAAATTATATTAACTGAAGTAAACCAGGCCCAAAGAAGTTAAGTTAAATCTTAAGGAAGAAAAAATGATTTTGGCTCATGACAATAAAGGGGAGATTTTAACTTAGGGTGTCTGGGAAGCAGGAGTAAACTAGGAAGTGCCCTGAAAGCCCTGATATCTTCTTTAATTTTTTTTAAATTTAATTTAATTTTATTTGTGAACATACTGTACAGAGGGGTTACAATTACATGGGCAGGATAATGCGTACATTTCTTACCAAGCATTGCAGCCTCCTCCTTTG
>NW_012267221.1:24971613-25010204 GCF_000151885.1 Dipodomys ordii
TGAACAAGTTTACATTCCCACCAACAATGAAGTAAGGTTCCTTTCTGTCCACATCCCCTCCAGCATCTGTTGTTGTTAGAGTTCTTGATTTTTACCGTTCTAACTGGAGTGAGGTGACCTGATATCTTCTTTAAAGGCATACCCATTTGACCTAATCTCTACCCCGTGGGTCCTACCTCTTACAGGTTCAACCATTTCCTGATAGCATCAAGCTGAGCACTAAGCCTTTATTACATGGCTTTAGGCAGATATTCCAGATGCAAATGACAGCAAATATTGTAGTGACTACTTTTATTAAGCATCTTTGGCTAATTTTTATATCCTGGCTATTACAATTACCCTCTTTTATGTATTTAGGCACTGAGACTTTAAAAATTAAATAGTTCACCCCAATTTCCATAGATAAGCAACTGTATTTCGTGCTAGTTTTAGTGAGCCACAGACCTGCTAGCTTAAACTAAAGACATTTATTCCCTGAGAGGTCAAAGTGTTGACAAGGTTGGTTTGTTCTCAGGCCCCTCCATAGCTTGTACTAAGCTGTTATTTTCTAGATACATAACACAGTGTTAGGTACCAATCATTTCTTCTTACAAGGGTACTGTAAGGTGGAATTAGGCTCCATCCCAATAACCTCTATTTACCTTATCTATTATTTTAACTATAGCTCCATTCATAGTTACTGGGGTGAGGACTGTAACATAAACCTCTGGGGAGGTAACACAATTCAACCCATATCAGCATTTCTTTTTCATTTTATAAAAATTATTTTAAGAGGTTGTACAAAGGAGTTGCCATTTAACAATGCATTTTTGGATACAATGCATCTGGATCAATGTTCCTCCTTTCAATTCTTTGTTTTTTTTACATCTAGATTTACTACAAATACCATGATTGAGTCATAATAGTAAACTATCATATTGGCCAATGCAACAGAAACCACTCTAGGCCCTCAAAATAAGAAATTTGTCACATCTGTTTATGCTGGTACTTGTTTGGAAAAGCCAGAAGTTCCCGCTGCCCTGTACAACGCATACTTCAGTGATGGACTTGGTTTTGGTTTCCTTCTTAGTGTTGTCTGGCTGAGGGTAGAGATGAGATTGTTCTCTCAGTGAGCTAATGGTTCTAAGCAGCTTTGAGACTACAAAAATATGATTTACCTGATAATTGTTTTGCTTCTCTTGCTACCTATGTTTTGTGTATTTTCTCTTTTTGTTTGCAGTTCTTTGAAAGAAGAACATATCTTTGCAGAAATCTGTGCCTTCTGGCAGCCTAGGAGTGGATCACAGTGTCTATCTGTGTAGCCCTTTGTGGGGAGGGGACTAGGAGAAAGGAATGGTTTCACGTGGCTTGAATTCTCCACAGTGATGAGCAGGAGAGGAGACACATGGGATGTCAGACATGTTAACAGAATCGTTTAGAGAGAATTGTTTTCTAGGCAGAGACTTTATCAAGACCTGGCTGTTTTTGCTTGCTTAATATGCTCTGCATTTTCTGCAGTCAGACCCCACTGCATGGTTAATGACACAAGTTCCAGGAAACCTGGGGATTGTACCAGTAGACACCAGAGACACTAACCTTGTCAAAGCAGAAAAAGATGACATACTTACAATAGGAGAGACGCTCAGTTCCTAAGCTCCTAACACAACTGGGAAGTGAGAGATTTGATGTGGATGCACTAGCCACTCAGCCCGATTTCTCTGAGGAAAGCATCTACCAATTGTTTCTCTTTAAAATGCAGATCAACAGAGGACTAATTCCAAGTAACTTAATGAAACAGGTAATGGTGGCAATTATCTAAGGGATGGGCATGCAAGTAGCTGTGTGTACAGGTAAACACACACCAACTCCCCGTCATGGCCACACTCATGACTTGATAGAACTAATCTGCATGTTAGAGGCATAGTTGATGAGGCTACTTCAGAGTGCCTTAGTAAATGTTATCTGGATATTTGGATGCTGCCACACTTTCAAAGCAATAGTGTACCCAGAGGACTGACATTTGTAACTTCATTTGTGGTACTAGGGTTTGAACTCAGGACCTTGTGCTTTCTAGGCAAGTACTGGACTGCTTGAGCCATGCCTCCAACATTTTTATCTTAGATTACTTTTAAGATTAGATTTCAAGATTTCTGACCAGAATTGGTTTCAGACTGCAAAGTTCATACCTATGCCTCCTGCTCAGCTGGGTGGCAGGCATACACTACCACCACCAAAGCCAAGCTTGTTTATTTGAGATGGGATCTTGCTTTTTGTTCAAGCTGACTCTGAATCAGGATCCTGTAGGTCTTTATATCTCAAGTAGCTGTGATTATTGGTGTGAACTATTGAGCCTGGCCTGCTCATCCAAACAACACTGATATTATTTTGTTCTTAACTATATTATTTATTTTCTTGAATGAATAAAAGCATCATTAAATTTATTTTCAAATTCTGTTGAATTGTCAATTTCAAACTGATTTTTTGGGGGGAAGGAGAAATCTAATTCTAAACAGATATGTGGGTAAGAGATTTTAAGTTTGGAGTGCAAATAAACTTTCAGGAACTCGACCAGTTTGTAGATCGGATACAGCTGACACTCCTAGTGTCATACAATGTATCTAAAGAAAGAAACTTATGATGCCTTAAGGAATAAATAAAAGTATTCATAAAACCAAGATACTGAAAGTATCAGGTCTTTTGTCAGCATAATTTCTGTAATTATTGAGTTCTAGAACAATCTATCATTTACTATTTCATGAAATTCCAAGTTGTGAGAAGGGCTTATTCCTCTGAATTAGCGTGAATGAGTTCAGAATAATAACAGTATACAAGAATAGAATTTTCATCCAGAGTCACATAAACTAAATATAATTTAATTTTTAAGATACTCCTGTGGTATCATTGCTGCCACTGACAGATGGGTGAACTAAGACACAGTGGAATTAAGTAATGTTCCTATAACATAGCATAGAGCTCACAAATACCTCACAAATACCAGTGGGCAGTGTGACCTTTTACACTGAATCACATGCCAGGCTTGAGAGTCAGAAAAGCTATCAAGAATAGTATATAATACCTAAAGATGGAGAAAATAGGATATTGGTTTGGCTGTGGTAGCTCTTTATGATGACACTATGAGAAGATGTGTGTGTGTGTGTGTGTGTGTGTGTGTGTGTATGTGTGTATGTGTATGCTTGTGTGGTGGTTACTTAAACATTTCTCACAGTTAAATGTATTATATACTTACATAAAAATGTCATGATGGAACTTATTTAAAATGTACAATCAATCAATTTAAGCATCCCGAAGGACTGGACTTTGCTGTGTTTGTTTGACTTCTCCATCTCTGCTTTTGTTCAGGGACTGAGGGTGATGCTGGAGAACCTTTAGAATCTCGGTCCTCTGGGGGGTCTTAAAATCACTGAGTTCCCCCTATTTCTTTCTTTATGAGGTTCTGTGAGCATCACACTTTATGAATGTCCACAATTATTTTTTTAAACTTACTTACTTAGAAAAAAATGATAAGGTCTCTAACATAAACAAAGATAATATTTTGGAAGTACTAGCAATTTTACCCCAAATGAATACTTTCTAAGTCTCATGCTTGATGAGTACCTGTTCTTCATTTTTAGAGTACAATAGTTTTAATTTGTGGAGGGTTGGCTATGCTTCTTCAAAGGATAGTTTCCATAGCCTCAGAATAAGAGATTCATCACTGGTCTAGTCAAATGCACCTCATCCATTGGTATAATTTTTCCCAGAGGTGAAGGAAAGATGCGTGAGATGCACCACAATGTAAATGAAATAAATTAGGAACCAATGAGACACAGATTCAAAATTCTATGCTTTAAAAAATTAGCTCTAAAATTTTAATCTAGAATCCTATGATTCCAAATTGGAAAATCATAGTATTCATACCTTTACCTGAATAATATGATCTGTGGTCTTTGAAAACTTTACAAAGGCACATGTGTGGTTATCCATGCTTTTTTTGCTGCAGAAATTGGAATGTGTTTGATGAATGAGTGGTGCCCAGTTCTTGCCATAAATGTCCTATAAAGTTCCATAGGAACCAATATACAGTATTTACTGGGCATTAAGGCTGAAGACATCATTCTGACTAAGCTAGAAAGAGTCTAATCAGAAAGATAAAATATTGCATGTCACCCAAAGAGGATATACAGTTGAGTTAAATACGCTAAAGGTTTTGTGATAACACCATGACTATAAATACATGTATTAAAGATTTTGAAGTGGCTAGGCTGGTATCAAGTCACATGACAGCAGAGCTGAAAGATACTTCAACGTGACTGTTAACTGCAGGTGAAATGAGGACATGTTTGGCTGCTCAGAATATAAAAGTTTGAGTGCTTAATGAAAAAGCCATTTGCTTGCAAGAAAAAGGGCATTTAGGTTAAAGAAAATATTCTGGATTCTACTTGGCATGTTGGCAAATGTATGTTCATTTAAATATATGGGGGAGGGAGAAATTCAACCCCTATCCTATAAAATATGTTATTATTATTGCCATTTTCAGATCATATCATTGGGGCACAGAGAAGTCATATAATTCACACAGTAAATAAACCCTATATTGAACCTGATGCTGCTCCTGAATGTTAATTGTGCTTAAAAGCATTGTCCTGAGAACTGTGTTCAAGTTCTGATTTTATGAGCAATGTGATTTTGAGCCTTACTTGCAAAATATAAAATAATAATTCCTACTTCTCAGGGAGGATGTTACAGCTGGACTTTCACTAGATTGGCAAAACTTTAAGTCTGAAAAGAATAACTCTTGGTAAGTATTTGGAGCAATGGGAACGGTCTTCATACGCTTTTGGGAGTGTATGAGGCACAACTTTGTAAAACAGTTTGGGACTATCTTGTTAAGTGGCAGATACATCTACCCCTAGACCCGGAAATTCCAGGGAAACCTGAGTGTGGGTGTAGAAAGTATGGAAGCACAAGAGCTCTTTGCTACATTATTTGTAATGGTTCCTAACTGGAAGCAAGACAAAGGGATACAGCAACTGTAGCCATTTGTGCTGTAGAATATAATAAAATAATGAAAGTGAATTAATTCAACATACACAAATGCATGCTTAAAGCTTAAATCTATTATTCATGGAAAAAATCCAAATTTCAAGCTAATATCATTTTTACAAAGGAATGTGAATGGATTTTTCAATGTTGTTTTGCATTAGAGGAATGTGAGGTTAAATTATTTTTTAATAGGAAGAATAGGATAAACTATTTATCCTATAGTTACTATAGGATATAGTTACTTTTGTGTGGGTTAGGGTATAGATATGTGTGAGTGGTGTGTGTGTGTGTGTGTGTGTGTGTGTGTGTGATTTTATGAGCAATGTGATTTTGAGCCTTACATGCAAAATATAAAATAATAATTCCTACTTCTCAGGGAGGATGTTACAGCTGGACTTTCACTAGAATATACTAGAAATACTATTTGTATTTATGTATGCTTAGGAGTGAAAGAGGGAGCTTTAAGATATTATTGGCTTAGCTCTTATTTTGGGTCATAGATGTCACATTTAAAAGACTATGTTACATGTAATCTCTTGGTAAGCATCAGATGTTATGTTATATAATAGCATGAAAGTATCCTTTTTAATTGCAACTAAGTTTTCCAGTTCCCAGTATTTTGTCCAAAAGTAGAGACACAGAGTAAATACTGAGAAAAGATGTATCAAATAAATTAATAACAGTTGGCTAAAAGAGATAGGCTAAAGCACTTTACAAATGAAAACTGCTTTATGAACAATGTCTTATTTTTGAAAGAGAAAACTTTCCAGACAGTTATTTGGTCCTCGTGCCCTCAAGCTAACTGGTCTGAAGTGATGATGTGGTGATCATATTTCTGTCACCATGTCCCATTGTAGAGGGTCACACTGAATCTGCCTGCAAGCGTGCTAGTGTCTGCCAGAGCACCAGAGGGAGGGTTGTTTCCGCCATACTTCTTCCTCTGGCTTTAAGAGCAATTGTTTTCTTTGGTTGTAGTTGTGGGTGCTCACAGTGCTAGGAATACTTGTCAATCTGAAAATACTGAAAATGATGAGACAAAAGGAATCAGGCATTCCTCTTCAAAAACACTTTTTTATATTCCTTTGGGAATAAAACCCAAGGTGACTGTGAGCACTGTCAACACTTGTAGAGACAAGGAGGAGAAATATGAATGTGCAACATGCAAAGGCAAATGACATGTCTTTATGATCTGTTCCTAAACTTTATATTTCACCCACAACTACGAAGGTGATTCTGAATTGTTTCACTAATGACCTGCTCCACAGAACCTTAAATCTTTTACTTTGATTTCAGAATGGATTTTCAGTTTGACTCCTTTATTTTTGATGATCTCTTTTCTTGTGCATGTAGACCTGATTTATTTATTAAAAATAAAAAGGATCAAGATGGAAATTCCTTATAATAATTACCAAATAACAATTAGAATTTATTGTGTGCATGCATTTTCCGACCATATCGGGTTTTTTCATCCCCAAAACGGAGGCAGCTCTGAAGTGCAGTTAGGAGTCTGTTTACACCACCCAGATATCAAATTGACTTGCTAATGGTAACTCTTACTTGGTATCCATGGGTTACTGTGTCATGTGATTTGACATCAAGTACAGACAGAGCTGATTAGGAGCATCCAGCTCTGTCCAACTCCGTGCATCACTGAACCATCTGGTCATTTATTCACTAATAAGCCCCTAATGGCCCAAATATTCACCGGCCTGTCATTGTGACATGGCATAAAATGCCTACATCTTTCAACTCGCTTTGACATGTTGCTTGTTTCACATCAAAACCCGTCATTTACAGGAAAAGAGCTCAGAGGGGTAAAAACTTGACCTAATCTACAGTGTTAACACAAAGACAGAGGCTTGGTTATCTAGTAGCCTGACTGAAAGCATGTAAATGGGCAGGAATTCATTTTGTACATTTTTTTTCCATTCTCATTTTACAACGTTCTTTAAGTTTGGTATCATCCCTAATATGGGATTTTATGTGGGCTTTGCATTGAAATATCTATCCTGTATCTGTTTAAGTAGGAAAGAATGCTGTAAAAGGAAAAATCTTCCTGGAGACATGGTGCTTGACTATTTACACTGAAATATGCAGGGGAAAATACAATATGGATCTGAATAGCAGCTCTATGTAATTTGAAGAAGACTTTGCAGTTTGTTATTTTAACCCTCTTTTATTTTCTATTTTCCTTTTCCAGATAAAATGTGCCTTTCTTCCTCATTATCTCTGTAAATTATGAAAATTTAGTATTTTCATGTTGGGGGTATTTGACATTTTATCACCAGAACAATAATGAGAGGTTGGTTCTGACTTCCTATTGTAACCATTAGGAAAGAGAGGCTAAGAGCCTGCAATTAGTTATATGGCATAAACAATTGAAATACTAACTACTGGAAGGAGTAAGAAGTGGGAGGGTATTGTACTTTCTCACATTCACTACTGCTGAAATCACAGTCCTTAGATGGAATTCAAACACTATGCTACTGAGGTCCACTAACTGGTTTTAGGTAGTTCATATTTTGTAGGCATTATTCAAATGAGTATTTTCCTGAAAAAGAAAAGCCTTCATTTGTTTCCTTCTTTTAAAACGTTTTTCTTCTTACTATTTTTGTGCTGGTACTGGGCTTGAACTCAGGACCGTATTCTTTTTTTTTTTTTTTCAGTTGTGGGGCCTGGACCCTGGGACTGGGCGCTGTCCTTTAGCTCTTCAGCTCAAGGCTAGTACTCTACCAATTGAGCCAAAGTGCCACTTCCGACTTTTTCTGCTTATGTGGTGCTGGGGACTCAAACCCAGGGCCTCATGCATGCAAGGCAAACACTCTACCACTGAGCCACCTTCCCAGCTCCCAGGACCGTATTCTTGCTTGGCCTTTTCACTCCAGGCTGGTCCTCTACCACTTGAGCCACAACTCCACTTCCAGCTTTTTGCTGGCTAATTGGATGTCTCATGGATTTGTCTGAGAGACTGGCTTCAAACCTCCATCTTCTGATCTTAGCTTCCTGAGTAGGTAGGAATACAAGTATGAGTGACCAGTACTCAGCTTGTCGTTTCCTTCCTTCCTTCTTTCTTTCTTTTCTCTTTCTTTCTTTCTTTCTTTCTTTCTTTCTTTCTTTCTTTCTTTCTTTCTTTCTTTCTTTCTTTCTTTCTTTCTTTCTTTCATCGGTGGTGAGGCTTGAACTCTGGGCTTGGGTGCTGTCCTTGTGCTCTTCAGCTCAAAGTGAGTGCTCTACCACTCTACTGATTGAGCCACCACTCCACTTCTGGTTTTCTAGTGGTTTATTGGAGATAAGAGTCTCACGGACTTTCCTGCCTGGGTTAGCTTTGAACCACGATCCTCAGAGCTCAGCCTCCTGAGTAGCTAGGATTACAGGCGTGAGCCACCAGCTCCCGGCAGGGGAGCTTGTCTTTTTTAAGTAAAAGAAAAGGTTTGAAGAAAGGTGTACTGTTGCTCTCTTTTTCTCTTCTCACTTCAAGCACCTTCATATTGTGCAGGCTGGCAGTTTGCTTCCCCTTCAATAAACTTCTTTCTGCCTGAAACAAACAAACAAAAACAAAAATGGCATGCTGGTGTAATTTAGGTCTCTAAGATCATTTCCCCCACTAATGTCCACTATAGTTCACTACAGCCTGATCCCCTACCTCCTTTTCCAGATCAGGAGGCTAAGAGCATACATGTGCCTTTCTATCGATTATCCATTCACACCAGAAAACCACAGATGAGAACCAAACACAGAGTGGCATAGAGAGTCTTTATATGGCTTCCTACTATGGATATATGATGGTGGAACATACTGGTTGGTTTATCTGCAGCTGGTGGTATTGTGAGCTCAGTTGCAGTGCTGTTGTTCTGCTGAAGCCAGAGGGTATGTTGGCCCACACTCCTGTCAGGAGCAGCTGACCAAGAGTTGAACCCAGACCTGCACACTTTAACTTCCTTCTGTTTCCGATGGGAGGAGGCGTTTAGCACAGGAGCCTCTGTCAAGGGGAACCTGAGGGGAAGGTCACCAGGGTATCATCCCAGTGCTCTAAGTACTTACTCACTTCACTCGGTTTTCCTGATTTATTGATGTTAGACCTTGGCAGCAGCATTTTGCTTCGATGATGATTTGAAAAGCACCTAACATTTTTTCTGCCTCAGTAGCATCTTGATGAATTTTAATTTTCACCTTTATATATTTAAAATAAATCTTAATGTTGGTCACTATTGTCATCCTCCTCCTATGACCACTCATTCAACATTTGTACATGCATTAAAGTTGTAGCACAAATAGTATGCATTCTTCTGGAATCATCTCTTACACTTATTTACTATTTACTTTCAGATGAGAAACAAAAGTTGTGAATTCAGGCATGTTCTAAAGATTACTAAGACATTGCTCCAGGCTTCAAGGAGCCTAGAGTCCTATCATTATAGGGAATTTGGGGTCAGAAGGGTAGAAAACAACTGACAAAGAGAACTCAGGGAATCACAAAGGTTTGGTCATAAAAAGAAAGAGAAAGAAAGAAGTTGGAAATAATACAGAAATACAGGAAAATGGGTAGAGTACTCATGGATTTCTGCACCTTAAGTTTTCTGTTAACCAAATCCTATGTATTCACTCAGATGTTTCCTTATAGCCTCTTTCTCTAGTTCTGACCTTCATCTCTCAGCATTCATGTCTCCCAAAGTACTCTAGCATTGAACTGAATGAGTTGAGGGAGCCAGGGAGAAGAAGGAGGGAGAAGGAGCAGGGAGAAGAAAAGGAAAAAGAGAAAGGATAAAGAGCAAGCATAGGAAAATAAAGGGAAGAAAAAAGGAAAAAAGGGAGGAGGAGGAGGAGGAGGAGGAAGAGGAAGAGGAGAAAGAGCAACAATGAAGGAGGGAGAGAGAGGAAAGAGAGAGTGAATCTTAGAGAAGTCTTTAACCCTCTCTTCTTCAAAGGTTTTAAATTAGATGCTTGGAAGTTTCTTACTTATCTGGTGATCAGTGGTTTCTCTGACCAAGGACTCATTGCTCAGTCTACGGGTGTGCCCACCAGGATCAGAGGAAGGCCTGGCTTAAGAAATCATTTGCACCCTTGTCCATCTCATGATATACACAGTTCATTTCTTCTAATTTTTTTTATTTTTTTAATATCCAGAACAGTCTTCATTTGTCTTTTTTTTTTTTTTTTTTTGGTCCGGTCGTGGGGCCTGAACTCTGGGCCTGGGCGCTGTCCCTCAGCTCTTCAGCTCAAGGCTAGCACTCTACCACTTGTGCCAAGCGCCACTTCTGGCTTTTTTCTTTTTGCTTATGTGGTGCTGAGGAATCGAACCCAGGGCCTCATGCATGCAAGGCAAGTGCTCTACCACTGAGCCATCTTCCCAGCCCTCATTTGTCTTTTCTTATAGCGTCTATCTCCCCTCTGAAATAGGGAGGATGGGGGTGAGGGGACCACATTACTATCAGTTTTATCTGCTTTCCTACTCTCTCAAGCTTGAAGACAAGCATGGGGGACCATTTGTTTCTGTAATTCCAAGATTCTGAAAAGTCTGTTAGGGTTACAAAAATCAGGGTATGAGCTCACTATTTGATTGGTATTTCTGATGAGACTGGTATTCAGGAGATTAGCTTTTAGGAAAGGCAGCTGATGTGTCTCACATTGGACTCTCTAGGTGCTTGCAGAGCAGTTAACACCTGGAGTTCATTTAAAAACCTTACAGGGGGCTGGAAAAGTGGCTCAATGGTGGAGTGCTTGCCTTGCATGCATGAGGCCCTGGGTTTGATTTCTCAGCACCACATAAGCAGAAAAAGCCAGAAGTGGCACTATGGCTCAAGAATGACTTGAGCTGAAGAGCTGAGGGACAGTGCCCAGGCCCAGAATTCAGGTCCCACAACCAACAAAAAACAAAACAAAATAAAAAAAATTACTGAAAGAGAGAAACAGAAATCATAGATACATAGAATAAGATTAGCTAGGTAAGCCAAAACCCAATTACTTTATTTTTTGTTTTACTGTGGTAGATAAATACAACATAAAAGTTTGCCATTTAAACATATCATTCAGTGGCATTAATGAGAAGTACAATGTTATACACTCATTACTACTTTCTACTTCTAAAACTTCATAACCAAAAGAGAAACTCAGTACTCATTTAGTAATAATTTCTCATTTTCTTCTCTTCCTAGTTTCTAGTAACTTCTTCCACCCTCTTCTGCCACTCCTCCCCTGACTTCCTCTCTTTCTTTCTTTTTTCAGCACTAAAGTTTGCGCTCAGGGTCTAGCACTTGCTAGACAAGCACTCTACTATTTCCATTCTCTTTGCTATTTAGTGTATTTTTCAGATAGGATCTTGTGCTTCTACTTGGAGGCTGCCTCAGACCATAGTCCTCCTATTTATAGCTTATGCCCTCCTACTTGTACATAGCTAGGATTTCAGACATGTCTGAAATGAACCAAGGTGCTTGACTTGCCTGGTGTAATGGGGATCGTGTTGCATTAACTTTTTGCTTAGGCTTTCAAAGTGTCATCCTTCCAATCTTTGCTTTCTGAGTAGCTGGGCTATCTAGGTATTTCATGCAAGTGAAATCATATAAGTCATACAATATTGGAAATGAAGAAATGATGCTAATCAAAACTTATGAAAAATAGTCATTATCTAAGTAGAAAGGCTGAAAAGTTCAACCTATTGCTGGTAATCCCCATCTTTTTAACCAAAGTTTTAACCTTATGCTTACCTTGGATAAGCTGGCTTTATTTCTATAAAGTTTAATTTTGACCCTTCAAATTATAAATATTAATATCCATATGATGGGGTTTCTGTTAAAATTAAACTTACTTATATAAATCATTTTGAACATTGCTTGTCAACAGTACTGAATATATAGGATTTTATTTTCATTCATTAAGTGAAGTCTGAAGGTAAGCATCTTTCACAATATGTGGTTTGGAGGAGTCAAGGACAATAGTCAGTGCTCAGCAATGAGTCTTTGTTTCTAAGGTTATTTTCAACCTTTAAAGTCCTACATGTTACTCACTATCTTGCCCATGTAATTGTAACCCCTCTGTATGGCATTTTCACAATAAAAAAAGTCCTACATGTTACCAGTTTACTTTCAGGGATCTAGATGCAGTAAACAAAACGCCTTAAAATTAGAAATTCATATTTGATTTCACCTTGGAAGCAGCTATTTGGGTATGATTTCGAAAATGTGCACAAGAATATATTGAGTTTAGACAGAGTAACTTTATTAAAATAAATTCCTGAGCACCTATTATTTGTATGGTGCTTCCCAAAGCACTGATTAGAGATTTTCAGAATGTCATAGAGTGAGCTTCAAAAATCAGATCTGTGCTGAGTTTTTTAAAAGGTCAATTCAAATATGCTGTGTTATCACTAGAAATAAAAGCCATTCACTAACTACTTATAGTGTAGATGGCTAACTGTACCAATATCCACCCTCTTCTTTCAGAACCTATGCTATGAAGCTCCCAGCCAGGGACTGTATTTCTTGACTTTCTACAGCTAAAGAGAGACTGTGTGACTGATTCCTTCCAAAAAAATTAAATGTAAGCTAAACTGTTATATAAGTCCAGAGAAAAGCAGTTAAGAAGTTAATGGACCTTCTTTGCCTTCTTCATTCCAACTCTGGCCATGTGCTTTCCATCTCCACCCCTGTTGTCAGGAAATGGAGTCATAGGATGAAATCAGTAAGCAGAGGAAAGTCATTCATCCCTACTGGACTGTTAAATGTCTAATGCATTAAGCCACTGAAATTCTAGGTTTTCTTTTATACCATTAGCATTGCCCTAACTATACACTAATAGTCATAAAGAATGATTCAAATGTCAGAGCATCACTGACAGTTGTGAGCAAATTGCTTTCTTCTTTTAGAAACTTTTAGTTAACCTTCTTTGACATTCAACGTTCCATTCATTTCATCCTGTACCAATTATTGGAAGCTCAAAGTCTCTGTTCTAGAGGAATTCATAGTCATACTTGGGCAAAAAATAATATATATAAAGTTAAATAATCATAAGAAGCAGGATAACAAGTGAATAGAAAATAATAATTTCTATAGGACTTTAAGGAAAGATTGATTTTCCTGGAAAAATATTTGTGAAGAATAGTATGATTTTATGAATATCTTGAAGGCAGGGTAGATTTGGAAAGATAGAGATGGTAGTAAGGATATTCAAAATGGGATTAACAGGTAAAAAACCGCCTGAAGTAGGAATGGACAAAAGTATATTTAAAGTATTATAATATTAAGAGATTGCTGGGCAGTAGTAGCTCATGCTTGTCATTCTAGCTACTGAGGAGGCAGAAATCTGAGGATCTTGGTTCAAAAACAGCCACAGCAGGAAAGTCCATGAGACTCTTTTCTCTAATAAACTATTCAGAAAAAGCTATAAGTGGCACTTTGGCTCAAGTGGTAGAGATTATCCTTGAGCAAAAGAAGCTTGGGGACAGCGTCTAGGCCCTGAGTTCAAGCCCCACTTCCAGGGCAAAAAAATGATTAACAGGGCCTGGAAAGGTGGCTCAGTGGTAGAGTGCTTGCCTTGCACACATGAGGCCCTGAGTTCAATTCCTCAGCACTCCATAAGCAGAAAAAGCCAGACGTGGTGCTATGGCTCAAGTGGTAGAGTGCTAGCCTTGAGCTGAAGAGCCCAAGGACCCAGAGTTCAGGTCCCATGACTGACAAAAAAATGGTTAAGAGATTATATCAGTCAAGATGATAGAACTTAAAATTAATTCAATATTCATTTAAAAATATTTACTGATCACATAGGTCCAGAATGGAACTAAGCACTGGAAAGTAAAAGCAATCTGAAAGTTCTTACTTTCAAAGAATTTACAGTCAATTGACATAGAACTAGATGCAATTTGTATCTCTACTGGGTGAGTCATTTAATTTTTTTCTTTCTCTTGGTCTTCCTATCTACATAACGAGGATAATAACTCCACAAGATTGTTATGAAGATCAAATGGGATGGATGTGAAGCGCTTAGACACACTCCCCCCCCCAGCTCTAATGTTTGCAGTGATGTGGGTAGTGGTGGTGGAGTTGGGTGGTAGTGCTAATGAGTCTGGTAGAGTGATGGTTGACTATTTGGGCAAGAGCAGAAAGATTTTACTGACATTTGTGGGGGTTGAAGTTGAAATAGAGTTCTGGTATATTCATGAAGTCTCTTGAATGTCAGGCCAGCAATTGCATTGGATCCTTAAACAAAGGACAACTATTGAGATTTTTAAAAAATAGTCAAGTAATATGGATACATTGAACAAAATAAATTTGAAGTTAGAGGTACACAAGAAGAACAGAGTTGTGAGAGCTGGGTAGAATATCATTGCAATGAAAATGGAAATGGACAGGAATGGTAAAGATGGAAGTTGATAGGATGTTGAAGGACAACATTAGGATGCTTCAAGCATGGTTAGTTAGCAAAATGAAGTAAGGTAGGAGAATAGCAAGCTTTGTTTTAGAAATAGTTGATATTAAAATTTTAAGTTCAGATGTAACTGAAGAAAGAAGAGAAGAAGCCCACAGTGGGTTTCCCCTCTTGCTATCATAACTGAGGACTTGTAGAGCTTGGTCAAGTGGAGGAGAGTCCAGCTGAACTGGACAGGATCCTCCTCCTTAAAGTACCATTTGTGGAACCTCCTCTTGCTAATGGTATATCAATGACCAAAAAACAACTACAAATGGGGAAAAATGTAATTAAGGATGGAGAAATCGAACCAAACAAGGCCCACATTCTGTGGAGATCTAGGGAAAGAGATTGGGAAGAATTGTACAGACCATAAGGGATAAGATTTTAAAAAAATGAAATTGGTTATAAATAAACAGGTTAGGATAAGCCTGTGAACTTGAGAATTTCTTAATTTATTGTCTTTGTCACTTTATGAGTGGGTTCAGGAGAAACCACCTTTGTAAATGTACATTCAAGAGTCAACATTGCCTGCTCAGTACCCCTTGGGGAGACAGTGCTTCTTGCAAGCATTCTAAGCCAGCCATTAGAAAATTAGCTTGGCTCTTGGTAGCGGCCATGGAATCATGCCATGATTGCTCTCTCCATCCAATTCTGTGGCAGAAAAAGGTAACCTTATTCAAATAAATTCACTTAGACCAGAGATACTCAAAATTTCCTGTCTATCAGAACAGATTGCTGGTTCTTAGGCCCTGAAGTTTCTCACTCGGTGGTTTGTGGGGAGAACCAAGAATTTGTATTTTTAACATGAATTAAGGACTTAGAAAAGAAAAATAAGCACATTATATCTGTATGATAAATCTAGAAATTGGATCGACCATTGAGAGTCATCCAAATATCAAGAATCAAGGAAGTTTCCTAGAGTGGGAAATGGATTGTGGAAAATATGTAGGGGCATACAGGTGAAAGTTGGTGGGTTTGGTATGGGAAGGATTACAGAGAGAAGAAAGAATGAATAATCTAGAGACAAAACAGAGTTTCAAGATTAAGGAGCCTGAATAAAATTGATATACTTAGATAAGTGAATATAGGGGCATGGTCAGTCATATATGAGTAAGACTGTATTCTTTAGGAAGAGCAATGAGGAGCCATTGAAGAGTCCCCCTCCACTATAGTACTCGCATCTCCCACACCAGAGAGCCTTGCATTTACTCAGCTTTCCTGCTCATGGCTGGCACTCTACCACTTGAGCCATGACCCCAGTTAATTGGTGAGAGAGTCTTGTGGACTTTCCTGCTTGAGCTAGTTTCAAACTGAGTTCCTCCAGATCTCAGGCTCTTGAGCGGCTAGGATCACATCTATAGATCACATTTAAGATCACATCTATAGATGTGAGCCACTGGCACTTGGCACATTTTTGAAATATCATTTTATGAAGATATGATTCACATACCAAATGATTTACCTATTCATAGGTACACAATTCAACAGTTTAGTATAATCCTAGACTGGTGCAACCACAAACTTCCTACGAATCCCTATATCCATTAACAGTGAAATCCCCATCTCTCCATACTCTTTCTAGCCCTAGGTAGCCACTAATCTATGTTCTATTGCTACAGGTGGAATCACACAATATGTGACAAGTTCTAAGCCAAAGAGTGGCTTAGCACCATGAAATGTGCTTTGTATAAAGATCAGCCTGGCTGACATATGTAACCTGGATAGTATAGGGGACAAAGATAGTGAACCAGAAGTGGAGAAACCCATTAGGGAGGTATGGAAGCAATCAGATGAGACAATACAGGAGCATGGACAAGGCAGTACTTATGAGTTGGAAAGAAGAGCATGAGGTAAAGAGATATTAAGTGGTAACTTGGAGTGGGATATATTATAGATGAGTGACTAGAGAAAGATAACTCCTAAGTGTCACCTTGGCAGTGGGTAGAGAGTGAGACCTTTCCCTCGTAGTAAGATCAAGTCTGTGATAAAGTGAAGAAGCCAAGGAACCAGTATTGTGATGATTGATGTTGACATCATCATTCTATAACCATGGTGACACAGGAACTCAGGAAAACAGGAAGATTATATTATTTTTCCAGTCTTTGCTAAGATCCCAGAAAGACCAAAGCAACATCTATACTGATTTCATACTGATTTAATAAAATTAAAAGTTTATTTAAATCATAATGAAAGTATATTGGTATCAAAGGGGAAAATTTAACCATTTTGGCTAGCATAATTTTACTGTATCAATAATCTGTTATTTTTTTAAAGTCATAACCCAAGGTCCTTCAGGCCATGAAAGCTTTCATGAAGGTGTAGAGTATATAGGCCCTTGTTCCCAGTGAGGATGCCCATGAATTAAATCAAAGAAATGGGGATTGATTACAGAGTCAATTTTCAATTACCTGTACTAATAGAGCAGTGATATGGGTAATCCCAAACTGTGGTTAACCAAAATCACTTATATTTGCTTTTAGATTGCATTATTTAAGCTTTTTGCAGCAGTTTGGTTACTAAATACATTTTTCTTTTGTGATTACTAGCATTCATTTACACCCTATGATTTTACATCAATTTTGGCAATGTGGCCCAAATACGCCATGTGTAAGGGCAACATCCCTTTGGGATTGTATATGTCTTCTATGTCATGTACACGTTTGATAATTCAAATATACAGAGTATTTTTGAAGGCTCTACAAGGACAGTAATTACTTGATAACTATCCCTTTGCTTGTTTAAGAATACTTCTCACTGAGAAAAGATTTTCTTATGCTAATTGCAATCTTTCTGCTGAAAAATAAATGACTCTTTCCTTCTTTTCTCAATGGAAAAAATAAAAATAGCAGGCCCTGTCTTCTATAGACTGAACTTAGATAATGACAGAAACTCCTCTTGAGTGTTTTCTTCTTCAAGCAACTATTCTGCTTGTGTTTGTGGTCCTTATTTCTTGGCCCACCATTAGTGGTTCCTAGAAATCAATGAGCAAAAACAGATACAAAGAGCATGATGTTTTCATATATCTCTCTGTGTGTTTTGTTTTGGTGAATTTTGTGTGTGTGTGTGTGTGTGTGTGTGTGTGTGTATGTTTGGGAGGGGAAGTGCTGGGGATTATACCCAGAGCATCACACTACTCTACCACTACACATTATTTTACCAATGAGCTACATACTTAGTTTAGCAAACATACATTTCCTAAGAAACAAAATAATCTTCATTTTATTCATAATTTATATCAGAGATTTTATGATAATGGCCTGGTTAAACACACCTGGCAACACTTTCCAGAGCAGGCAAAAATGCAGCCTGATGTGTTAGGCATTCTAATATTTCAAAGCTACACCTTCTTGTGAAACCCTTAGAACTCCAAAATCTACATAGAATCACAGTGAAATCCAAAGATCCCAGTTGTGCCTTTACTCCAAGGTCTACATTGAACACAAGCAGGGTCATCTTAGTAGTTCATTTCTTCTATGTAACACCCTAATCTTAGCCATTGTATTTTGATTTTTCATTTACAAGCTATTAACCATATGTCTGCTGTACTGGTATCACCAGGAAGCTCAATAGAACTGAAGACTATAAGAACTCAACCCAGATTATCAGGTGTGGTTCATTTGCTCAATAGGAATGCATACTAGAATTTGCTGATTGTCTGGTGTGTAAAGGCAAGCAATAAGCAAAGAAGAGCACAAGGAATTTAAAAGAGAAGAGAAAGTCATAGTAAGGCCTAGAGCTGTTGCAGGGGCTTCCCATGATGAGGCATTCCAGTACGACTGGTCAGAAATGGAGAAGATTCAATTCATTACATCTTCAACTCAGATGAATTGAAGATTAATTTGTAATCTATAGTAACTGCTTCAAATTATTGACTCTTTAGGTTCAAGAGCATCAGGATACAACATACATCCTCCGTTGTTAGCCTAATTTGGGGAGAGAAATGGTATTGAAATATGGAGTGAGTCTTGGCATACCCTAGAGATGAACAGTAGGGTATACATATTCAGTCTCTTATCAAACTTACAAAATTGTAACTTGAGGACTTAATCTCTCCAGAGCTTTGCAATTAAGAAGCACAGTTTCATCAGCTTCATGTCTACCTTTAAGCCTCTTCACAATATAAATTCTGCGCTCCTTCCCATGATATAAATTCTATTACTTTCTTAGCTAATACCTTCCTTTCTTCTTTTTTTCTTTTCTTGTACATGGCAACAGCAGTTGTAGTCAGACCAATTCTGGTATGAAATGGAAATACATGGTACATGAAGCAGGCAGGAAGGTTGGGAAAAGGAAAAGCAAGGAAAGTTCATCCTCTCTCTCTCTCTCTCTCTCACATACACACATACATACATACACACATACATATGCATATGTACATACAATCACGCTTCAAAACTTAGATCTTACATTCAAATTGAATTATATACTTCCTTAAAAATATCTTCTGATCATTTCACCAGGTTAGTATATTCCTATAAAAACACACAAAAATAGACCAGTATTCCAGTATATGAACATAAAACAAGTTAATTAGCTAGTACTTTACTGTTGAAAGCTTAGCTTATCTCACATTTTTCCCATGTTGGTAAATAGTATCGCAATGAATGTTATGTAAATCCATTTCCTTACATCTTGTTATTCCTTTAGGATAGGTTTTATTTAACTTTGATAACAATAAACAAATTGACCTTGGATTGAAATATCTTTGTCTAGTATTAAATTATAGTGTGGCTTTTCTCCAACAGAAAATACATTGTTGGGTTTGAAGGTCTGGTTTCAATTAAGCAAGTTCTACAAGACTGACTTCTTTGTAGCTATCTAAAATTTTAACCACATCAAATTGCACAAAAAATGTCTGGATTCTACAATTTGGTAGGAAATTCACCTCAGAGTACCTCAAGATTGGCACAGAGGGCTAGACAGTAACTCTCAGCTCAAGAGGTGATATTTTTTTGTATGGCAGCTCAAAACTTTGCTCCTGTAGAAGGCATAATAGTCACTATTTTAGGCTAGGACATTGTCCATTAATTATCAAACCAACTGAAGGCACTAAACATTCTAAATTCTTTATTTAAAAATAAAGAAATAAGGTGGTTAAATAGAAAGTGATCAAATTATTACTGAGTAATGTTTTTGTGCACTCATCAATAACTATAGTCACAATTTATAGAGAATATACTATGTGTCATGTATCATGCTGAGCAATTGAGACTCTATATTAGTAGTAATCTATTGCCGGGTTAAAAAATACCTCCAAATTTAGTATCTTAAAACAGTAACACCCTCCTTTCAGGTTTTGTGAGTCAGGAATCTTGGTAAAGCTTAACTGAATCCTCTGATTCAGTGTCCCTCTCAAGGCTAACATCAATGCCTCCATTGCTTTTACATTCAGCTGGGAAGACCAATATTCAAGCTCACTCATGTGGTGCTGGAAAATGTTACTTCTTTGTGGAATGTTAAATCAGAAGTCTCAGTTCTTTGCTCATGGGTCTCTCCATAAGGTAACTCACAACTTGAAAGCTGGTTTTCATTAAACAGGCAAGCAATAAGGCATGAAAGAGTGAGCAAGAGAGAAGTAAAAGTTCTTTTGTAAAATAATCTTGGAGGCTGGGCACTGGTGGCTCACACCTGTAATCTTAGTTACTCAGGAGGCTGAGATCTGAACATCTCAGTTTAAAGCCAGCCTGGGCAAGAAACTCTGTGAGACTCTTACCTCCAATTAACCACCAGAGAAAGCTGGAAATGGAGCTGTAGCATAGAGCACTAGGCTTGAAAGAGAAAGCCCAGGGACAGCACTTAGGCCATGAGTTCAAGACGTAGGACCAGCAGTAGAAATGCTGAGCTTTAGGCTTTTTCCCTCTTACTTTAGTGCATATTTACTTGATCACAGTCTTACACTTTCAGTTGGATTTTTATACCTGTAAGTCTATGGGTACTGGAAATACTATAATAGAGAGCTGTGTCAACTCAGCTTCTGGCTTACTTTGGCACTGAAGATTTATGTCTCACCTTCTCACACACATCTTCCTGTGTTTAGGTAAAATTGTTTAGCCTATATTAATGAGAAAAGGTAGCATTACCTGAAGGTGTTGGGTTCATGATTAAAGATTCAGGACTGTTCAGATGCCTGCTTTTGGGGGATCTGGTCAAACTTAACAGGTTCTTAAATCTCTATCCAGAATTCTTGTATCTCTTTCCCATGTTCTGCTCACATTTCATATTAGCACTGAAGATAATTTGTAAGATAAATATCATTGGGGAAAACTCCCCATGGTCAAGGACTAAACACACACACAGAGTTCCTGACATGTTCTCTAGCCGAGAGCTATTCATTTTCCCTAACCAGCAGAGCTATAAATCTGGCCTGTGCTCGGCACACTGTATGTGTTTTACTTTATGAAGGCATAAATCACCAAGATACAATTTGTGTTTGATTTTTTGGACACTTAATTTGCTTAAATGTTCAGCAGTTCATAGACGTAAATTGTGCTGGGCATAGCTCCAAGTGGAATAAGCCGTGAGCAAGAAAGCTATACATATTAGGATGTAATTCAGAAGAAAAATCATCCTGACCAGTCAAGTAAGTCCTCTTTATAAGTTACTTATAAATAACTTTCCTCCATAGGCAGAATAAGCACTTAGTAAATACTTCTAGAGGAGGAGGGTGCATTGTAGTAAATTGAGTTTAAAGAACCTCCCTTCTAATATACTCTATGGACCTAAGTGTGTAATATGTAAGAATGTGTCATACATGTTTGATAAAGTAATCACACATATTGATTAGTATATAACATTGAAAGAATGACTCACTGAGAATTAAGAAATGGAAATTTTTATCCTCTTTGCCACTAAGAATTAAGTGTACAATCTTGAGTCACTTTGCTCAGTTTTTCATTTGGAAGTGAATGGTCAGCTTAAATGATCTCTTGAAATTTTACTGTTCTAAACACTCACTGTACATCTCTTTAACACTCTGCTCAGTCCATGGAGGAGACCATGGGAAACACAAGTAGCTTAGGGACCAAACACAGGCAGTAGTAGTTATCTATTGCTGGATTCAAAACCAACAAAAGCAACAAACGTACAAAGGTAGCAGCATAACACAATAAAACCACCGAGAAATCCATGGAAACATAGAAAGTTTCCCAAAGTATGTGGCATGTACCTGTGGTATAGTGCCTAGGCAGGCATACCTAAAAGTCCTTGGGAGCTGCCTTGGAATGAGCTACTGAGACAATGAGCCAGCGGGGACTGCAGAGACCCCACTTCTTCCCACGGAGGAGGCTATACTAGATCTAAGAGCTTCCCTGGCAACAATGTGGGAAGAAAACTCAAACAGGATCTCCCTTGTCTGTCCACCATGCTTGCATTTTAGGAAGGAAGAACAGAAGGCATGACCCTCCACTAGCCACAATCCCATGGTATATCTAGCAGTACATTGCCCTGTACATCTCTTCATGAGGCCTCCGCCTACATGTGAAAATCAAAGTTCAAACCATCTGGAAGTGACAAAGTCTGTGAGACTCTTAACTTCAATTAACCACCCAAATAGCTAGAAGTGGAACTGTGGCTCAAATGGGAGAGCATTAGCCTTTAGCAAAGAAAGCTCAAGGACAGTGCATAAGCCCTGAGTTCAATCCCTAGTACAGGCACCAACCCCCTTTCCCCCCGAGAAACTTAATACTCACCCCTCAAAAAAAGCACCCCAAACCATAAGTTGTTTATTCTAATTCAGTATACCTAGAGTAAACTCTAGAACTTGCCTTTTTATAAAAAAACAAAACAAAACAAGTTTCCCCATGATGTCAAATGCTTCTGATTCTATGCCTATGCTTTGAGACCTCATATTATATTACATTATTATCAAATTCATATTATACATTACATTATGTTAGAATTATCACTGAACTCTCTTACAACTATTGATAAATAAGATAATATAAAGTGATACGTATTTCTTTAGTTATATATTTATATTTTCTTTAGTTATATATTTATATTTAATGCATGTAACTTATGCAAATTTAATTTAAGTTTATATCATGCTATCTATCTTTTAGCAAGGGCTGAGTTTTCAGTTGTAGAATGAGCATCAAGCAATAGTAGAAAAGGGATCAATTCAAAGAAAAAAAATTCAAGTAGTCAACTCATCAATAGAACCAGTAACATGTCATCACAAAGTTTATAAAGGTAGTAATAAAAACTAAGTTGTTTTGGGGCTGGGAAGTTGGCTCAGTGGTAGAGTGCTTGCTTCGCATGCATGACGCCCTGGGTTTGATTCCTCAGCAGCACATAAGCAGAAAAAATCCAGAAGTGGTGCTATGACTCAAGTGGTAAGGTGCTAGCCTTGAGCTGAAGAGCTGAGGGACAGCGCTCAGGCCCAGAGTTCATGCCCCATGACCGTAAAAAAAAAAAGGTTGTTTTTACTGTATTATGTAATTTCTTGTTTCTTTTGTATGTTTTTACTCCTATAGTATATCCCCTGTTATCACTGTATTTGATTTTGGTACCTGGTATTGTATATATGTTTATTTGAATTAGGGAAGGGAAGGGGAACAACAGAATAGTGAAGCAAAGGACAAGAGGGAGCCAATGCAACAGTGATAGTCACAAGGCAATATGTTGGAAATAATCTGTACAACTCGGGGGCGGGAGAGGTTGGGGGAGAAAATGGAGCAAAAGTGGGAGAAAAAATGACAAGAAATGTATTTATTATCTTACTTATGTAACTGTAACCCCTCTGTAAATCACCTTGACAATTAAAAAAGGAACACAGCAAGATAGTGAGATTTTGTCCATTCATTGAAAAAGAAAACAAAAATGAAATATATGGTGGATAGTGGGGAAATACTCATTGTACTTTTGGCAGTAAATTCCTAAGATGATAGCAGTGGGACAGACTGAGTAAAAAGAATAGCTTAATGTGATAGCACTAGGGTCATAGTGGGAGCAGATTTAAATAAGCCAGTCAGTGACAGTGGGTTACAGGTAGGTAGACATGGTCTGCTAAGAGCCACAGGCTATGAGTGTGTCAGAAGGCAGAATGTAAAACAAGAGTTGAAGAGAAAAAGATCTTTGCTTAGTCTTTGATTTCTATTACAATAAACAGGCATTTTAGTGGATTTTTATTGTTCACTTGCTATCTTGGTGATGAATGCTAGCCATAATCGATTTCAATAACTAATCTTCCCTGTTAGGAGTTAGGTTCAACCAGCATTTTGTTCCCTTGTTTTCATTTGCCCTTTGTCTTCATTGGGCTGTCTATCAAGTAGAGCTCTAGGTTCCTTACGTACTGGTTCACCCTTTAAGGTCATCAGTCCAAAGAAAACCCTCTCAGACTCAGAGCTCTGTGAAGACTGTATTGTGAATCATTAGATGCTATTCCTTAGTTCTCAGAGAAAAAAAAACAAAACTTTTTTTCTGTTTTCAGAGAGCTGAGCTTGCACATTTAAAAATTGCTACTAGAAGATGATTCCATGAGGAAGTGACCATGTGGCCCATTTTGTTTGCTAGACAGTAATTTAATCTTTAGAAATAATCAGTTGTTGTTATAGGTGAGTATAAACTAAAAGTATTATTTACCATTTTCCACAAACTTGTCATATTAAGAGTAATAAAATCACTCGACCATTTATGATCTTGCAACTTCATTCTCTTCCCATAGTCTCTTACAATGAGAAGAGATTTTCAGCTCCCTGTCAGGTCACAAACAGGAGTTTGGAAATCATTTATCCTACTATGACTTAGAAACAGTTATTAAATTGCTACTTTCAAAAGACAAATCCAAAAGACTAACCATCTAGTTAAAAAGTTTCTGAAATTATATTCAAAAATCCCTACTGCAGGACAATCAAAGATAGCTGTTGTTCTAACCCAGCAACAACATAGGGAGAAATACTGTAGAACTTTTCTATTATAACCTAGTGGTTCTAGTCACCCAGTCACCTGCAGGACTTGCTAAAATACAGATTACTGGGCTCCATCTGAAAGTGCCTGAGTCAATAGGTCTGGAAAGGAACCAAACATTTGCATTCCTAAGCAGTGCCGGGATGATGTGGATACTGGTGGTCCAGGCACCACACTTTGGAAACCACTGACTACTTCTGGTTCCTCATTCTCTTCCCCACGTTGTACCAATGCAGCCATGGCAAATAGTCTCTTCCTCTAAGTAACCCTTGCTCCTGGCTTTCTTTTTTCTTTTTTTGATTTTTTATTTTACTGTGACAAAATACCCGAGAAAATCAATTAAAAAGAGTAAAAGTTTAAGTCACAGGTTTTAGAGGTTTCAGTCCATAGTTGTGTGACTCTGTTGCTATAAAAACACAGTATATCGTGGCAGACGTGTGTGGCAAAAGAAGCCTCTTAAGAGAGGAGAGAAGTGAGAGAGATTAGGGAGAGAGAAGGGAGTGAGAGAGGAAAGAGGAGAGGGGATGAGATGGAAGAGGGGAGAGAGGAGAGCAGGAGAGAGTGAGCGAGCGAGAGAGAGGAGGAGAGGGTGAGGGAGGGAGTCCTGAGATCCCAATGTCTCTTTCAAGGATACATCTTCAATCACCTCACTTCCTTCCACTAAGTCTTGCTTCCTAAAAATTCTAGAACCTTCTGATAGTTCCATATGCTTACAACAAAAAATCTTTAACATGGACATTTAGCGGATGGATCTTTAGGAAATCTTTAATATCCAAACCATGATACCCTGTCATCTTTATCTACATGATCACATCCAACTCATTCTTCTTGGTTTATATGAAGAGTCATATTGTCTGAGAAACCACTTCTGACTTCTAGTTAGAATAGACTGTCCTTTCTGTCATTTATAGTTCTAGCATGTCAGATCTATTGCAGAATTATAACTTTTCCTTTTAAGCTGGATTTTCTCCTGCAATGACTTGATTCTATAAATCCTCAATTCCTGACATAAAGTACACCCCTAGTGAAAGTTTCTTGAATAATTGAACATAAAATCTTGAACAATGCATGATGCTTGGGGGTCTGACAGACCTGGGTATGATTAGAGTTTTTAAGACATGAAACAAATTACTTAGTTTCTGGAAGTCATAATGGTTGTACCTGTAAGTTGGGGATAATTCTTGTTTTTACTGTGAAGATCCAACCAGATGATAAAGGTAAATTACTAAGCACAACAAGTGGGTCACAGAAATACAAAAATATCATATTATTAGTGATTAATATGTATCAAATTTACATGACAAAAATATAAAATTGTTGTTACTCTTTAATTCATCAACAGTATTCTTTGCAAGAATGGGGACTGTGAATGCTGTTTCTGGCAATTTTGATAACTAGACAGTCATTCACACATGAAATTGCTTACTAGTGCCATTCTGATCACATTGAGTCCCAGAATTACTTGTTTTACAGGTAATTTTTGTACCTTCAATAGGCCCAGAACACACTACTAGACATAGGCAACCTTAGTCCTTGTTCTCATGAAGCTCGTAGTTCTTCAGGGAGCTCAACACTGAGTGTATCTTTGGTGAATGAATGACTACCATCAGTGCTATAGACCAAAGGTGATGAATGTTTAATCTGTGTTTTCACTTCCCATATAACTACTCCTTCAACTGGATGACAAAGCCTCTCTACAGCAGTCTGTGCAGGTTGGTTTCATCATTGGAATTTCCCAGCTCACAGGATGCCAGCTGTAGGAAGCCTTTTCTCACTAAGTACTAAAAAGCACGAATTATCAATGAATGTCACAGTATGGACAAGGTTTTCTCAGGAATGTGCTGGTACCTCTGGTTCAAGTAACCATTAAGGGAAGCCTTAGCTAGGAAAAAACCACAAAATATCACACTGAAAGGGAGACATGAGGAAGAATGGAGGTATTCTTGTCTAAAGGAAAAAATAAGTTATTTTTGTTTGGTGAATAAGAAAGTCAAGACTGATTTAGTACTAGCTACATAAAAATCTTTCCTTCTTGCCTCCCAAGGACTTTGCTCAGCACCAAGATGTAAAGATTACTATAAGAGTGCAACCATTGGAATCCTCCTGCCTGAAGATGACTTGTGTCCCACATCTCTCACCAACACCCATACTATCAGCTGATTGACAGAGAACCCTGTTAATGGGAGGAAGACTTATCTAGCACTCTTTCCAGTCAACTCTGGAAATTAGATTGAACATCGCCTTTGAATTAAGCAGAATAAATTCTCTTTCAAGTAGAAACATTCATTACTAATCTGTTTTCCAGAGACACAGAGTTGTACACTTCATTTAATTTCAAAGTCCAAGCACAATATAGTTAACGTTCTATCTCTGTGAAGCCCAAGTTCAAGGAAATTTGACCCTAGCATTTCCATATTCCCCTTTTCAAAAACAATATTAATGTGTACTTCTGGATTTAATAGGTAAGAACCCTCTGTAAGAGTACCAGCGATAAGGGTTTTTCTTTTTTTAATTTGTAGTACTAGGTTTTGTGCTAATACTGAGAGTTGAACTTAGGGACTCTTGCTTTTGCTTAGCTTTTCTGTTCTCTACCACTTGAGCCACAACTCTACCTCTTATAATACTATGGTTTTGAACTCAGGACCTCACATTTGCTAGGCAGGTGCTCTACCACTTGAGCCACTCCAACAGCCATTTTGTATTGGTTATTTTCAAGATAAAGTCTCACTTTATGCCCAGACTGGCCTGGACTGGGTTTCTCTATTTTGAGCTTCCACACATCACTTGGATGTGTATACATACAACTAACCATGCCATTGAGATGACAGGCTCATGCTGTTTTTGCCCTTGGTCGATTGTTTTGTGAGATTTTTCTTTTCCTTGTTTCGACTCAAATCCTGATAGACTCCCAAATAGCTAGGATAACAGACTTGAGCCACTGTGCTGGCTCCATGATTCTTGTTTATAAGAATATAAATTGGGTGAATTATATCAATATTTCAAAGAACTTTTGATAATGTATTTATTATAATATATTTAACATGCTCCATACAATTACTGATAGATAGAAAACAAACACTTAAAAAATCTATTGTACCTCCCCAAAGCTAACAATCATAAGTTAATTACATAACTTGCAATAAGCCAGTATCTTTTTTTTTTTTTGGTTGGTCGCGGGGCTTGAACTCTGGGCTTGGGTGTTGTCCCTGCGCTCTTCAGCTCAAGGCGAGAGCTCTACCGCTTGAGATACAGCGCCACTTCCAACCCAGTATCTTTATAATTTATTTGTGTGAGTATAGTATTTTCTTAATCCTTGCGTTGTTTAAAAATGCATTTTAATAGCTGGAAATAATCCACTGTATGAAACTTAGTTGAATATATTTAAAAGTAAAAAGAAACTGGAATTCAGCCAAACTGCCTTTCCCTTAAAAGATCAGTGAAAGTTTTTCAGGTATAATTCACTGTGGAATGCTAGACTCATAGAATTGGAAGGGACCTCCAAGGTCATGCATGAACATGAGTGGACTCCTGAGGAACACGTGAATTTAGTTATCTTTTTCTAAGTAGAACAACCATTATAGCAACCAACTTCATTTAAGAACTAGAGGTAATTAATGCTAGCTTTCGTCACAACTCCTTTTGTATTTTCAACGTTTGGCAGCAGATTTTTTCAAATATTCATTTATCCCAGATGGAAATCTAATTCAAAATTTTGTTTAGAGCAGCTGATGTTTGTGAATAGTTTGATTGCTATGAAACAGTAAAGCAGGAGCCACTGGGTTATTTCTCATTAGATTTTTTTCCCCCTCAAAGTTAGGGATATCTAACTTTTAAGTATTCTAAATTTTAAATATTTGAAAACATAGTTTCTTTATTTGCCCCAACAGAAACTACCAGAAATTCTCCTTTCACTAATATGCTAATGATCACCCCACAAACCCGAACATCTCCTTTTATACTTACTATATAGTTTGCTGTAAGAATAATAAAACAAAGCAACTCCATTCTTCTTCCTTGAAATCAGCCTGATGCAGAGCTCCACAGAGCCAAGGAGGATCTTGCAGAAGAAAAGCTTCAAACATCTCACATTTCCTCTTGCGCTTTTCTCCCAAATCTCAATGTCCTTTCTACTTACCCAGTCAACACCATGTAGAATCTCTCATTTCATTCCTATGACATTTTTGTTTATATCTTTAGTTTTCGGTGTGTGAGTCTGCTTTTTTGTCATGTTATTTATGTGTGTTATCTCTCACTTTGGATTAAAGGAAGCCATGTCTCACTCATCTCGGTATAACTCATGGTACCAAGTTTAAAACTCTATGGTAAGAATAGTATTTTGAAAACTAAGGGTAAGGACGGGGAGAGGGGTATGAAAATGTTGAAAGGGGTGAAACTGTATTTGGAAATTGCTTTGCTCAATGGTACCACTGTTATACAACCATTTAAAGATAATAAAAAATTAACATCTAACAAGAAGAATAATATTCTCATATTTATTGCTTTTAAATCATTTGTTTGTCTGGTACCCTTTCAAATTTGCTCTTAATACTTTTTTTTTATGTGACCAACAAAGGTTGTGTCACAATGAGGTAAGGGTTTAGTTTCTAGGGTTTCTCTGGCCATTGCCTTCCATCTAGCCATGGTGGGGAGTGGACTCACCATCTTCTCTTTCTGCCAACGTCAGAGTTGATTCACATGGCAGCAAACTAGTTGTCATGTTCTGGTCACCTTTAATATTTCTTACAAACTACTTAGGGTTCTCTGCTTAAAGCTGGATGCTGGCCAGGCTGGAATACACGCTGCCTGCAGAGCTAATGAGAAAAGTCCCACTAGGAGTGGCTCACCCCCACTGGGCCTCTCCAAGGAGGGTCAGCCAGGCAGAGAAGGGTGCTACATCTTCACTCTGCTCCAGGAGACGTGGGCTTCAAAGATGTGGCTCCCACAGGAAAACAAATGGAAATCAGTAGTGGGGCGGGGGAGAGAGGAACGAGGAACTGAAGCAATACAGACTTACTAGAAAAACAGTAATAACAAGAATTTTGAAAGCATTATTTATTTGAGAGTGAAAGGACAAATTTCCATTGGCCTGAAGTGCCAGAGCTTGGTTGCTTTCAACTACTCCTATGGTGTTGAACAGAAACCAGAAACTACCTATGGTGTTATTTGGTGGTAGCTTCCAGAAGAGTAAAGTGCCTTAGATCCTAGATATGTTTTGCATACATAGATGCATATGTGGCCTTTTTAAATAATGCTTATTAAAATGAATTCCAAAAAATGAGAGCAAGATGTTTCGTTTTTCATTAACTGTTTGCAGTTATCTCTCACCCCCCTTTGGCTTATTCCTTGATGTCACTGTTTTTTATTTCTGTACCCTTATCTTGTACATAAGTCATCCAAATTGGGAACGGGAAGGAGAATCACAGAAATGGTGAAACAAAGGGTGAACCAATTCAACAGTGCTGGAAAATGAACTTTACAATTTGGTGGGAAAGGGTGTCTGGAGAGGAAAAAGTGGGAGAAAATAAAGGAGGGGGTAACACTGGACAAAAAGAAATGACTTATGTAACTGTAACCCCTCTGTACATCACCTTTACAATAAAATTTAAATAAAAAAGTCATTCTGCTCCCTTTGTAGCTTATTGTCCACCATGCTCTAGTCTTCTGAGTGTGTATGTATTTGTGTGGGTTGTGTGTACACATGCACGCGCACACACTTTCATGAAGAGTCTATTTAAAGTTGCCACTGGGAAATAGGTTCACAGGCATTTTCCTGACTTGAAAAGAGGCTTGTTGGATGCAGCAGAGTGGTTAAGTTGGATTTTGCTGGAGTGGGGACAGGGGTGATATCAACCAACAGACTGGTAGAATTAAGTAAAGCAGTAGGGGTCTGCCTGTTTCTTTTAAGGAAGGCTGTGGTCTGTGGATGAATTTTAAACAATTGTGACTCAGTTAAGAGAAAATCAATTGGAAAACTTTAAATGACTTAATTGGCTGTTTGAACACTGGGGCTCCAGAGTTGTTCGAATTCCTCCCTGTCCTGTCAGAGAATGCAGAAGGGCCTTCTCCACTTCGCCTTTCTTCCTCAGCACCAATTCTTGGAAGGCTTTTCTTCTCACTTAGGCCAGCTCTGTGCCAAATGATTGCTTTCTCTACAAAATAGTAATAGAAATTCTGACAATGGCAGGACATAATAGGCTAAAGAAGAATTTATGATGACTCTGGATGAAATTCAGGATAGAATTTAGTGGGATAACTTAGAAATTTAGATGGACCAAAGGGATTGATCTGTTGGTGACTAGCCTAAATGCACCGTGGTTTGAGGACAATACTGGGAAAAAATCCAAAATATAACATTTATCTTCAATGTAAACAGCAATGGTTCATGCCCATAATCCTAGCCACTCAGGAGACTGAGATATAAGGATCCTGGTTTGAACCAACCCCAGGCAGAAAAGTCTGTGAGATCCTTACCTTCAATTAACCACTAAAAAGTCACTAGTGGAACTGTAGCTCAAGTGATTGAGCAGTAGCCTTGAGTAAAAATGCTCAGGGACAATGCCTAGGCCCTGAATTCAGGCCTAGGACTGACACTCAAAACTTATTGGGGGTGCTGGGAAGGTGGCTCAGTGGTAGAGAGCTTGCCTTGCATGCATGATGCCCTGGGTTTGATTCCTCAGCACCATATAAGCAAAAAGTAAAAAAGCTGGAAGTGGCGCTGTGGCTCAAGTGGTAGAGTGCTAGCCTTGAGCTGAAGAGCTGAGGGACAGCCCCAAGCCCAGAGTTCAGGCCCCACGACTGGACCCCCCCCAAAAAAACACAAAAAACAAAAAAACCAAACTTATTGGGATGATGAATATATAATGAGGCTCTGGGCTAAGCAATTCACATATTATCTAGTTGCATATTGAGATTTTCCCTTTGATGTCTCTTTTGTTAGCTTTGATTTACAGTTGAGGAAACTGGAGTTAAAAATATTTATTTTTAAAAGTTTAAAATATTATTTTTAAACTTTAATGTGCAGTCTCCTGGAAGGTTTGGCAAAATACAAACTGCTCAAATTCCTTTTAGTAGGACTGTTTTTGAACTGGATCACCAAGAATTATGACTTGAGCTGAAACACCAGCTCTTCCTGAGTCTCAGCCTACTAGCCTCCTGTTCCTTCAGCTCACCTATTCATTGTAGACTAGCAGCCAAGCCCAACAATATGCCTTTCCAACAAGTTCCCAGGTGCTAGTGTTGCTGCTGGTTTAGGCACCATACTTTATGAACAAGGAGAATGAAATCATCCTCCTCAGTAATTCTTCAACCCTCATCCTGCTGCCTTCACACTCCCAATTTCCTTATTTTTAATTATTAATTTTAATGGTTGTACAAAGAGATTTCAATTCAGCATGACAAGTTATGAGGACAATACATCTTGATCAATGTCCCTCTTACCTTTCTTTAAACATAAATTTAAGCAATTTAATTTTTTAACTATCTAAGAGACAAATAAGAGGCAGATATTTCTTTGGAGGTTTTCACAGGCTAGTGCTGAGAGAAAAACCCAATATTCAAATATGTAATTACACTCAAGTATAAGAAGTGTTTACAGGGAGTTCAGGGGGGTAAAAATAGAGATAATCAGGTTAACAGAGGGCAGAAGAAGTCTGAATCTCCACAGTGTAAGAAAGACTTGGGCAGGAGATAAGAGACACAGGATGATCAAAACTCAGACAGGATTGGCCAACCCTTCTTGGAGACTTTGATTTTGCTTTGGCCTGGTTTCTTCTGGCTCTACTTGTGGCCTGATTTCTCTGGGTGATGCTGGATAATTGTTGTGGTTGTGATGGTTCCCTCCCTACCCATTTGCTCCCCTGCACCTGGTCTGTTCAAGCCCATATAGGAGACACTCAGGGGGAATTTGTGCCGAACCCTTTCCTCGGCAATTGTTCTGGGGATTGAAAGAGGCTCCACAAGCTTTACAACCAGTGAAAATTGTCGCCAGCCTCACAATTCTAGCCAACATGTCTATGCTTTGAAGTCTGGTTGCTGCCTTTTACAATTCTATTTTTAAAATGTATTAAAGATGTTTAAACGTGGCAGAGACTTCCAATAAAAGCCATGCTGCTTGAGAATCAGGATGCTGGTCTCAATTTAAAGTGCCTGTTAAATAATAGGATACCCATGTAAAAGGGGATCTGCAGGACTGACTGAACAGCTCTCATGGACATCAAGCTCACTCACCAACACCTCCGATTGGATTTCAGAGGTTAGCATGCCCTGTATCTTATCCCGTTTAGGCAATGAAAGTGCCTTTTAATACAAAGTGATGGAATTTTTGTTTGATTCAATCTAGAGCCAAAAAGCATAAAAATGGAACGGAACAAGTCTCCAGTAAAGTATTTTGACAAAATTGGTGAAAAATAAAGCAAGGGCTAAAAAGTAGTTCTTATCATTCTATAAGAGCAGGCCCCACGAAGAGGAGTCTGGGTCATGTAATGCTTCCTTCCCCAGAATCAGAACTCTGAATGTCATTTGGGAATCAGTCTTTCTTGGCAAGTCTATTTTGTCTTGGGAAGTTTATTAGACCTTTTAGGAGGCTACTAAAAGGATAAGATGTGGTTACTGACCTGTGCCCTCCCCATTACTGCCCTTCCCCAATTACTCAAACAGCATTGTTGATTGCAGTTTCAATTTCAGCATTTTCTCCACCCTTTCTGTTGTTTCTTTTATTCAGATCTTTACGTGTGCCAAATATTGTTGGTTAATTGGTCAACACTCATTTCATCATCCTTTTTCAGTGTTCCCTCTGTACTTTAGATTTTCTTGATGCTTTAGAATCTAAGGTTCTCTTGAAGGTAGGAGTGGTCATGTGGCATAGTCTGACCATGGAATGTAAAACAAAGTTGACAGATGAGTTGTACGAGAGTCTAGCCTTCCTAAAGTAAACAGGGGAACAGCTTTCTCCCAACTCTTTCCTCCTGTAGGCTGCCTGAAATGTGATATGCCTGCTAGTTATGAGACTACCATCTTGCAGCTCTTAGAGAAATGCCAAGAGACTTGTTGAATGCTTGGCTGCAAGATTTGTTAAACCAATGTGTGCAATTATAGACAATTTGGGGCATCTCTCAATGGAAGAAAACAGAAACCATAATTCATTTGAGCTATTTTTATAGTTATTTATTACTTGAAGCCATAGATCCTTTCTGAGCCATTACATGGGCTCAGAGTGTTAAGTTGCCAGAACACATACAACTTGTAGATAGAAGAACTAAGACTAAATCTGATACTGGGCTAACTGTAAAACTGGTCTCCACTGAATCTCTTCTGTGCATCCCTTAAATAGTTTAGCATCTTGTTGCAACATTCATAGAAGATACCTTCTAAAATCTACTATAGTACATCTCTCTTGGTGGATGTGGGTGGATGCTTTGCAGCATAATGTGTTCATAATTTGTTGGCTGCTAGGTTTTTGGTTGTTGCTTGACAAAAGAAACCCCTATTAATAACAATTTGGCTATGGCTCTTATCATTGTGGGGAAAAATAAGACAATTTTTATAGATATGAAAAAGCTCCAAATAATGCCACTGTCTACTCTGTACTTCTCCAATCAACCCTCTTGTGAGTCAGCATCTATAGATGAGTCTTCTGGACTCAGTCTCAACCCTAATAGTAGGAAAAGAAAATAAATGCCAAGAAGGAAAGCAATATAGTGTAGTGCAACAGCAATGCCTAGACTAACTTAGATGTTTTGCCTCCAAAACAATGTGGGTCTGTTTTTAATAATGTGAATCCACCCTTGGGATTGCCTAAGCACTGACCAGGTCTGCCCACTAAGCTGAATGGGCAAGAGAACCATTGCAGGATCAAGACTACACAGTGTGTAATCAACAATAGTGAGTCTTTCCAAATTGGAGGCATCTTGTTGCCTCATCTGATTCTTCACTTTGCTATTTGACAGCCATCTAGAAGCAGGTCTGGAATTCTCTAGAGTAAGGGTATCTGGGGTTCTTAGATAATGTAGAGGATACCCTGAAGAAAATTCAGGATTCTTTTTGTTTATTGAATGAGGAATCAGGAGTTTTTAATTCAAAGAATATGAGGTGTGATTACATTTATTTCTGAGCTCATGAAACAGGTAAGAACAGTATTAGTGTTAAGAGACTAACAGTATTAGTGTTAAGAGACTAAAATGGAAAATGTAATAACCAGAATGATCGAAATATGGGTAGCAGGAATTGTTCTTGAAAGGACATAATCTATTTGGGTTTAGAGCAAACTATATCAACTAACTCATATTTCAAAGTCTCCTTTGATGTTGAATTTTTCCTTCAATGGTAGAGATCTTGAAATCAAAAATTACCACAGGAAAGGAGATGGGTGGATCACCAGGAAGGTCTGTAATATATTATTTTCAGTATGCTATTCAACCTGACTTTATGTGCCAATAAATATTCAAACTGGCTAGAAGCAAAGATACTATTAACCTTCTGGCATTGTGTAGGAGGGAAGCTTCAGCTCGATGCTAATGACTTTTGTATTATTTTATCAGGGCTATAAACCTTGGGCCATTGTGAATCACAGTATTAACACATAAACATCATTATACTAAAAGTACCAATTACATATAGAGGATAGTGAAAGATTAGCCCATCAAAGATAAATTTGATGGCTTAATTGGCAATATTGGTAATATTAAAGGTTTAGGATTCTGGTAACAGTTCAACATTTAATTTATAGTTTATAGATCTCCAGATAAATAAACACACACACACACACACACAAAAACAAACAAAAAACAAAACAAAACACAAAACCCTGAACTGTAACTACCTGAAAAGTGTGCTAAAGGCCTTAATTTTTAAGTTTGAGAAGTAGACATTCTCATGAAAATCTTAATTCATTAGAATGCCTCCAGAATTAACTGGGTGAGAAGACAATCTAATGGGTATACGTAGGGCAGTTATACCAGGTACTCTAAGCACTTAATATTTTTGGTTTGTTTTTTGTTTTTGGCTGGATGTGGGGCTTGAACTCAGGGCCTGGGCTCTGTCCCTAAGCTTTTGTTCTCAAGGCTAGCACTCTATCACTTTGAGCCATAGCTCCACTTCTGGTTTTCTAGCGGTTAATTGGAAAGAAGAGTGTCAAGGCCTTTCTTGCCTGGGCTGGCTTTGAACTGTGATGTTCAGATCTTAGCCTAGGGTTACAGGTGGGAACCACTGGCTCCCAATTTCTTTCTTTTAATTTCCACAGTGATCACATGAAATAGGTATTATCACTACTAGAATATTAATATTATTTAAAATTTATGATTCATAACTGTATACATATAGGATGGTTTGAGATACATACTCAATGTGTAAAGTAATTCCAGCTAGTTTATCACGTGTTCACCCACATATTTTTTTATTGTGAGATATGTGAATTGACTCTTCCAGTTATTCTAAGATATAAGAGAGATTATTGTTGGCTATGGTTACCCTTCTGTACAAACCTGTTTCTCTTGACTATCTGAAACTTGGGACCTTTGATGGCTTATTCCCCCCAGCCTCTGGTAACCATCATTCTTCTACTTTTTTTTCTACTTCTTTTTTTACTTCTTAAAGTTCAATTTGATTAGATTCCTCATGTAAGTGAGATCATGCAGTATTTTTAATTTTGTGCCTGGCTTATTCACCTAAGCATAATGTCCTCCAGATTCATGGGTGTTGTTACACATGACAGGATTCCTTACTCTTTCAAGGCTGAATAGTATTCCATTGTGTAGGTATAACACATACGCCTGTACATGACATTTTTTAAGCCGTTCATGCACTGATAGACATGGGATGATTCCATGGTTATTGTGAATAATGCTTTAATGAATATAGGAATACAGGTATTCCTTTGATATATTGATTTTAGTTTTGGGTGATATCTATCCAGTAGTAAGACTGCTGGGACACAAGGTAGCCCTATTTATAGTTTTCTGAGGAACCCTTACACTGTTTTCTATAATGATCATCCTTATCCTCATTTTTTTTTTGTTGGTTGTAGGGCCTGAACTCTGGGCCTGGGTGCTGTCCCTGAGCTCTTCAGCTCAAGGCTAGCATTCTACCACTTGAGCCACAGTCCACTTCCAGCTTTTTCTGCTTATGTGGTGCTGAGGAATCAAACCCAGGGCCTCATGCATATAAGGCAAGCACTCTACCACTGAGCCACCTCCTCAGTCTGCTTGTCCTCATTTTTAAATGTATAATTCTTTCTCATTTTATAGGTGAAAATCTGAGGTATGAAAGAAGTCATGGATGGCTCTAAATTATACAGTCTAGATGAGTCAAAGTCAAGTTTAAATTCTTATGCTCCTTGAAAACTGCTTGGTTAAGTGGCACCTACTTCCTCCTGCCATCTTCACTCCCCTCCACTCCTTCCTCCCTAAGTTACTTCTCAGTTGGGCCATTGCAAGATTCAATCAGAAAGAGTAATTTCCAGGTAAACCAGTTCTATGCTTTTCCTGACATGATTTTCCCTGAGAAAATACAATTATCTGTTAAAATTTTAATAGTTAGCCTTTATCATGTGATAGGTAATCTATATCCATCTTACTCCTGCTGAGGATTCCTTAAAGCCAGGGACTTATTAATTTTGAATCTCCTTAGGATCTGGCAAGATCTTTTAGGCTTTATTAGAAGATACTTGACAAATGCATTTAATTGAATAATTGATATGTGCTTTAGGCAAGGCAGGAAATTAAACTCATTTGATGTTGGCTAGGATACTTCTCAGGCAGGGGGTCAGGGGCAAATTCTGTGAGCTTTAGCTACTGGGAGACAGGCCTGTGTCAGCTGGCATGTCCTCATGATGGGAAGTTTGCCACACTTTTATATTGATTTGCATCAAACAGAAATGAGAATTTGAAACTCTTTAAAGAGAGTGCACACTACAAAACAGGTTTTTCTCACTCATGATAATACTCTGGGTTTTACACAGTTGCATAAAATAGTCACAAGTATAAGTAGGTCTATCAGATTTCTATTCCTATTATAACATTCATTTTCTATAAATGGCATTATAGAAATGTGGCATTTGTTGCCTGACTTATTTCACTTAGTATAATATTTTAAAGGTTCATCTATGTTATATCATGTATTAATGGCTCATTCTTTTAACCTGAAAATATTGTAATTTATAAATATCTCACATAATGTTTATCCATTTGTTTAGGTGTGGGGAACCCTTTTTGTGCCAAGTGCTACTACCTATTTAAAACACTATTTGTGGGCCATAAATTATTATTGACAGGCAGGAAGCTGTCGGCAGCAGATGAGAAAAATACGAGAGGCATACATGTCTGTCCTCTCATGTACCAGAGATGTACCCTGGGTTTCCCCATTTCTGCTGAGTTGTTCTGACTTTTCCTACTATTAGGAATAATGCCTTTGGGCATTTGTATCCATGTATTTTACATCTTATAATTCTTGAACATACACTTAGGAATGGATGGACCAAATGATAATTTTTTTTGAGGAATCAAAACTGTTCTTCATATCAATTATACCATCTCATCCTGAATAGTGTTGTATGAGGGTTACAATTTCTCCACAATCTTACCAAAGCATTTGTTATCCCAGGTTTTAATTATAACCATTCTAAAAATGTGAAATGGTATTTCATTGTGGGTTTGGTTTATGTTTTCCTAATAACCATTCATTTTGAGTATATATTCATGCTTCTTGGTTTTGAAGTATGAAAAATTCTTATTTTGCTGATATTTTGTGTCATATTCTTTTGTTGCTTATATTTTAGGTATCTACATGTAAGAAACTACTGTCCAATCCAAAATCATGTAGAATTATGCCTATTGGTATTTATTCTAAGAGTTTTAACTTTTGCGATTCCATCTAGATGTCTGATCCATTTTGAAAGATTACTACTACTACTACTACTACAGTTTTCGTTCTTTCTTTCTTTTGTTTTTTCTTTCTTTTTTATTTATTGTGAGAGTACCATACAGAGGAGTTACAATTACATGCGCAAGAAAAGGAGTACATTTCTTATCAAGCATTGTTGCCTCCACATTGTTTTCCCTTCCCATCCCTTCCCATACTCCTCCCCTCCCCCCACCGGATCCTCCCCCACCTCCCACCAAAGTTGTTAAGTTTGTTTTTCGACATAACAACTTGTACATCTTATTGTTGCATTGGGTCCACCTGTATCCCTAGTTAAACGATTTGTTTTTTTCCCTTCCCCTCCACAAATTATACCAACATCAAAAACAGTGAAAGTATGGGTTATACTGTGG
>NW_012267221.1:25011869-25018774 GCF_000151885.1 Dipodomys ordii
AATTACATGGGCAGGATAATGCGTACATTTCTTACCAAGCATTGCAGCCTCCTCCTTTGGTTTACGCTTTTTCAGGTTTTTAAAGTTTTCATCATAGAGGTCCTTCACTTCTTTGGTTAAGCTAATTCCTAGGTATTTTATTTTTTGTGGGACTATTACAAATGGAGTTGCTTTCCTGATTTCAGCCATACTTTTCTCATTGTTGGCATATAGAAAAGCCATTGATTTTTTGAGGGTTAATTTTATACCCTGCTACTTTGTCAAAGTTTTGAATCACCTTGAGTAATTTGGAAGTGGAGTCCATGGGATTCTTTAAATACAAGATCATGTCATCTGCAAAGAGGGAGAGTTTTACTTCTTCTTTCCCTATTTGGATCCCCTTTATGTTTGCATCTTGTCTTATTGCTGTAGCTAGGCATTCTAATACTAGATTGAAGATCAGCGGAGAGAGTGGGCATCCTTGTCTCGTTCCTGTCACTCAGCTTCTTGCTCAGAGCTAATTCTCTACTATCTCTAGTCCAGAATTTTTATTGTTAATTAGAGATAGTGTCTCAAGGATTTTTCTGCCTGGGTTGGCCTCAAATCTTGATCCTACAGGTTTCAGCCCCCAGAGTAGCTAGGATTACAGGTTTCAGTCACTGGGGTTTGGCTTCTTATTTTTTCAATTAAAAACATTTTAATTGTTATTGTAGTGGTGATGTACACAGAAGTTACACTTACCTAAGTCTGGTAATGAGTACATATCTTGGTGTCTTCATTTTTAAAGAAGTTATACTGATGATAAAATTCTTGAATTTTTGATCAACATCTATTTTCCTTTATCATCACATATGTCCTCCCCTTACCTTCTGTACTCTATAACTGATGAGAAGTTAGTTGTTAATCACTGAGCTCAAATTATATCATTGTTTTCTGCTTTTCAGCAATTTGATCATCATGTATCAACCTATAAATTCCTTGAGTTTGCCTATTTGAGTTTTATTGAACTTCTTGGATGTATAATGTTATAAAAATCTGGGAAGTGTTTACCATTATTCCCTTACACATAATCCCTTTTTCTCTCTATACTTTCTAGATCTCTCACGTGTACATTTCTCTGCTCAGTAATATCTCACAGATCTAAAAGTGTGTTCTTTTTGCTGAATGCATTTTTCTCTCCCTGTTTCATAAGGCAAATATTTCTGATCTATCTTTAAGTTTTCAGATTTTCAGTTTGCTATCTGATATTTATCTTTTCTAATACATTTTTCATTTCACTTAGCTCATTTTTTATATATCAGGATTTGTTTCTAATTTTATTTTATTTTTGTGTGCTGAGGATTGAACGCAGAGCTCTGTTCTAACCCAGCTTGTTTTGTACCCTTTCATAGTTTCTATTCTATTTTCTTCCTTTTCTTTTCTTTCTCCGTTTAAAAGTTAACATATAATAGTTGTACAAAAGGGATTTCGTGGGATTATTTTCATGTATGTATAAAATGCACTTTGATCAAATTCATTCCCTCTATCACTCTTACTTATCTTCCTATATTTTCTATTTCTTAATTAATATTTGATGTCTGAAGATATATTGTTCTTATACATTTTTTAGTTCTTTATACATTAATTCATTTAATTTAATTTAAAACACCTGATTTGAAGATTTTTGTCTAGTAAGTCAAATATCCATTTTCTTAGGGACAGCTTCTATTGATTTCTTTTTCCCTTGTTTTTTAAGAATTGTTTTAGCTTTACTTTTTGTCTTTATTGTAAAGTTATACTTTTATGTTACAATATTTTGTTAGATACTGGATATTTCATATGCAAAATTGTGATTACTCTAAAAATCAGCTTTTTTCCTCTATATACAGTGTGTTGATGTTGATATTGATGTTTATTATGTTTGTTATCTGTCTAACAACATCTGAACTAATTCTGCAATGTCTAGCTAGATGTTCTCTTGAGTTTCTTTCAAGTTTGTCTCCTCTATCGGTGATTTAATTTTCTACAGGTTGCTTTACTTTGCCACTTCCAAATGGATTTTTAATTTAGGCATTGATCTTTTCATTTTCATAAAAATCTAATCTTAGTTTATCATCTCTTTTTAGTCTTAAAGTCTTCTTGTTTTATAAAAGCTACTTTTCCCCTCCTCTCTCTTTTGTCTTCCTATTTGTGTTACTTCCTCTCATCATCATCATCATCATCATCATTATCATTATTTCACTCTTTTTTTTTTTTGAGTCCGGTCGTGGGGCCTGAACTCTGGGCCTGGGCGCTGTCCCTCAGCTCTTCAGCTCAAGGCTAGCGCTCTACCACTTGAGCCACAGCACCACTTCTGGCTTTTTTTTGCTTATGTGGTGCTGAGGAATTGAACCCAGGGCCTCGAGCATGCAAGGCAAGCGCTCTACCACTGAGCCACCTTCCCAGCCCCCATTATTTCACTCTTAAAAAAACTGAAGGTGAAAAAAGTTTGCTTTGATTCCCAGGAAAATTATTTTCATAGATTTACTGTTTACCTTGATGAAAATATTCTTTATTCTGTTCAATGATCTTGTGATACTTTGTTTTTCTCTTTATTCATCTTTAACAAGGAGCTTTTCTCTCTACTTTGTGTTTATCAACAGTTTGGCTGTTTAGATTATTCTTAATTCTACCTAGTTCTCTTAAAACTGAATATGCACAATTGCCAGACCAATTTCAAACATCAAGTAGGTTTTTATTCCATTTTGCAATGCTGGGCAGATAGAAGATTTGCTCTTTCCATTTCTTGACTCTCTTGTACTCTCAAGTTATTTAGCAAACTATTTTTAAAAAAACATATAGGCAGTATTCTTTTGGTCCTTGCTTCAAACTGTAAACTTGCTCCCCCCTTTTTGTACTGTATCTTTAAACATACAAAGCACCACTTTCCAGTTTTAGTCCTCTGGGATGGCTTCTCAGTGTTTTGATTGGTGTTTTTGTTTTCATCAACTATGAGGCAGAAATTTTCCTATTTCCCAGTGTTAATAGCAGATATCATGATTTTTCAGTTATGTAATACTGACAGTACCTCATATGTTTTTCACTGAAGTACCACAAATTTGAAGCCATTATTCCTATATTATAGAAATGATGTCACTATGCTTTCTAGTATTTGAGAGGTATAACAACTAGTTATTCTGGTCTGTCCCTTCATGGATTATATTATAAAACATGGGGAAAAACCAGATCAGACTTGAAGCCATTTTAATTATCAGGTATATAGATAAATCCAAATTTTTAACAGCAAATTTTACTTCCTTGGTATTAGTCTTCGGCTTTTGTTTGTTTTCAAATCTTAACAATTGTTATTATTTACAAACACTCAAACTTAAACTACTTTTATGTATATATACAAGTCCCCAAAGGGAAAAAAGTTTTTGTTTGGTGATACAAAGACTGCAACTCAAGGCCTGCTAGTTAGGTGCTTTACCACCTGAGTATACTACCAGCTTCTTGGTTATTTTGGAGGCAAAGTCTCCTTTAATCCCTGGGCTGTAATCCTCCTCATTGAATTTCCCATGTTGCTAGAGATGAGAGGTGCAAGTCATTGCCTCAAGCCATTGTGCTTTCCTTGTATCTGGGATAATAGGCACACACCATAAAAACTAGATATTAACTGAAATCGAGTCCCATGAACTGTACAGAGGGGCTACAATTACATGAGTAAGGTAATGAGTATATTTCCTATCAAGCATTGTTACCCCCTTCTTTGTTTTTTCCCTACTATCCCTCCTCTCCACACCTCCTTTCCCATGAGCTTTTATACTTGGGACACTCAAACAGTGATCCTTTCATCTTCTTCCAAGAACTTTGGATAACAGAGTTGAGCCACCATACCCAGCTATGTAGAAAAACAACATTTACAAGTTTATCTCTTTTTTTTTAGAACAATTTCAGAAGACTGAACTTGGAACACTTCCTCAACCGGTAGACATGGAAATAGGAATGACCATTAGGTGTGGATACTAAACATCATGTTGGGAGAGGCTCTGCTAGGTCAGGAACTTGCTCTTTTGTGGCTTGAATGGTGGGGAACTTGCAGTCATGGCCGGCAGGAGCAAACCAGAGAAGCAGCAACAGGGTGCTCAGATCAGTGACTCTTTGCCAGTATGAGTCCACCAATGTATTAGTCGCTGGGATGCTTGTTGTTGATTATCATAGCCCAGGATTCTAATCTCCATGTGAACATGGTAGACTCTGACTCATTGCTGTAGTCTCAGGACCTACCTGAGCTCATGTCCTAAAGAAACTATGCAATATATATGGAATAAGCAAATAAATGAAGAAGAAATCAATATATTCATAAGCACAGGCTTAGCCCAAATAGTGTGTCATGACAACAGAACATTTTTCTATTTCATAGAGAAATTTATGGGACGACAGAGAAAAAATAGCTTTCTTGTTGCTAGGGGAAAACATCCTGCAGAATAAATTCGGGGGGCCATTGGCACACTGTTTGTAATCCAGTGAGAACTGGTGTAGTCAGGATCAGCAGTGATATGAATGTACTCATGGCATTGCAGTTGCTAATTTACTTTTCAGCTAGTGTTAGTAAGAAGAGCAGTAGTTTGAAACAATCTTTATTTCTGTGTTGAAAACATTTGCAATGCCTCTTGATGAACAGATGAACAAATCAAAAGCAGGTTCCTTCCTAGTTTATTCTGTTTTCCCACTTTGCTTAGGGCTACCTCTAGCCCCCATGCAAACAACATAGTTAATATGCAGCCGTGAAAAGCCTCCTAAAACCCAAGTGAAGGCACAACGAAAGGAAATTCCTGTAAAGTTGCACACAAGCCTTGGAGAATGAGCCTCTGCATGCTCCTTCTGCTTCTTCCCCTTCCGCCCACAGTCTTCCTGGCCCGGATGGGCAATCATCACACTTCATTGTCCAGTACCATCATTACAATATTGTTATCATCTGAGCTGGAGTCTGACACTTTCTCTAAGACCTTTCAAATAACCCCTTTACTAGGCTTCAGTACCAAACCATTCAGGGCAAATCTCTGCTTTGTGCTTGTCAGCCTTAATAGACTGGATGTCACTTGAGCCTGTAAAAAGTGCCTGCTCCTCAGCTGTCAGTCAGTCCTGGTGGTGTCAGCTGAGAGCGTGGCTGGAGCTGGCTGGATTAGAGGGTAGTTACCATAGCTGTCAGACTACTGACAGCCTGACACCCACACTCCCAACTTCCCCTTACTGCATTTGGTTTCTACTGCGCTCTCTGGACCTTACTTAAGGTGGATCTCTCTGTTGGAAACAGATCATAATGTAGCTAGCCTCTTCAAAAGTTAGGCTGTTTTTGTCCCTGTTCTGATTTTTTTAGAACATCCCTTTGAGTAGTTTTTATATTCCAGTGGATTTTTTTAACCCCATTTCAGCAATACAGCTACCTCTCAGTACTTTCCAAATTCATAGACACTCTGTATGTACATGTATGTGTAATGTCTATTTTATAAATTCTAATTGTTTAAGGGTGTATTGCTCTCACCAGAAGCATTGCCCTTTACCTCTTCCTCCTCTATAGCACTTGCTCCTTTCTCTTTCTCTTTGCTCTGGCCTTTTGTGTTAAGTGGGAAGTTCAGTTAGTCTTTGTATACATGTATGTGCACATGTATGCAGTAAGGTGTTGGATTATCTTCAAAAGTAAAGGTATCTGTGTTCATACCCAGGAGAAGGCTGACTGTCATGGCAGAAAGAATGAATTGGCAATCCTTAAACCTAGGCCTTACTTAATATTCATCTTCAATGCAGCCATTTAATGAACTGAATTGATTCCTTCTTTCCAGTTTTCATTCACGTCTTTTCTTTCTCTTTCCTTTCCTTTTTCCTCCTTCATTCATTTTCAATTGATTAAAAGTTGACTATCCTGCAGCCCCAGGCTGGACACCAGGCAAGCACAGAGCAGTGTAACTACAGCCAGGGACACAAATTCATACTTGCCTACTCATCTTTCTCAGGTATGGTTAAAATTTATAGGCTTTTATTTCTGGCCAGGAAGCTGAGCTTAATTAACACTTTCATTTACTTAGCTAATACTCAAGGCTGATTTGCTTTATTTAAACCAGGCTTTGGGACCAGACATGCAACTTGTACATCATCTTAAATTTGCTTGCTAGTCTAACTTGCTATGGAATTGAACTTGACTTTACATTCCAAGCATAGCTTTCACCTCACACAGGAACATGCCTATTAGTGCTGGGTGACTATAAGGCAGAGGAAACATTAGACTTCAGTTATCTACTCTATAAGAAGTTGCTGTATCTAGTCAATGTTAGCTACCATTTTAGTCATATTTTCTTTTTTATTAATATTTTTATTGTGAAGATATTGTACAGATGGGTTACAATTACATGCGTAAGGAAATGAGTACCTTTCCTATCAAGATATGTTACCCCTCCTTTGTTTTATCCCTTACTATCCCTTCCCTTCCCACTTCCCCAACTCCTCCCCTGCCCCCTCCCCGAAGTTTTAAAGTTCATTTTCAACATAGTATCTTGTACATCTCATTGTTACAATAGGTCAACCTGTATCCTGCTTCAGCACTTTCTTTCTTTTTTTTTTAATTTAATTTAATTTATTTTGGTGAACATACTGTACAGAGGGGTTACAATTACATGGGCAGGATAATGTGTACATTTCTTATCAAGCATTGCAGCCTCCTCCTTAGTTTACTCTTCACATCCCTTCCCAGCCTCCCCCACCCCCCACCCCCCGCACCAACATTGTTTTCGACATGACAACTTGTACTTCTCATAGTTGCATCGGGTCCACCTATATCCTTAAACGACTTGTTTTTCCCCATCTCCTCCACAAGTTATACTGATATCAAATATAGTGAAAGCAGGGGCTATACTGTGGGGGAGGGACATACAAAGCTACAAAGAGATAATCTTATAAATGCGTTAGAAACA
>NW_012267221.1:25021881-25118199 GCF_000151885.1 Dipodomys ordii
ATGACCCACTCATGATTCAGCATTGTGTTGTTCAGCCTCCATGTGATACCGGACTTTCTTTGGTGGCTTTTGGTGTTGAGTTCTAACTTTATTCCCTTGTGGTCAGAGAGAATGCAAGGTATAACTTCAATGTTTCTGAATTTAGACAAGTTTGCTTTGTGGCCTAAAATGTGGTCTATTTTAGAAAATGTTCCATGTCAGCACTTTATTTCCATTCTCCTCCCCAAATTAGAAATGTATGCACAAGATGAAGGACACTGGAATCAAATACAGTGAAAAGAGAAGTTATACCATGGGGGAAGAACATACAAAAGAAACAAAAATATCACATAGTACATTAAAAACAACAGTGACAAAGAAAAAAACCTCTTGTGCCCCTATCATGGGGTTCATTTCACTTAGCATCATCTTATACGGTCATATGCTTGTCCTTTTCTGCTTGTCTGGTAAGATTATCCTAGATGTCTACTAGTTATTGAGAATAAAGGAAAGCATGGGACCTATGTTTCTTTGGGTCTGGCTTACTTCACTTAATATAATTTTTCCAAGTCCTTTTTGTTTTTCCATTTCCTAACAAATTGGGCAGTGCCATTCTTTCTGATGGAGGCATAGAATTCCATTGTGTGTGTATGTGTATGTGTGTGTATCACATTTTCTTCATCAATTCATCTCCTGAGGGGCATCTGGGTTGGTTCCATATCTTAGCTATGGTGAATAATGCTGCGATAAACATAGTTGTGCTGATAGCTTTAGTGTGGCCTTCTTTGTGATCATTCGGGTAAATGCCCAGAAGTGGGATTGCTGGGTCATAGGGGAGTTCTATGTGGAGCCTTTTGAGGAACCTCCATACTGCTTTCCAGTATGGCTAAACAAGTTTACACTCCCACCAACAAAACAGTAGGGTTCCCTTCTGGCCACACCTCCTCCAGTATCTGTTGTTATTAGATTTCTTGATTATAGCCAGTCTAACTGGGGTGCGGTGAAATCTCAGTGTTCTTTTGATTTGCATTTCTTTTATGACTAGAGAATTAAGCATTTCTTCATGTGTCTATTGGCCATTCTTACTTCCTCTTCAGAGAAGTCTCGCTTTAAGTCTTTAGCTCACCTATTAATGGGGCATTTAGTCACATTTTCTAAGTGTGATGAACCACTCCACACACACGCGTGCACATACACACATACACATACACACACACACTTTCAGAGTTACAAATGTACATTGTGAGATAATAAGTACTAATCTGTGTGGCAATTTATAATTTGAAATTTGAGTATGAATGCTATTTTATTTATTCTTTATTTTTGGCCAACTTTCCTTCCTTTTATGGTTTTTTTTTTTTTTAGTGTGTGTGTGTTTTTTTATTGTTAGTATCTAATGCCAGGGATGAAAAAAAAAAGCTCTCTAGTAAAAATAAAATAACAGATTAGAGTTTCATTAAACTTATGAACTTGCTCAATCAGGAGCCTTGACGGGCCTTTCCTGGTCCTTATGTTCATAAGAACATGTTGCTTCTGAAGACCATTGTTTTCTTAGGACTCCAGCAAAATGGTTCCAATTAAAATAAGTCAGTATCTATCCCAATTCTGTGTAATTTTGTATTCCTTATAACTCCAGAAACTTGACAAAATAAAGTTCAAACTAGAACTTGAAAAATGTAGTAAACATACTGGAAAAGGTGGGAGACGAGAGAGGAGATACAAGAACTTTGTGTTTTTAGTGCCAAAGCCAAAGACATATTTTTCCTGCACTTCCTCTCCATTCCAAAGAAAATGTTTTTTAAATAAAAAGACCCTTATATTTCACCTAATTAAATGTTGGAGAACAGCCTTTCAATATTATTTACAAGCATTTGAAAGTTTTAAATTCAACAAGTCCCCCACATGCTTGCTTGCTCTAACAGACATTCTTTATTGTGTGTTGCTGAGCCCGTCTACTCAGTACCACAATGAGTAGAGGTGTAATTATTCAACTAATTTGGTGAAAAGCATCACATCTAACAAATAAGTGGGTTGTAAAAGTGTTTATTTCCAAACCAAGTGTTCTGACCATGTTTTTGCTGAACTTCTTGGGCCAGGATTCCATTGCACATCAGCAATAGAAATACTTTTTCACAGTCAGCTTTCTCCTGAGCCTCATTTGTGAATGAAGTTCTGTAGTTTTACAAGGTGAGTGTCAGAGGTAAAGATCTCAGAGATGAGATGGGGAAATAGAACTGTCAACATAGCTTGGCACCATAATTAGCTGAGGTAGTAGGTGGGTCAACTTTTAGTAAAAATCTTCACCTTACTTTTAACTATACAATAAATAGTAAGGTCCTCTTCATAACCCCCTTTCAAGTGTACCTTGGTCTAAACTATAAAACACTCAAGACCACACCTGTGGACAATGCAGGAAGTGTGATTTGAAACACATCAACTATTCTTGAGTTCCCGTCTTGGTTCTTGAGCCTCATTTCTCTCTCACCCACAAAACAGATAAAATTATAGAATTTATATGGATTAAGTGAGATAATCCATAGTAACCAGCATGAAGTAAGTTTCTAATAAATGGCAATTGTTATTACTATTATTTTTATTATTATTACTACTATTAGTGCTATTTATACTCTGACCTAGGCTCTGAATTTATAAAGCTAAAGAAACCTTACAGATGTTAGTCTTCTTTCATGACCCTATGCAATGGATAACACATTCCCATCCATCCATCTATCCATCCATCCTGTACTTATTCATTTATGTAACAAATATTTAAGGGTCTACGGTGTGCCATGCCAGGTACTTGGCCAGCTGAACAGTTGCAACAATGAACACTGTCTGCCCTTAAGGATTCCCTGTCACATGAGTAGACAGATGAGGTAACATTCACAGGAAGGATGTGAGACCCATAATTAAAATACAGAAAAAAACGTGATGCTGAGAGCACTAAAGAAGCAGTAGAAACATCAGGAAAGTTAGACTAGAAAGCAAGAACTTTGATCTGAGTCTGGAAGAACAAGGAAGGGTACTTTCTACCTATGTGAACAGTGTGTAACCAGAATAACGGTGTTAGGAAAATCACATCCCATGGTGCCTGAAGTAGCACATGGCCACAAGTAGGCCAGGAAGGGAGGTTAGGGTCCAATCTAGAGAGCTAGTGTCTTCAAAATCTAGGGAGTATTAGAATCTACCTATATAGCCTAGGCTGTCCTTGAACAGATGAACCTCCTGTTTCAGTCTCCTGAGTACTGGGATGACACATCATGTTCAGCTTCTGTTAATGGTTTGAGAAAGAGGATCAGCTTTGTATTCTAGAAAGCCTCCTCTCATTGAATGATGAGAAATGTTGTTGAATAAAAAAATTATCCCAGCAAGGAGATAAAACTCTTCAGTAAGGCAGAGGCAGGGAAAATGAAGAGAAGAAATGAATTCAGAGCCATGAAGAAGGACATAACCAATATTCCTGGTTTGAAGAACTAAGGACAGCAAGGTTCCAAGGTGAATTCTGGTTCCTGATTCAGGTGACCACGTGGAGAGAAGAGGCATGATTGAGTTGGCAAGTACCTAGGAGAACCTGTTGGTGAAGAGTGAGAAGGACTGGGGCACAGGACTGATGAGCTTATACAGTCTGGGTAAATTAAGTAGAGGTCCATGGGGCAGTTGGGGAAAGTGTACAGTAAACATGTGGGGCACAAACTCTGGGGAAGATTTGAATGTCTCAAGTAGAGTGGATGTGATGAGGGGGGAGCCATAATGAGGATGAGGTAGCACAGGAGATGGCAGCTGAGAAGGCCACTAGGGAAGACTGGTGACAGAGCCCTTTAGGGACAACACAGGACCAAGAGCCCGCAAAGGAGTCACTGAGGAAACACAGAGAGTACAGTAAGGACAAATGCTTGGACATGGTGGGAGGTGAGTAGTTTTGTTTCTGAAAGAAGTTAAGCCAAGGGGTCTGCAGAGCAGAGGATTCCCAGCAACCCAAGGAGAGGAGCTCAGTTATTTCTGAGTGATGACAAGATGCACTGTGGAGGTCTCCGAGAATGGGAGAGGGAGTTTCTAAGCTTGTGGCGTGAGTGAGAGGTTGAGGATTGCAGGGTTATCAGGTTCCCACTTTAGGACTCAAGTCACACCTCTTGGCATGCGGCTTTATTTTCCTTACCACATCCTTGATTGCAGCTTGTAAATCTTTAAGCTGGTTCTGTGAGCCCTCTTGAACACCCAGTTCAAAAATATGTAATGAATTGAAAGAATGATCATTTGTCATCTCCAAGAATCCCAGGTGGCTCCTCCCCGCCAAGTCCTGAATAGCTTCAGTTGCAGGTTTTTGTTTGAAACTTCTCCTTTCAAAGTGATTGCATCAGTGCTCCTGGAACACCCGACAGGTAGGACTCCCCCAGCCCCCCTTCTGCCTTGCCTAACCCTGTTTCTATTTCTCAGCAGGCAGGAGTGTGACAAGCTGCCTCTAACCAACAGCTGAGGCACCCAGAGACTCAGTGTCTCTGAACAGCTCCTACTCTAAGCTGCACCAGTGCCCGCCTGGGCTGAGCTGTGAGAAAGACATCTGTGATATCCGATGACAATCATCTCTGATTAGAGTGTCACTGCCTAGCACAGGCGAGCTGGGGCCACAGCTAATTAGCATGGGAGGCCAGCACTCTGTTTACTGGAACCGTACTAACAAGTTGCAGCTTTTTCCATCACAGAAGACTCATTGCACAAATGCCAGCCAAGCACCCTTCACTCCAACAGTTTAGAGACAAGGTTGTTACTTCTTTACTGAACACCGGCAGGAACATTAATATCTTTGTGTCCATTTTCCCAGTTTCTGTAAGCTGTCACTCTGAGACACAGTAGAGCAAGATGCTTCATAGAATCAGATATTATTCCAAGTGGACTTGTACTTTTAAATGACTATGTCTTACTTTTTTCTCATCTTTTTTGTTGTTGTTGTTGTTAAGCAGTTCTTTGGCTGTGTAAGGGAATCTGCTAAATCTGAGAAATGTAGTTAAGATTGGCCTTGTCATTTTAAGAGAGAGATAAGAGATTAGAAGCTAAATGGAAATCAAGGCCACAGATGTACTTTACCCCATCAGTGTTTTAAGTAGATTTGATCCATTGTTCATAAACACAATGAACTTATTTTTCTTAGTGAACCACCTTGACTAAAATTATTTTCAAAACACTTTTCTAAGATTTTTCCAACATAACAGAAAATTTCTAAGTTTTCACTCACTTAACTTCAAGAAATGATAGGCTATTTTTGTAAATTCTATGTCCCTGCCAAATAAATGTATCTAACTCATGACACAGGAATTGGGAATATTGGGGGATGTAATGCTGATATATTATATTTTGAGCACAATTTCAAAATACTCTTATATCATGGCAACGTTGGAACATTTTATAACCTCATTGAAAATTAAGAATATCATCCTTAGGTTTGGTCCTCAATTTAAGGACTGTATTTTTTGCTGAATTCCTATGTCCTTAGTTTAAACCAGTTTGTTCAGAGACTTTCAGAAAACGGAACTTTGATATGATTCTCCAAGCCTGTATGTTGTTATATAAGTAGATGACTTTTCATGAGTTCTAACATTTAGAATTGATAAGTATTTTAATTTATTTCCCAATGAAAACCATGGACTATATAATATATATTATATATTGTACTTATATAATTATTTGTGATATTCCAAATACTGTTGCATAAAAGTCAGCCTACTGGGAATACAGTTATTTTCAATAAAGCCTATTATGGATGTAGTATTCAATTTTGATGTTGTTTAAAATTCATTTCTTTATATTGAAACATCCAAAGCACATTCCAGAGTGAGTTTCTATAAATCTCCATATTTAGAGCATCTTAAGTATGTTCATTCATTTTGTTTACACTCATAATTTAAAACAAGCAAACCTTTTTCTTAATGAAAATGGTATGCTTTAAAAAAAACTTTAAACAAATTCTCTGTCCAGGTGGAAAGTTGATTACCAATCTTTGGTCTAGAGGTATATTTTATGGCTATTTTAAACCCATGAAAGTGGGTCTTATATTGGAAATGCTGACACAGCCTTATCCACACTGTATCGACATGAACTATACCGCTGTAATAAGCAGTTATTATGTATGTGTAAAAATAATGAGAGGCCGTGTCTGAAGAGAGTTAATGTAAAATGCTAAGCAATTATAGTTGGTTACACAGTATAGGTTAATATTCCTTCATAGAGCTCTGCTTTTTTCTTCTTTTGTCCTCCAGAACTCCTAATGAAAATTTTGAGACCTGACTGTAATGATAAGCAGCCATTCACACGTCCTCTGTGTCAAGGCTGTTGCATTAATGCTTCCCTTCATATAACATTTTGCATAGCCTAAAGCATCTATTAAAATCCTTTGTAAAATTCATGAAACAAAAGTGGTGGGTTGAGTCTAGGGGGAGAGAAAGTAAGCTGCTTATTAGCAAAAAGTCAAAAACACAGGGCCAATTACAGATCTGAACAAGAAGGGCTAAGGAACAGCGAGGGGAGTAATTCTTTCTCCAGCCCAATGGGCTCAAGCGAGGGGCAGGTTAGATGAAAATAGAGCCACAGTCTGAGCAGTAATTAAACAGAAATGTTTGGAGTTAGAAACAGCTCTATAACGACGGAAGGAAATATTCAACCTCCACAATTGTCTGGGCTCACAAAGATGCTAAATTGGAAGGATTTAGGGGTTGCTCCCTAAAGAGAGACCGGGGGTAGTGAACACAAGTAGGGGCTCAGGAGATATGTAAAGAATCTGTTTGGTATTTCAAATGTTATAAATTAGATTTTTAGAAAAAAAAAGAGAGAAAGCCTTCTTACTGAACCAGCAACATAAAACCGAATAAACCACAATAAGATTGCCCTTTTTCTGTTATAAACTTGGCATTAAGCTTGTCATGTTCAATGACAGCCTACTAGGCCTCATGCTTTACCCTTTGGAATTTGAAAGATTGGCAGGTGTCATGATTTTCTTAACATAAAAGACCTTGCAGATAATGCTCACCGTGCACATTTATACTTCATAACTCCACTTCCCTGGCTTTGGTATCATTCAGTGAGCTTGCCACTCAGGCTGCTGGTTCTGGAGCTGCCCTGAAGTATATCTAGCCTGAGGACAATGTTTACTGCCAGAGGAGCTTGTGGTAGAGGCTGTACTTTTATGATCCTTCTTAGCAGTCTAAACATGCCCCACATTTACAATAATGAGCTGCTTTGTAGAAAGCGGCTCTCTGAGAGCATTGTTACTTTTCTTTGAAATGTTGAATGCAACCAGAATGCCTCTTGTCTGACTTAAGGCTAGAAACAGGATCCCATTTAAACAATAATCCCCTCTCTTTTTGCAACTCCCATGCCAGCCAGATTCTTCCAGTAACTCCAAAGAAGGGGGGAAAAACTCAAAGAACAAAACCCCACAAATCAAAAATCGCCATTAACTTTGAGAGAAACACAAACTCCTATTGGAGGCTGACAGTTCTGTTTCACTTGGTGTCACCTAATGGCACCTTCTTGCTACTACCCAGTACCACCCAGTGCCACTGAAAATAAGCAGATATGTGTTTTGAGAGGAGTCAAGTCACCTGAATGATAATCTGCCCTTTTTTTTTTACTCAAAGAAAGTATAAGTGCATGGTTAGATACTGACCATTTAACAAAGTAGTTTCAAGTATACTTCAAAACATCACCCTAAAGAGTTTTATTTTTATTACTGACAAAGTTAAATAAACAAAAAGAATAATGTATTGTTATTATGCTCACATTCTAGCTTCAACAAACACCATATCACACTCATGGTCAGTCTATCTCCATCCATGTTCTGTCCATAACCTACCGCTTAATGTGAGTAAAACCCTTAGTGTTTAATTTATTTATCATTTAATTTATCATACCTGTGAATGTTACAGTAGTTATCTCTAAAAGATAAGAGTTTGTATGCATTTTTTCCTAACAGTTCAAGGAAATATTTTTGAACCTCAGACACTTTAATATTTTTGCGGGCATTTTCTCCATGAGCTTCATTTCTGGAAATAATATCATCAACCCATATGTTAGAAATATGAAGAAAAATTCAAGAGCATCACTAGTCCCTGGTTTATTGTGGGGGAGTGTTTTTCTCACTTATTGCAGACATTTATGAGACTAAGCTTTTCTCTGAGCCATTGTCATACTATTTGAGTTCTCAGTTTTAGCATCCAAATAAATGATGTATTTCAATATTTCTATCTTCCAAGAAATGAGTTCCATTAAAAGCTTGATTTATAAGTATCTACAGGGTGTTTACTCTATGGCACTCTCTGAATTAGATTCAGAAAATCAGAAATGCCAGGAAGGAAAGCAAGGCACAGAAAATCAATCTTACCCATCTCACTTACCCCTAAACTTTGTTGGATATCTTACAGAGATTATGCCACTCTGTGACTTTTTATATTGGTAAATGATAAATTCTGTCTCAGACAAATGGACAGATGACAGATTTTGCCCTTTCCAACTTTTATGTAATAGTTGTATCTTTAATTCCCCCCCCCCATTAAAGTTCATTTTGCTACTTGGATATGAACCATGAAGTGTCCCTTACTCCTGACTCATTGGTAGACAACAAGGATGTTATAAAACTATTCTTTATGAATAAATTATGAGTGTACTAAAGTGATTATATTTTCAATTTTTTTGTCATTAATAGCCCTTGAACTCAGAACCTGAGCATTATTTTTTAGCTTTTTCACTCAAGACTATTGCTCTACCACTTTGAGCCAGATTTCCATTTCCCATTTTTGGTGTTTAATTGGAGATAAGAGTCTCAGACTTTCCTGCTGGGTTGGCTTCAAATCATGATCCTTAGGTCTCAGCCTCCTGAGTAGCTAGGATAACAGGTATGAGCAACTGATGCCTGGCTTTCAGATTTCTTTTTCATTAAAGAAAAGCATTTACCTCCTTTAGTTTCTTACATTGATGTTGTCAATAACAAGCTTAAGAAAATACCACAGTTTCAAATGGTAACATTTTCTGCCTGATTTCTTTGGAAATCCAAAGGGGTAGACAGTGATTTGACTTAAAAAGATGATTTTTTCAATTTTGTAATTGAATTTGTAAAACATTAAGTTTTTGTACAAAAGTATGTCTGTAGCATACACTGTTACGAAGCATACTAAAATGGTAGCACTAATTCCTACCCAATTTGAACTTCTACAATGTGCCTACTCTAATCTGAAATACCTTCTTCCTGAACTCTCTATTTATACTTCAAAGATGCTTTTAAATTTTGTTATGCATATGCAGATTACTACAGTTGTTTAGGTTTGTTTAAAATTTTGCTATGCATATGCATATAACAACAGTTGTTTAGGTTTGTTTATTGTCTTATCATATGTGGTCTTTTGAAACTTGCTTTTTTAAATTAACACTCTAAGGTTGATTCACACTATTTGTGCCTATGTTTTTACTCTTCTCATTTTTCCTACTGCATAATACTCCATTTTGTGAGTATAATATGCATTGCCCAATCAATGAGCACTGTGTGGTCTTGAGAGGTTCTGTGTGTTTCCATTCTTACAGACATTGTACAGAGAATATTCTTGTCTCTGTAACCTAGTAGCTATGTACAGAATTTCTCTAACACTGATTTTTGTTTTCCCTCTTATAAATCCTACAAAGAGCATTGGGATATTTCCTATTCCCCTTTTTTCTATTAATGAAGCCTATTAAGTGTCACTTACAAAATTAATTTCAAGTAAAAAAGTGACAACTGAAAAAAAATCAACTTTTGATTTTGCACAACTGAATCAATAAGGCCTTTGAACTGGGAAAGTGAACCAAGACAGACATTTCAGAGCTTTCTGACTAGAAGGACCCCAAACTCTGTTCAGGGTCATTACACTGATGGTTGTTTAGTCCCATTTGCTAATAGGAAGAGAGCATGAAAGGAAACAAAGCCATTTTAAGCTGAATCATTGGAGGGATTTCATTTAGGATTCCCCCCGCTCTAACACCCCCCCCCCAGGAGAACATCATAATAAAAACAGAACACAAAAAAAGGAAAAGCCCCACATGATTTCTATCTCTGGGATATTATATAAAAATACATGTTTGGAAAAATACCTCTGAGTTTTCTAAACTATTATCTCCTTATAGTTTCAGTAACATGTTAACCCACTTAGTACAATTAGTGCTTCATTAGTAAGGCTAACTAACTGTTGCCAGGCCCTGTAATGATTTGCCAGGCTTTCCAGATACAAGTGCATAATCAATGTTTTCCAATTACTTCTATAGTGCGACCACTATTTCAAATAAACTAGATAATAATACAAACCCATTACTGGAGCTGAAGTAGCAGAGGCATTTAATTGCAAGGCAGTTCTTCTCAGCTTTTAAAATTTTTCACACTAATGAAGTGTCATACAAAAAAGTTGTATTGATTTTTTTCCACCACATGGCTTCAACCACAAATATGTAATTATCCCTTTTATATCTAGCTGGGGGATTAAAATAATCTATAGTATATAGCCTTTACTTATCCCTGATGGGTTTAGTAGTACTTTTACCCTTTTCAAAATATGCAGTCCTTTGATGAATGAACTTTAGGCAAAATGTTGCTTTATCTGTTTCAAATCTTTGCTTTTTAAAATCAGTTTGTGTGCAGGCATTAAAAGCTTGAAATCACAGGCTTCAAAAAAATCCTAAAGAGCAAATTTCTGGTATAATTTAATTTATTGAGGGCATCATAGTTTTCTCCACTAAAGAAATCAACATGGGTATACAGTTTTGCACGTTAACAGCACTTACATTTGCATTTCACTGTAGTTAGGTTTTTATTCATAGCTAACACTTTATGAACCATGTTATATTTTTACATGAATAAAGTGGTTGCAGCACTAATTGGAGCCAATTCTTTCCCAGGTCTTCAGGAAGAAAAAAAAAGAAAAAAGGAAAAATAAGAATAATCCTCTGGCATTAAATTTCTCATTTTCTCATCACAGTTTGGTCAATAAAGGAGAGAAAAAAGTATTTCCTTTATGAAAAGAGAAGGTTATTATACGTATGAAGTGTATTTTGCAGAGATCGGGAATTAATGCTGGGAGCATAGGGCTTTTTAAAAATTAGCTTGTCTTTCTTGATCTTTTTCCACATAAATTGGTCCCTTCCAACATTTTTGCTGAGAATTCTTTTGGTTACACTTTAACATTATTTCAATTATGGTCAGTGTAAAAGTGGATTCAAAAGGGTAAAAAATACAGTTTAAATGTCTACAAGACCTCCTTCTTAACATTCAACATGTCAGAAACTATATCTTCCTGTAGCTGTGGTAACATGTTAGCCTCCTTGCTGGCCTGAGATTTCCCAGATGCAAGGATTTGCCTCATTTCTTGCCTTCCTATGTTTCGTGGTTTAAGGAAACATGCACAGTCAAATTAATGCATTCGATTTCAGGGACTAAAAATCCCATCGAGGTGACTGTTGGTGTTAAAAAATGTTATATAAGTCAACCCTGGAAAATCCTGAAGAAAAAAAATAGTGGTGGAGCAATATACTGACATTTCAAACCCAGGTATTTCGTGTTAACTTTATAAATTTTTCTAGCAGAGTATTATGGCCAAAGGACTGTCTGAAAAAAAATTGTTCTCTACCAGATAGGGATACAAAACATTAAAATACATATAATTAAAATATCTTTAATATCTTTTCAGAAACCTTACAGAATATCTTAACTGTCTATGAAACACATTTTAAAATAAAAGGGAGAAATGTAAAGGCTGATAATGTACATTCTTTGGATCTAACACCCATACATGTTACAGGTCCTGTCTGCAGATGAAGGATGAAAGGCAAATGAATAAACAGGTAAAGGAAGGCAGTGTGGATACTACAGAAAACTATCATTTATTTTTTAAACTAATTCACAAACAAAATGTTTTGATACTGGTTATAAAAATACCCTTGAGATTTTTTTTTCTTCCCAGATTCTTCCTATATGTTGGAATCATTTCTCTTTTGTTGTTTGCTTTCCTTATAGGTTTTAACACAATGATGAAATTGTCTTTATGGATCAGAGGTAGTGTTTGAGCCTATGCTAAATCTAGTTGGAGGTAGATTACTCCAACTCTCATGGCCATATGCTCCATGCTGTGAATGGGCAGCCTTATGTGGTGGGAAAACACCACTAGGAAACAGGACTGTATCCAAAACAGATTACCTTCACAGATCATGAGATAAAGCAAAATTTCTGTCAAGAGGGCAGAATGAGTTGAACCCTCTACTGTGGATTTCAAGTTCTCCAGTCTTAGTGCGGCTGCCATGGTGTATGTTTCTGAGACACTAAAGCTCCATTACCTTGACCATTGGCATAAAGCGATCAGAGTCATATTTATTGATGAAACCCTCAGCTACCGACCTGCCACACTCAGTGTGTATCATTCATACAGTTGTCAGCAGAGCCTGGGCACCACAGCAGTGAGTGCTTGTGACATTTCCCTTTCATAATTGATGAAAACAAAAGATCTTGAAGTTTGTAGGACATCAGGGTAATTTTAAAATAGTCTTCATGAAGGCTATATTGTGGTCTGTAAAATAAGCACTTTTCTGGCTTATGGTTTTTAGGAGAATCAATTGCCAACCAAATTAGAACCATAAACATGGCTGTTATTTAAAAGATTCAAATCCTGATGTGAGGGTTATAAGTTTGACTAGCTAATTTGGGAGATGGTTAATTACCATAGCATCAGAACGTAATTCTCTTGTGGTGTGGTTTGGTTTCACCAGCACAGATCTCATAGGGGTTTATAAGCTTTAAAGTCATTAAATTGTTTTATTTCTTTGAAGTAATATTTTGCATCTGTGATATTCTTTGATAGCTAAAATTGTCAAAGGAAAATAACAAGCAAAAAGTAAAAGGATTTGTTTTTCCTGTGCCAACTCTTGTATCAGATTTGATTGAACTAGTAAGTTAGTGATGACCTTGAACTCTAATTTAGAAGCAAGATTTCCTCAATAAGAAATGATCCCTAAATAAAAGGTAACTAATTGCACAGTTTGTGGGACTTTTCAGGTACATATAAATTCTTAAAAAGTAGAAAATCTTTGAAGTGTTGCTGTGGTTCAAGTGGTAGAGGGTCAGCCTTAAACAAAAAAATCTAAGGGACAGCACTGAAGCTCTGAGTTCAAGCTCCAGTACTGGCACACAACACACACACACACACACACACACACACAAGCATGCACAAGCACGCACACACACACTTCCATGGGTGACAAATATGTGCCCATGTAACATCCAATATACTCAAACTATTCAGGTACAAATTTAGCCATGAAAAACTATGCTAGTCAATTGCTTTTTTTCTGGTTATTCTGTTTCTCAATAGTTATATGGAGAGGGAAGAGGATGCAGACTAGAGAGAAAGATCACTGGACAGTCCTATAATTAGATACTAATGAGAAAAAGTATCACTTTGTATCTTATTCCATTCTGCCTATGAAATAGAATATGGGCTAACTACACAATGACAAGAGTATATCAAATGGGAACCTATGCTACACACACACACACACACACACACACACACACACACACCATTTCATTAGTTTCATCTTCATGTATTCATGTATCATTTATTCCAAACATAAAGCAATTTATGCTTCCATTTTATCCACAGGAAAGCTTAAGGCAAAAATGCACTGAATACTTCTGAAATTAATTATTCAAGTATTTTAAAATCTCAAAAATGACATTGAAGGAATCAGGGAATCATATGAATGTATTCAAGGCTCAGACAAACTGCTCTGGACAGGCTCACAGTTCTTTTCATAGTGAGAGGCAAGGAAGATCAACTTATACATATGGGATTTGGGGGACAACATCCATATAGGTTTGTCTAAGTGGTCTGGAAACCCCTGCTGTGACCCTGTCAGGACTGCAAGGTCAGAAAGAATGTCCAGAACCACCTCTCTTCTATCTGCTGGTGTCTCTGACTGGACAGTGATTCTTGTGCACCACCCTCAAGCGAAGGCCATGGTGTTTATGATCTATTCACACACTCACCTAAATGGATGTGCAGTAAGGGAGAAATGCCTTTTCGACCTGGGTGTGAACAACTCTGGTCTTCAAATCTCAAACTGGACACCATCAGGAGCCACCAGTCCCTGCGTAACTCTTCCCAAAGTCCAGCTGCTTAAAGATCATGTTTATGGCAGTTTTTTGTTTCAGGTAAAACTGAGAGGTGGAAAGATTAAAAGCAGAGACATTTGGCCTGGAAACTGGAGCTCTGGGCCTGTTCTCATTCTTGTCTACACCCAAGGCTTCTATCAGGTTGCTGACATGTTAATAAGCCTCACAGATAGTCTGTGAGGATTGCCATGATAATGCTTTGTAAAGTGTTGAACAGAGTGGCTAGTACTCAATGCATGATCACTTTGAATCCTGTGGTTCAACCCACAAGATACGCATGCCCTTGTGAGTGTGCACATGTGTGTAACTGTGTGGACGTATGCAAGCACCTACCTCCTCCAAAGTCTGTGTGCCTACTAACAAAAGAAGGATAAGATAGAATGGTTTAAAAACTTGAGATGTGGAGGAGAGAAGAGGGAGAAAAGAGTGAAAGGAAGAAAAAGAAAGGAAAAGAAAAAACATAAATCTCAGCACCTGGCCTTCCCCCACAAAGTGGGTGTTCTTTCACCCTTGTCCTTCACCCCCTTGGAAAGGTAACTTCAATCCTTCCCACCAGGTGGGTGAGAACCCATCCAATTTACAGTGTCAGTTTATCTTCCAGATCCCCTCCTCCTTGTTTGTATCAGGCAGGGATGAAGCCAGAGGAGTAGTGTTGCAAGGGGCTTGAGATGAAGCCTGTCAGACAGCATCAGAGCTGAAAATTACAGCTGATTAAAGGAATAAAAAAACCCTCCAGGATCATTTAGTGTTCTTGAAATTGACAAGTTAAGGTGCTACTCCTTTAAGTGTCTGTTAGCTCTCTCTGCTCTGAGAAAAGGAGCTTTTCCTGGAGCCATGTTTATGACCCTGAGAAACAGAAAGGAATGAAGTCGCAACCTTTTATGAAGCTTTAAATGCTTGGTTTTCACTTCCCAGTGGTTTTTTTTAATCTTAAAAACCAAAGCACCAGGAAACTTTGGTTTTGAGCATACATGGCACAGTTTCCTAACAGAAGCAAAGCTTCAAAAGCTGAGGAAGCCAGTCACTGTGAGTCCCAGAGGCTAAAGTTTGTTTGCCAGGGGGTTAAAATAGGTTGCAAAACCGTGTTCCCTTTCTCAAGTTGCCTAGGAAATGATCTCCTTTGCAGTGGAAGTGAAATGGGAGGTGGGCACTAAGCAGCAGTCACACTAATATAATGCCCCCTAAAAAGCCTTCAAGAACTCCATTCCAGCCATTAAACTCAGAGATGCGATAGGAGCTGCATAACAGCAGCCTTATGGAGCCTAGTGTTGCGGGGCCTCAAATCTTCCTACTGCTTACTGTGTTTTCTGTTTGCTGCTTTTTATGGGCACACACATTTTTATTTTTTTATGGATGCTAAAACATTTATAACTTGTACAAGGTCAATGCAGAAAGCTTTGCATCGAAACTGAAATTGTACAAGTAGCCACAAGGGATGGATTAAACCTAGAAGAAGCTAAAGTGAACATTGCAAATGTGTGGTTGCCATTTCAGGATGCTCCAATCCAAATGGCAGCCTGGGAGCAATGAGCCAACTAACAGGAAGAGGATCTGAGGATTGACATGTGACTGTGGACAGGGTGGTGAAGAGAGATTGCGAGATTGACCTACCATTTCTACTCTTGGTCCCTCCCCCCATTTCCTTCCAAACTGTCCTACTTGTGCCCCCCCATGTCCCCTCAGGCTATCATCAGCTTTTTCCCTTGGGTCTTGCCTATACCCCAGACTAGCTACTTATCTTGAAGACTCATCGAATTCTATTTAAGGACAAATGTTCCTGTACTCTCATGCATGTTTGGTAATTAACAGATTTATCATTAAAAAATGAGATTCCTCAGACATCAGACAGAATCAACTTATAAACCAGCTGTGAAGCTAATCTCTGGTTAGCCTTCTACCCTATTCCTCAGGGTATGGTACCTCCATTGTTGCAAGTCACTCAGAGAGAAAATAAACAAACTCAGTGAGTTAACTAGCAGACAGTGAGCTGAATAGAAGAAAGGAGAGAAGCCTTGTTTAATATGCCAGATTTCTACAGCCAGTGCATGTGAAGCAGCTCTTGGGCTAAGCATTCTACCATGTCTAGCCATGAAACCATGGAAAATTCACTTCACCTCTTAGGTCCTCAGTGTTGTCTTCTGTATTGTGGGGTTAAGCTGAATGGTCAGTTGTCCAGATGAAATGCACAATACGACCAGAATATTAAATTTTGCCAATTTATCACCCAACAGTAAACAAATTCCTAGAGCAGATACTGGTTCAACTCACAAAAGAACAGTGTTCTAATTGCTGTCTGTTTCTTCACTGCAGTCATTGACCTATCTCTTCTTTATCTGCAAATCAGTTAACTGAATCTGTAAAAGTCTGCCAGGCCTATTGCTTTACAGAAGAGGGAATGAAGTGCTGCTTGTGAAACTGCTTCAAAAGCTATCAAATGTCAGACAAATATGGAGTATTATGGATTCCATGATTCAGTGAAAGTACTTTGGATAAATGTTCTCCTGATATCTGATATCTTTATTCTCTTTAAAACTTGATGTTCTAATCAGATAAATACATGAGCACTTAATACCTGAGATACATACGGAGTCTCAAAGATTTGTTATTCATTCACAGATTTCTCTTTTCAAAATGACATAACCTTCTGTGATTAATCACTGACGTCAAGGCAATGTCTAAATCATGCCAACTGTTCACTTGAAAAGCAAGGGATTTTGATTTTTATCTATGTGACTGGAAGTTACTAGCATTGTCAACTCAGCAAATTGATCCAAAAGCTGGTGATTTTACTGAAAATCAAAATATGTGGCCTCTTAGATGCCCTCAGTAGGATCACAATCTAGTTGGTCTCAGGTACCTACAGAAAAGAAAATTTGCGCCTCTCTTTCTTTATAGGGTCCAAGAGCAATCCATTTTTTCTTTTTTTCTTTTCACTACAAGTTACCTTCAGAAGTATCAATTTGTTTCAGTCCCATGATAATTATTGGCCCTATTCCTAAATCCACTAACATTTACCTGTTGCACAAAAGACATTTAAGGGCTTGAGGATAATAATTTATGCCCAGATCTTTTCCTCTTCTGACTTTAGTTTTGATATCACATCATGATTCAAAGCTTGGTGCACCATAAATTTTCTCCAAATGTGTAGTAATTCCTAGGTGCAGTCCAAAGTTATGATTCATTTATACTGGAGTGACAGCATAATACCTAGGTGTCAGAATCCATTAAAACTGTTCAATGTCTTCTGTTTATTTTTAGAACCAATTGAGACTTAACTGATGGTGAAAAATATACAGTCAAGTGTGTTTACTTCACCTTTACAAAGAATCCGTTATAGTCCCAATTAATTTGTTATTCCTGTCACAACAGGTACTGGAAACTTCAAAACTGTCATTACTGTTTCTGCTTTTCCAGGCCTTGTATTTAGTTTTAACCCATTCAGAGCTATGTCTATTGTGAAGTAAGGTTTCTGTGTGTGTGTGTGTGTGTGTGTGTGGTTGTGTGTGCACAAACATGCGCATGTGCGCACGTGTGAGTGAAAAGACAGGGAGAGAGAGGGCAAGGAGAAAAAAATGATAATATATAAAATACAAAGGGTCACATGTTATTTTTACTTAGGTAAAATAATAAAGCTATATCCCAGACAATATACCTTGAAACAGATTTGGCATTAGAAGCCCTTTGTCTGGATAGTAGGAGAAAAACAAAGAAGGGAGTAACAATGCTCAACAAGAAATGTCCTTATTATCTTACTCATGTAACTGTAACCCCTCTGCACAGCATCTTTACAATAAAATAAAATTAAAAAAGGAAGTCCTTTGTCTGGCTTCCAAAGTGAGATGTCCTCCCTTCTGCCATGAAAGATTTCTTCCAGACTCTAAGGAAATTCAATCCTGATAGGCTAGACCAGTTAGGCAATAGTGGAATTTGAAAATATTCTAACTGTGATAGTCCTTAAAATATTGAGATATTTTTTCTGCATAGCAAACATTGTCGTTTCTTATTATTTCTGAGCGTTTAATATATGTGGTTTCTAGTGGAAAAGTCTGCCGAGCATGGAGAGGGCTGACTGTCAGCTCTTTCAGGCAAAAATCAAGTCATGACTCTTCGAAGGAATGACTTGTCATGTTTAAGGGAATTATTTTCTGCAACCAAAAATATAAACCATTCACAATGGATTGTTATGATAAACAGGAGAACAATCAGAAGTCATAAGCACAAGACAATTCTCATTCTAGAAAATGCCATCTGTAGTAAAGTTGATTGCAACAGTTAACAGTCATTTAGACAGAGATATGTGAGAACAACCTACCATTTTCTTCCTGTCACAGGGAAGTTGATGGGATCCAGTTGCAAAACTAAGTGATTCTGATTTCCCATGCTCACTAGTGACAAGGCATGTACTTGGGAATAAAGGATGCTGGGAGGCTAGCAAGTGGGCATGCCAGAATCAGGCTGCCTTGCCTTAAGACTTATTCTAATTCTGATCGGGATTTGAACTTAGCCTTATAAGCATAAATAGGCTATTTAACCTCTCTGAGTCTCAGAGTTTTCATTCAAAAATGGGACATGACAATTGCTGAAGCCCTACATGTGCAGTGAGAATAAAGTATCAATATATCACTTATGAATGGTTAGCATATGATAAGTTGTCAGCACATATTGATTACTAGTGAAGTTTTCCTGGACTTATGGAAGTGCATGGTCTAGGTAACTCTTCTGCAAGGGTTTGGGGCTTCATTTGGCTCAGTATACCCAATCGCCTCAGCTCTGAAAAGAGCAAGGAATAAGAAAGAGATGTATGGAGGATAGATGAAGAATAGGACATGGAACAGTATGTTGGGCCTGGAACAGGGAGCAGAGCACTGTCCACTGGCTCAGTAGGCAAGACCAGCCTTGAGGATGTACAAAAGTCCAAGTGAAAACTTGCCCCAGAAAGTTAGTGTATACCTTGAATTCAATGGATTAGAATTTATTAGAACTGATAGTATGGTTCAAATGGTAAACCATAGCAACCTAGTCTGCCTAGCAATGACCCTTTTACCCCCTCCCCAGAAAAAAAAAGAATAAGGAAAACCAGAATGGGTGTGATAAATATATCTATAATCTTAGCTTCTCAGGAGCTGGAGATCAGGAGTTAGCCTCAGGAAAAAGTTAACGAGCCTCCCCCTCATCCTTCCCCTGCCTATCTCAAAAAAAAAAAAATACGTCACACAAAAAAAAAGAAAACTAGGTGAACATTTGTTGTCTCAGATATGCAGTAAGTATAAATAGGAAGATCATAGTCCAGGCTGGTCAGGGAAAAAATGGGAGACCTTATTTCAAAAATAAAACCAAAAAGGCCAGAAGCATGGTTCAAGAAGTAAGCTCCTGCCTACCACTGAGAGGTTGGAAGAGGGGGTGAAGGAAGAACTTATTAATGAAAAGTTGCTTATGGCCCACTTATTCTCTAAAAGGATTGATAAAATAAATCAAAAGAATGCATAATAAAAAGCTTTAAAATAAACTTTGTAATAGGAGACTGAAGGATAAAACAAAACCAGAATGAATCAACATTTGTTGGAACGGAACACATTATTTGGCTCAGAATATCTTGATAACAAAAATAAAAAGTGAAGACATTCACATTTTAAGAAAAAAGATAGCATAGCAACTCTACTAGGAGCTAAAATATCTTGACATAAGTTTTTGGAAACTATGCATAAGGAAATCAATAGAGGTTATGTTTTATTGGCATAAGACAAAAAAGTCCACCTACCCAGTTTCTTTTGAACATTTCCAACTTTATCTCAAATGAGATATATGAATCCCAAGTCCAGAAAAGCAGAGACAGTCCCTAGAAATAGCTAGCGAAACACACAAGGTAGGGAGCAGAGAAGTAGTAAAACATAGATTCAGGGTGTTGTCAGAGAAGGGGAGCACTATGGCTGTTGAGCTTTCCCCATTTGGTCCACTCTCTACAATAGCTACAGAACAAAGAAAAGTCTGAAGAAAGGCTGGGAAGGTGGCTCAGTGGTAGAGCACTTGCCTTGCATGCATGAGGCCCTGGGTTAGATTCCTCAGCACCACATAAACAAAAAGAAAAAAAGCTGGAAGTGGCGCTGTGGCTCAGGTGGTAGAGCGCTAGCCTTGAGCTGAAAAGCTGAGGGGCAGTGCCCAGGCCCAGAGTTCAGGCTCCACGACCGGACCCCCCCCCCAAAAAAAAGAAAAGTCTGAAGAAATACATAGATGAGTTTTAAGTACACACACACATCTATCTATCTTATCTATCTATCTATCTAGACTACCTTATGATACAGCAATTCCACTCTTGGGCATTTATCCAAAAGATTACAAACCAGGATTCACTAAAGTAACCAGCACATCCATGTTCATTGCAGCACTATTCACCATAGTTAAGTATGGACTTAGCCCAGATGTCCTACAAATGGATCAAGAAAATGTGGTGTATATCGCCGGGGGGGGGGCGGGGGGCGCCACGGAGGATTGGGTGGGGGGGCCGGGGGAAGGATGAGAAGGGATGGGAAGGAGAAACAGAGGAGGAGGCTACAATGCTTGATAAGAAATTTACTCATTATCTTGCCCATGTAATTGTAACCCCTTTGTACAGTATTTTCACAATAAAAAAAAAGAATGCTCAAAACCAACAACAACAACAACAAAATGTGGTGTATATAAACACAATAGGATTGTATTCATCCATTAGAATGAATGAAATCGACTCATTTGCAAAGAAATGGAAGGATCTGGGGAAAAATATGTTAAGTCAGGCCCAGCTAATTTATCTAAGGTGTTTAAGAGACACCTTAGAAAAGCAAAAACAAAGTTCAACAAAATAAACACCAGGAAATGGGTACTTGAAAGGGGTGCGGGTGAGGTCAAGGGGAGAGGGGTAGACAAATGAAGACACATAGGGGGTAAGAATGTAGTAAAAGGGGCTGGGAAGGTGGCTCAGTGGTAGAGAGCTTGCCTTGCATGCATGAGGCCCTGGGTTCCATTCCTCAGCACCACATAAGCAGAAAATAAAAAGAGCTGGAAGTGGTGCTATGGCTCAAGTGGTAGCGCGCTAGCCTTGAGCTGAAGAGCTGAGGGACAGCGCCCAGGCCCAGAGTTCAGGCCCCACGACTAGACCCCCAAAACAAAACAAAACCAAAAAAACAAAGTGTAGAAAAAAGTTTAATGTTTATCCTACAAAATTAAGAGTGAGGGAAGGGGTGGGTTTGGAGGAATGGGTGAGGATGTTGAAAGAGGTCACATTGATCAAGACTCATTATCTTAATAAATTGCTTTGTTGAATGACAACTTTTGTACAATTTATTAAAGATAATTTAAAAATAGAATGTAAAGTACTAAGCCATGTAGTAATTCTGTTTAATTCACCTTGGCACCTGGACAGTGCTTCATATGGAGAGATGCCTAATGGTATAATTTCTGATCATGAAAAATATCTAAACAATATCAACCACAAGCAACTAGGGGAAAATTAAAATTTCCAGAAATGTTTACATATGACCAGATAATATGGAGCCAATGTCTATTCCTCCTTTCTGGCACTGGGTACCAGGATTTATTCTCTAGGGATTGGTAATAAATACCATGACTTTTCTGAATTCTCCAGTTCCATACTTGGCTCTTGACTTCAAGCTCTCAGCATCTCTGCTAAGATCTACAGCAATGGTTTCCCATCTACAACCTGGTGGTTCAATTTCTGCGTTCCCTATTATCCTTAAGAAACATAAATCTTACCTGTTGTACTGGGAATAAGATTCAATGACAACAGCAACATTTCTCAGAATGACAAAGGAAATGCCCATTGATATGGAATTTGGGCCCTTTCCTAAATAAGGCTTTATGTTCAGTCTTTCTATTGTCCCCTAACTTGTGGCCTTCAGCTTAGCCATGCTGAACTCCTTGTGATTTCCCATGTTCAGGATGGCTTCTAATGCCACCAGGCCTACCCTGGAAGGGCCTGCAAAGAGGGTCTGTGCCTTCTTGTAGGACTTCCTGATCAACTGACTCCCATCCATCAAGACTCAAAACAACAAGCATTGCCTCTTCTCTGATGGTCTCTGGCCCATGGTCTCTTGTGTCCCTTTTCAAACTCCAGATACAACTTTCTGTAACATTTGTTTATATGTATCCTGATTATTTATAAGGACATATAGCTTCCTCCAATCTCTGAGGACACAAAAAGGCCCGAGTGCCTGGTTAAAAAAAAAAAAGTATAGTTCCCCCAAACCTTGATTTAATAGATAAATCAAGCCAATTTGACCAGGGTTACAAACAACAGAACTGTATGTGAATTGTGCTTTCATTTTGCTGCACAGAGAGAAGGTATACACACCAAATATTTGCTGTGTAGCTGTCCTAATCATGGATGTCAGGGCTCATTAGTTGTTTACAATCCTTAGGGAACTTGACACAACCAAGAGGACTTATTCTACAAGGACCAAGGAAAGTATCAACCATGCTTGCAGTATAGTCATTCCTTAGATTACTTGATTTCTTAAAAACATTGCTTACTGATATGTGACCTTGGGAAGGTTGCTTAATTTTAAGCCTTGGTTTCCTCTTTTATAAAATGGGAACAAAGTATCTTCCTCATTGGAATATGAAGATCAAACTGTCTAATATGTACAAATTCTAAAATAATACTGGCAATACTACGTGGCAGAGACTAGATTACATCTTATCAAAATGTGAATGTGGAAGGCTTACTTCCCAGAGTTGCCAGAGATTGAAGGTATGCCCTATTGGGAAGTAATTAAGGCCAACTGAGGCCACCAGGGTGGAGCCCTGATCTGATGGGATTGGTGCCCTTGTAGGAAGAGCCGGGAGAGGACTCTCTTCCCCCACCTCTCACTTTCTCTCCTCCTATCAGAGGAGATAGGAAGAGGGTTATCTCCAAACCAGGATGAGTTCTCACTGAACCCAAGTTAGCTGGCACTTTGCTCTTAGACTTCCCAGTCTTTGCAGCACTATGAGAAATACATTTGTTATCGAAGCCACTCAGTTTACAGTAGTTCCTTAGACCATCTACAACATCCTGAGCAGAATAATAAGATAGTAAGCGCTGAATAAATTTGCCTGTTATTGTTGTCATTTTATTATTTGATATCCTGTTTCCTACCAAAAGTGTTTCATATGTTTTAAGTGGTCTCTGTTTTCATTTTGCTGGGAAAACTACCAAAGAAAAAAGAAAAACAAAATATGCCCAACATTTTTTTCTGCTATAGTTTCAGAGTGGAATTTAATACTGGAAATTCTAATAGGAATGACCCTATGTGAAGAAGCAGAGCCATGCTCATTTTTTGAGGTTTCCTGCTTGAGACCATCAGGGGGTGATGTGGATTTCTTGCACAGAGCAAAATGCCCTGGCTGACAGCAGACTATCCCTTCAATTTTGAATAAAATGAGTGGAAGATAACTGAGAAATTCTGCTCTTTCTGCTTGAGTGAATACCTGTCATGCTTCTTACATCTACTGTAGCAATTAACACACACAAAGCTGTATTTGCTAAGCCAGGGCTCCCCAATGGGGGTGTTAGCTTATACCAGTGAATAGCAAAGACCTATCTGAATGTTTAAGCAAGCTAGTTTCTCCCTGGGCTCCAGTCCACCCAGCCATAGAGCAACTTCTGCATATGTGCATGGCTTCCTCTGCCTGGCTCTCATCTCCCTTATATATACTTTGTCCAGTCAGGACTTCCTGGCACCTATAGCAGACACAACCAGACCTCAGTTTTCCTTCCCTTAGAGGCTATAAGAAGCTCAAGGGCTCCCATCCTGATTGAGAGTACTTAAAAAAACTTGTGAGGTTTAGGGTGACTCCTGGGACAGTTATAGGAGCATCAAGTGATGGAATGTGGGCAGTGGTGATTGAATCTGCTGGTGATGGTGAGCCCCTGTGGGAGCCCAAGTTCAGAAGTACAGCTCCTTTCTCATCTCAGCCCTGCTCTGGGAACTCACCTTGTTTGAACACCTAGGTTTTGGTCTTACAAGTCGATGCCTGATTTATCAGCTTGATGATTGGGTTTCTGCCCAAAGTTCTCCTCAACTGGAGGCCCCATCCAGTCTCACTGCTCATTTATTGCTCCCTGTCCAGGCCAGAGGTGTATCATTGGCCCTTGTGCTCACTGAGAAGATAATGTCTAGCTGCCACACCTCTCTGCTACTGGTCTGCATTGTGGCATAGCTATGACTGTGGGTGAGGGGTCTGGAGCACTTGCCACACTCCTCTGTTGCTTCAATGACTAGAGTTCCTGTGTCTGGCTTGGGGGCTTCATGCAGATGCTGGCCTGGTCCCATCTAGATTATCTGGACTTCTGGCTGTGTCTGCACATGGGGTCCCTTCCACTAGATGTGGGTTTTCATATCTCTGACTGAACACATCCAAACAATTGCCTTGCACTCTGGCATTGGTGTCTGAAACTATCATACCTTTTGGTGTTCTGATAACCTTTCTTTAAAGAACTATTGGCCATATTAGATAGGAACTGAACCTCAATAAAAATATAAAAAAGTGGCAACATTAGATCTTCCCTTTTTTTTGGCTTTATTTCCTTTGCTTATTTTCCTACTTGATCAAAAAAAAAAAACCAAAACCAAAAACAACAAAACACAAGGAACCCCCCCCCAAATAACAACAATAAACAAAAAAATCCCAAACAAACAAGGAATCACTGGTGCTCTACCTTCAAATGATATCTCCGATGCAAGTGTCAGGCCTCATTTTTGGATCTCAGGGTCTCCAGGGTCATTTTCTGCCTACCAAAGCCTATGCCCCTTTTCTGACACACACACACACACACACTTCCTTGAATCCTCTCTTATAGATTGTCTCAGCTCAAGTTCACGTTTTAGCCAACATCCTATGAGTCAAAATATTATTAGTGATAATATTGCTAATAATTCAATAATATACAATGAGGCCAGAGGCTTTACCATTAAGAGCACTGAAAATCCTGAAGCTCAGAAGTTCCTAAATCCAGTGATCTTTTAAAAATTATGTACTAAGTTAAAAAAGCAGTGACTTTCACGACGTTTTAAAGGTTGCATACTTTTTGCATTTTACCAGGATACTGTTATATCCTGTTGCCATGATTTCCTATGAGAAGTGCCTTCTGCAGCTCCTCTCCTAATTCACAGCCTCACTTCTGCCATTTCAGATATGGTGGACTAACTAGCTTCAGTCAGAAAACATTAAGGGGAAAAATTCCACAAATAGTTTATATGTTTTGTGGGTGCCAGTGGCTCATGCCTGTAATCCTAGCTACTCAGGAGGCTGAGATCTGAGGATCGAGGTTCAAAGCCAGCCTGGGCAGGAAAGTCTGTGAAACTCTTATCTCCAATAAACCACCAGAAAACTGGAAGTGGCACTGTAGCTTAAGTGTTAGAGTGCTAGCCTTGAGCTGAAGAGCTGAAGGATAGTGCCCAGGCCCTTTAAGCACCATGACCGACAAAAAAAAATTATATGTTTTAAATAATATTTACCATAGTATATAGGTATTGATGTTTTATTTTATTATTCTTTATTGTTATTAACCTCTTACTTTGTATAATTTATATATTAAACTTTATCATAAATATAAACATAATATAAAGAAGGCTGGATACTACCTGTAGTTTCAGGTGGCTACTAGGGGTCTTGGAACACATTCCTGCAGGTGAGAGGGGATTGCATGACTGTTGATAATATCTATTTTTCTTAGTTCAATATACATCAGTGGAAACTTGGTCATGGACTAGCATTAGTTCCCATACATGTGTTTGAGATGATTAATGCTCAAGTCTAACATTGTACTTGTGGGGAAACTGAGACACAGAGAAATATATCATTTTCCCCAAGTCTCCCAGCAATTCAGCCAGAGTATTGCCTCTTTTGAGGCCCAGGCTCTGTCACTGAACTCTGATATCCTTAGCTGACAGCTTTTCTGTTATTCCACGCCCCCACCCTCTTTCTCCATAATGTCTGTCTATCCCTCCGCTGTCCATGCTAGTGAATAGAGCCCTCTGATACTTTTCATGCCCTGCTGCTTGAGGTTAAAGGACAGTCAGGAATAAGAAGGGAAATCATTATAATGGCTTTCATTTATTAAGTGATCACTTAGAAACTGTTACTGTGTGAAACACCTTACAGATTCTAATTCTAATCCTGAAACAATCTTGAAAGGTAACTGTAGAGTCTCAATTTCTCTGGAGAAGAAAACAAAGAGCAGAGGACACTTGCTCCAAGTGTGGTGGTTAGTGTTAGGGCACTGATTTAAAACCAGGCTGACTGTATTTGAAGACCAATCTGCTTGAACATTTTTCTCTCAACATAAGCTCAGCCCTGGTTGCTCCATTTTAGTTAGCTTTAAAAATAATACATATGCTGGATACGGTGGCCTGTCATCCTAGCTATGTGAGAGGCTGAGCTATTTGGATCAAAGCCCATGAGACTCCATCTCAATGGAAGAAGTTGCATGCAGTGGCAAGTGCCTGCCATTCTAGCTATGACAGAAAACCTAAAATAGGCAATTTGTGGTCCAAGTATGTGTGTGGACAGGAAGCAAGACCCTATCTTAAAAATAAGTAGCACAAAAAATAGTTTGAGGTATGGCTCAGTGATAGAGTATCTGCCTAGAAAGCATGAGGTCCTGAGATCAAACCCAGTAAAGTCAAAACAAACAAAAACTCAGAGTATATTTAGATTTCAGATTTTTATCTTTCCTCATGTCATTAACACAGGCACCCAACCCTCATCTCCATAATCTTGCCATGATCCTAAAGGCACCCAGAAGATCCAGCAAGATGCAGCTCACCATTTAAACATAGTCTCACAGTACCCTGGATAAATTAAAGATGTGGCTGAGGAGGCTGAAGCTGTGTTTGAAGTTAATGATTTCAGCTATCTCAAAGATTCCCACGGATGGTCCCAGAATTGCTCTAATCTGCATTTGTGTACATTGTTATGCAGCCTAACACAGTCCAACACAGCCTAATCACTGCAAAATGAATTCTAGTACATGCATTAATTCCCAGGTTATCTTATTATCCAGAGATATTTGTCCTTATTATTGTTATACTTGGGAGTCAGTGTTAGAAAACAGGGAATAATTTGACTATCCTGAGAAAAAAGATTGAAGACCAGGCTGGCATAAAAACCATTGAAATTTCTTAGTTCAAATTTGTAAAGAAATTATTCTTCTGGATGAGAAAAGAGGCCCTTCTGGAATCTCAATTCCAGACTAAAGCAGAAGACACCTCGCTATCCATTTACACTAATAAGCCCAGGCACCTCATTTCTTCGAGGGAAAGGACTGTGTCTTATTTATGTTTGCCTCCTAGTAAGTACTCAATAAGTGTTTGGAAGATTAAATGAGATATTTCTGGAGAAAAATAAATGGTATAAAGAAGTGATTGAAAGATAATGTGCAGAACCCACTCAGAAAAAAAGAGACCCAAAACACTCCGAACACTCATAATCAAAAGATTATGGCTCAGGATCTCATTTGACATTGTGCCATATTTCTCTAGGGCTGCTTACCAAGCTACCAGAAATTGGGCAAAACAGAATTTTATTCTTGCAGAATTTTGGGTGCCAGAGTTAGGAAACTGAGATGTGAGCAGTGCCCATTTTCTCCAGAGGTTGTTAGGAAGATCCACTCTCTGCTCCCTCTCGTATGAGGTGGTTGTTGACATTTCTTGGCTGGTGGCCACTCTTTGCAGTGATCACATTTCTACCCCTTCTTCATGGCTTCCTCCTCTGTCTACCTAGATAACTCAGAACGCTCCCATTAACTTCTTTATATCTGCAAACATTATTTTCCCAAGTAGAGACACATTAACTATTTCCAAGAAATGGACCTATCTTGAGGGAATGGAGGGAATGGTCATTATTCATATCACTGCACCTCAGATGATTCTGAACAAGTAGCCTGAAGTTCAGGTTCCAGCATTGACTTAGGTAGGTATTACTGTAGTAGCAAAGAAAAAAAAAACTAACCAGGCACCAGTAGCTCATACCTGTAATCCTTGCTATTCAGGAGGCTGAGATCTGAGGTTCATGATTTCAAACAAAGCCCAGTCAGGAAAGTAAGTGAAGTTTTCATTTCCAATTAAGCACCAAAATAGCCTGAAATGGAACTGTGGCTCAAGAGATAGGTTACTTTCTTTGAACTTGAGTTCAAGTCCCAGGACCAAGAAAGGAAGAAAGGAAGAGAAATATAGAAGAAAGAAAAAAGAAAGGAAGGAAGGAAGAAAGGAAGGAAAGAGGAAGGAAGGAAGGAAGGAAGGAAGGAAGGAAAGAAAAAAAGAAAGAAAGAAAAGGAATGAGGTAAACAAAGAACCAGAAGGGTGAGCATAAGGAAGCTGGACAACATTTTGAAAACTGTTGTTTATTATTTTTCTTTCTCTCTTGATATCAGGAGTCTAAGATCATGAGTATAATGTAATCTTCAGGCATGAGGACAATATTGTGGAGTTGGAAGAGCCTTGTTGTTTTATGCCTAGGAAGTGTTTCGCCAAACATCCTCCACTTGAGTTCATTTTTCAGTCCCTTCCATTTACTCCATACACACTGCAGATGGACTGCTGTATGTGAGACACTGTGGTAGGTCCTGGAACAGAGATGGGGCTCTGCTCAGAGAATGTGGCTATACATGGCTCTTCCCATATGTGCAGCCCAAAATCTTGGTAAGATAACCACACCTCTGCAAGTCCAGTCAGCACTCTCTCCTCTTAGTTTTGTATGTGATCAAATATTTAATGAAGCCCTTTGGTTCTGTGGAGAACCGATATGAATCCAACATTTACACTTTTGATTACTTTCTTGACAATATTCTGCAGTCTATTTATTTACAGAGGAACCTTCCTTCATTTATAACAGACAGAATATTTAGGTCATACCAAGCATTTTTCTTTTTCTTTGTCTGATTACTAAAAATGAGGATTGTACTGAACAGGAAATAGATAGATAAATAATGCACTGACACCTCTTGCAGGAGACCTTTTTCAAAATTATTCAGGCTTTATGGTGTTATATTTTAAGTAATAGTTGACAAGGTCTCAGTGATGTGGTCCAGGATTCTGTACATATTAATTTATTCTTTTTGTTAGTGAGTGTTACACTGCCAAGTCCATGCTTAACATTCTGAATAATTACTCCCTCAATAATGAAGACAATACTCATGGTCCTTCCTAATAAAGTTAAAATAATTTCCCATTTATTTTTTTTCCATGATACCAGAAGTCTCGTGAAAGCAAAGAATGGAAAGGCAGGGCATTGTGAAGTCACAGAACATGACAGTAGCCCCAAAAGGGGCATGCCTTCTCTAAGAAGGAAGAGCAAGCTTTATTTACTGAAATGGCTCCCTTGGTTTAGCCTGTCATTCCTACATTTATACCAAAAGAACCACCACATTCCAAGCTTCCTTCCATGATAGCTCAGAGGACTCACAAACAAGCGACACGATTTTTGTGCAAGCACAGTTATGGTCCATCATTATTAAATGTCTCTGGGTGGGCGGGAGAGGTGCTCCATCACCAACAGCCATTCATCAACACTTGCCGAACTGCTCACATCTGACCCCAGCAGCAATAATGCCACATCAAGTAGGCCAACTACCCAGTTTAGCAGCAGAGCAGAGAGCACAAGCTGGCTTCAAGATTAAGTACGCTGTTGCAGCTTTCCATTCCCAGGAGCTCCTTGGGCTGATGTTGTATTGATTGAGAAACTTTACCAGTAAGTATCACAAACAACAATAGCCAGGTCAACGATCGGTGATGCCTGAATATGAATTCCCCACGGGGCTGCACTCTGAGCTGAGCGGAGCTATCATGATGTCTGAGCACAGGTTGAATAAGGTTTCCTAGGAAGGAAAGAAGGAGAACCTGCCATTTACAATGACATTTAAGCAAATTCACCTGGGAGCAGAATAAGAGACAATGATGTAATTATCCCCAGCTTCCAATTGCTGCAAAAACCTGTCAACATTCAGTGTTTTTATGTTCTCCAAGCACACCACTTATTCTTACATTTCTTGCTTTTAATGCTTTTAGGGGTTCTTGATGCCTAAACAAAATGTAAAAATGCAGGCAACATTCACATTAAATAAAATGCTAATATCACTTCCTTGTAGACTAGGAATTCCTGAAGAACATATGATTTATAGTATTCATTTTTATATATTCCTTTTACCTTCCAAGGGCTCAGTGAAGTGCCTAGCACATCTGTTTTCAGCCAGGTGTGGTGATATAAACCATTTATCCCAGCACTCAGAGGTTGAAGCAAGAGTGTCCCAGGACCAGCATGGACCACATAGAGAATTTAAGGCCAGCGAGGACTACACTGTCTCAAAAACTTATTAAAGAAAGAAGAATGAGGGGGAGGAGGAAGAAGAAGAAGAAGAAGAAGAAGAAGAAGAAGAAGAAGAAGAAGAAGAAGAAGAAGAAGAAGAAAGAAGAAGAAGAAGAAATCTGTTTTGAACTCCACAAGTGAATTAGCACAGTAGATACAGCTAGTTGTTCATCTAAAATCAGTTCTAGAGCCGTGAGCTGGTGGCTCACACCTGTAATCCCAGCTACTTAGGAGGCTGAGATCTGAGGATCTCGGTTCAAAGCCAGCCTGGGCAAGAAAGTCCGTGAAACTCTTATCTCCAATAAACCACCAGAAAACCGGAAGTGGTGCTGTGGCTCAACTGGTAGAGCACTAGCTTTGAGCTGAAGAGCTGAAGGACAGTGTTCAGACCCAGAGTTCAAGCTCCAGGACTGACAAAAAAAAAATCAGTTCTATACTTCCCTTATCTATAAGACCTGTTTTTTCAGGGAGGCAAATATGCCTCTCCAAAACATAGGTCTCTATCTTTTGACAGATTTTAAGTCTCTAAGTTGTGTCTACAGGAAAGCATTAATTTTTCAGATTAGATAAGATTCAGTGGGTACCTATTTACTGGCCTTAACCCTCAGTTCATCTTTTAGCATGAGTTGGAAATTCAGGGCTGAGGGTAGATTGTCAGCTTCAATGTAAAGAGTTTAGGAAAAGAGATATTGAATAATATTAAAGTTCACCAGCTAGTGGAATATTTTTTTCAGCTAGCATCTTGCTTGTGTAGCTCATTCTGGCCTTGAACTGACAATTTTCTCCCCTTAGCTTCCATAGTGCTTGGATGACAGGCCTGGGTCCCTATGCTTGTCTTAGAATAAAAAAATAAAAGAGAAATAAAAGAGAAATTATAACTGGAAGATAAATGCCAATAATAAGAGAACTTTGCTCCTGACATCACTTCTTTGCAATCTTGTTTTGGTGTTAAGTGAGAATCTTCCACTGTGTGTTTTGGCAACATTGACCTGTATTCTGTAGCCATGGTCACACATAGGACAGCAGGCAACCTTCTCCCCCCTCAGTCCTGTACCACTGTGTCTGCTTCATGGGCAAAAAAATATTTCTTTTGTAGTCATTGAAATCTCACTTTTGGCAATGACAAGAAAAATCTCAAAGGACCCAAGTCCAAGGGATAATCTTCTTGTCATTATTCTAGTTTGATTCCTTGGTATTGTGGCAGAGACTAACTGCCTCTCAACATTCACGCCTCCTCTTTTCCTCTTGAGCAGAACTCTCCAGGTGCTAGCCAAACCTAGGACAGCTTACCTAGGAGCTTCATTTTTCATACTCTCTTGCAGCTAGGTATGACTGTGTGACCATGAATTATTCAATACAATGTGAGCAGAAGTAATGCCAGTAAATATAGTCTTTTTATTTAAAGAAAGATGGTTCTATTTGCTTCCTCTTATTCTATTTCTCTGGGTTGATATGTAGGTAGAATGGTGCAAACTATATTTGATTTTGTTGATCAGAGAAATCTCCTGCATTGGGAGATCAGGTACCTATGATCCAAGGGCCAAAGGCAGCTCATCAGCTGATTTTATATAGTCTACAGTGTTTAACTGGTTCAAAAAAGTAAACAGAATTATGTTGTGACCCATTAGAATAATGGGTTATTTAATAATTATTTTATTGCAGTGCTGCTTTTGTACTCCAACAGCAAAAGTGAATCACTGTAACAGAACCATATGGCCCACATAACTAGGAATTGACTGAAATATAGGTTCCTAGAACCCACCACAGATGATCAAGTCAGACCTAAGCTATCAATATCTTCAGAGCTAACATGCTTTCCAAAAGCCCTCCAGGTAGCTGTATTCTTAGGCCAATAAGCTACAAGTTCAACACTGCCAACTTTTGATAAAGGTGTGTAACAACAAGAATTCTTACACACTTTTGATGAAGATGAATAATAGAAGAACTTCTGACACATTTCTAGTGCTACTATACTTTAGAATAAAACCTTGGGGAAACATTGACACATACCCTATATTACAGCAACTGCATTCCTGAGTACGTGACTGGCAGAAATTATAAATGTACACAAAAATAGGATCAAAAAATAAAAAAACAAAACAGCATTTGTATGTTAGCAATGAAATGAATAAATGGGTTGTGGAACCCACTCTTTGTAAGATTTGGCATTGTATCTATTACAGGATATAGATATATGACAAGCTTCAAAACCTTTGAAACTTTATTTTTTGACTTATTAATTGAAAAAAGGAACATTCCCATCAAGATGTGAAGTGTACTTTCCCTTCACTAAGGAATATTAAAAGTTTTTTTTTTTGTATTTTGTAGGCCATACTTTTTTTTTTGTTGTTTTGTTTTTTTGCTTTTGTTTTTGGGCCCAGTTGTGGGGCCTGAACTCTGGGCCTGGGTACTGTCCCTCAGCTCTTCAGCTCAAGGCAAGCACTCTACCACTTGAGCCACAGCTCCACTTCCACTTCTGGCTTTTTTCTTTTTGCTTATGTGGTGCTGAGGAATCGAACCCAGGGCCTCATGCATGCAAGGCAAGTGCTCTACCACTGAACCACCTTCCCAGCCCAAGCCATACTTATTTTTATAGTCCAAATAGTATTCTTTTTTTGTTGTTTTGGTTTTTATTTGTTTGTTTGTTTGTTTTTTGTCAGTCATGGGGCCTGAACTCTGGGCCTGGGCTCTGTCCCTCAGCTTTTCAGCTCAAGGCTAGCCCTCTACCACTTGAGCCACAGCACCACTTCTGGCTTTTTCTGCTTATGTGGTGCTGAGGAATTAAACCCAGAGCCTCATGCATGCAAGGCAAGCACTCTACCACTGAGCCATCTTCCCAGCCCATGGTTTTTACTTTTGTATTAGCATATGTTGATAGTAAAAGAGGAATTCATTGTGATAATTTCCTAGATGTGTTCCAGAGTACTTTGTTGCTTAGTGGATCTAATATTTTTTGTCTGTGAGCTTACAGACAAAAAATTAGACCCCTTGAAAAACCAGTTGTTAAAGAAAAAAGGGGAACCGATGCAACAATGAGAAGTACTAGTTGTCATGTCCAAAACGAACTTTACAACACCGGTGGGGGGGGGAGGGGGAAAGGAGAAGGATTGGGATGGGGGGGAGGGGGGAGGCTGGGAAGTGATGTGAAGGGTAAACAAAGGAGGAGGCTGCAATGCTTGGTAAGAAATGTACGCATTATCCTGCCCATGCAATTGTAACCCCTCTGTACAGTATTTTCACAAATAAAATAAAAAATAAAAATAAAAAAAATTAGACCCCTTAAAAGGATGATATAAATTTAGCAAGCTGTTTTAAGCACAAAATATAGTCTTCTTCCTGCCCAAAGTGGGAGTTGGCTTAGGGTCCTATTTTATAGTAAGACTTCTTGCATATTTCTGAAGTTCTCTTCTCTTCTCAGTAGAAGTTAGCTTTTACAAAATGGTTGTCATAATGATCGTTGTTCAACTCTAGATGGATCTTTTAAGGTAACAATATAAATATTGACATAAAAATCATTTAAGTTCATCCAAATCACTGCCTTTCATCATGCTAGTTCAGTCACTGACCTACTGTGAAAAATGACTGCACTTGAACTCAATGTGCTGCCTCTGCAGAGGCAGCCATCGCTCCTTTCTACCCTGCCTGCCCAATTTTAATTACAAAATTGGAAAATAAAACACTTTTGTAGAAACTCTTTGGTGCTTCTTGAGATCATCTCTTCAAAATATGTAAAGAGTATTTGCTATAAATATTGACTTTCCCCAAAATTTTCTTTCATGCACAAAGAAATCTACAATTTTATATATGTATATAACTGTACAATTACCAGTGTTTTTGTTACTTTGTAGAAATCAAGCCTCCCTCTTCTACTACTATCATGGAGAAAGGATTTTCTTCATTGTTCATTATTTCTACCATTCTAGAAAATGGAAATGGCTAATGTCATTGTTATAATTCAAGAAAATCTCATGTATTCAATAGAATTAAGAGTAACTGTGTTTCTATTTTGTGTTATTTTCTCTACAGTGTAATCAGAGTTTTATAAACTAAGAAGTTAGGAATACAAAGTGTTTGGTAGCATTTCACCATTTGAGGGAACACATGTTGCTAATGGCTTTCCTTCTCATCTCTCTTCTCTACCACTCATATGTATGGACAGGATACACATTGAACCCAAGTTTCAAGCACCATGGCCAATTTATAGAAAGTGATACGGAAATAGCCTTAGGGCTAGAAGCAGTTCATTTTTCAATGCCAAGAGCAAAGTGTTTAGTAGGTATTTTATAAGCCATACATCTAATACACCACAAGACATCTGTAGTTGTTCAAACTAAAAGTCCTTCACTAGAGATGAGTCAAGATTCTGAGGTATATGTGTATGTATGTGTGCTTATGCACACATATTGATATGTGCATAGAGTTCCTTGCAGACTCTCCTTTGAGAATTTCATAGGGGATAGCTTTGATGACTGGCTTTCTTTCCTCCTCTGTAATACATCTAGATGAGCCACTTGGGAATTGTGTTGAGTGCAGAGTTCTAGAGCCAAACATGCACCAAATGGTTGAATGAGCTTGTTGCATTCCTCAACCCCTTGCTTCATGTTTCCCACATGGCTCATGAAAGTGTTTGGCATTGAGAACTGACATAAGCAAGTTCTTTAAAAGTTTGATGCCCTGAAATCCGACATGGCACATTACTCTCTCTGCAAGAACAGACTTAGCAAGAGAAAGTAAAGTCTTTGCCCAACAAGGGCACCATCCAGTCCTTTCCCAGTCACTTCTTAATGAGTCATTGAACAAAAGGTCTTGATTAAGCCATATTTGAGGAAAGACAATAGGCCCATCATTTTACAGCTCCTCTGTGTGCCTAAGACACTATGTCTAGAGATAAGAGAGAAAGGGTCGCTGGCTCTGGCAATCCTTCTGTCGCCACCCCAGCAGTCCTTGCGGGGCTGTCTCATTCCCAGGGTGGAATATGTCCCCCTTACCCCAGCCTACTTAGTGAATCACCATGTTGTAAACTGCTCAACAGTTTTTACATTAATAAAATAAAAATTGAGTTTCCTGGGCTTATATGGTTTGTCACAGTAAGTCTGTGTTAATATTTCCTAATCAGAGTGACCTCAGCCTGCCAGACTGCACAGGCCCCTAATCCTTGCTGTAATGTTTTCTCATTAGCTACGCAGCTTTGCCACACCAGTGGCAGCAAGCAAGCACTGCCTCGGGCACCACTGGAATTAATTACTTAGAAGAAACACTGCTGTTTTGAATTGTCATCTTGAATTTATCACTTGCCACTTAATGTAACTCATCTGACCTAATACCTTCATCGTGTCACCAGGGGCCTTGGCATGGGTTCCACCAGGGTAATAGCAGGGGGAGGGGGAGGCGGGGTTCTGGATGCCTTAATGCAGCAGAGATGCCTAATACACAGCTGCCGGAGGCCTGGTTAAAATCCTACCCTGGAGGCAAAGCATGCTAACAATGCCCCTAGCAAATTGCGGATTACCTATCCGTCATGTTCTATCTGAATGAGGCGAGTGAGAGGTAGGCCCATCATGTCTCACTTCTGCTGTGTGAAGAAGATAATATTTCATTTCTTTGAATCTAACAGGCCCCATTGTGGACCTCAGTTGGGCTATGATTTTGAGCATTAATGAAACTGATAATTCATGGGTGGAGGAAAGTTCGCTGGTGAGGGGGGGGTGTGCATTTTTTGGACTAAGGCTGGGGTCTTTTACTTATAAAATTCAGAAGAAATCGCTCATTAAACTACCCACATACAAAAAAAATGTCATTTCCCCCAAGAATAACCCAAGTTAGAATTTGTGCTGTGCTTTTTCAGGGCTACATGTTATCCTGCTTCTTATGAAGACGATTCTAAAATAGTATTGAAAATGCATATTTAATAGGAGAATCAATGATTTAGTTAGCTTCATCAAGCCAGAGAACTTCAGTGTGAAAAAATCAGCTCTGAATAATAGTCTTAATTAAACTTTTATTTCTCTTTTGACAACATGAGGTTTGAACTTACCTGGAAGGTGCTCTACCACTTGAGCCACTCCTCCAGCCCTTTTATGTTTTTGCTTTTAGTTATTTTTCAGATAGACTCTCACTTTTTGCTCAGGCCAGATTTGAACTGAGCTCCTTCTTCTAATGTCTCCCACATAACTAAAATTGTAGGCATGTACCATGAAGCCACTTAACTTATTTATATGTGGGTGTCACTTTTTACCCCAGGCTGGCTCCAAACCTTCATCCTCTCAACCTCTGTCTTCCAAGTAACTAGAATTACAGGTATGATCCACCAACCATGGCCTTCATCAAAAGTTACATCTGAAAGCACTAGTTTTCAAGTTTTCTGCCCATCTTGAGTTTAGACAAGCATCATTATTTCCATTTAAAAGTTGCTCTTTTGGTTTTTTTTAAAACTTTTATTTCAAAAGACCATAAAATATACATTTATTCAGGTATATGTATAGAAATATACATACAATACAAATGTGTAACTTCTAGAAGTTTACAAACAAAATATGTCATATCAAAGTTAAGACTAAAGTATGGAAATCCTACTGATAGAATAATAAGTAAAACCGATCTACTTTAGTAATGACAATTCTCAGTCTGTTTTATAGACAGAAACATTTTCTGTGACTCTTATGCTGTACAATATGCATAGTAAACTTTGGGAGATATGTAATGGAATATAAACATTAACAGCTACACAATTGTGTTGTTTTACAAAGACTATTTATAGAGAATATACCGAATGCCTCCCCAAAGTATACTTAGACCTAAGCCACCATAATCTTCCTGCTCATACAGCAGGAAATCTAATACACCAGCTCAATAAACCTGTAGGAAACAAAGGTTTTATGTAGCATTAAGTGTCACAATATTAACATGCCCATATTACTTTCAATTGCTCTTATAAGGTGCTTTTTAACAATCTAGAAAGTTGAGTGCCATTAAGAGAAGAATATTGAGCTATGGAGTAAAGGACTGGAAAGGTGATATAAACATCCCAACTTTACCTGGGTTTATCTCTGGGGTGAAAACCATTGGTACTGTTACATAAGGGTTGCCCCTTCAAAGTCCCCTGCTTTACACCTTCTTGTGTTGTCAAGGTATGTAAATTCTGCCAGAGGTGACAATATTTTAAAAGACGCCAAAAGCCTGGACTGCCATGTCAGATCAGCCATACTCACCTTTTTGCCATTAAGTTTTTACAACATTATGTGCTATGAGCTTCAGAAGCCATGGTAAGGGACCAGAAAGCTCTTTCCAAGTACTTCAAACCAGGAATGCACACCACAAATGATAGTGATAGCAGCAACAGAGATCACCATCCCCAAAGTATAGCTTGTCCCTAAACATGGACATTTGCTTTGGTGAGTTTTGCAGAGTGTCTAGTACACTGTAACTGCCTAATTAATACCTAATGACAGCGATGAACCACTGGTGATATTCAGCTAACTAATTGGGGTCTTCTAGTATCTTGAAAAGTTTCAACTTAATGGCCATTAAAATACAGTATCTTCTACTTCTGCTGCACCTGCCAACTCCCCAAACTTTCTACAAACAGAAATTCATTAACTGAAATTCTTTGATGAAATATTAATGGTACAAAAGAACATTTTGAGGATATTAGAGATACCCAGTGTTGAGAAAATAATTAGCATCTTCTAAGCACAAATTCTCCCTTTTATTGCTTGGACACACTCAAGCACTGTGGAATGTGAGGTGGTTCTAAAGGTATTCTCAATAAATATGCAACGTCTTAGGCTATATGAACTAGTAGACTGTAGATACTTTCTTGGATTCACATAAAAGGAACAATAACATGTTATAACACATTTAGTTTAAAATATTGAGATAGTTTGCTTTGAGTTTTGAGAAAAAAAATCCTTCTTTCTCTTTGCAGTGGTCTAAAAACAGCTCTGTCTGTTGTATACTTCTTTGGTTTACCCCATCAGTAAACCTTTTAAGCTGAGTTTTCTTTTCTCACACTCCCACTAAAGTCAAATTGTTATTTTTCACAGTTGCACACTGTTAATAAGCCCTCTTCAGGCAGACATCAATACAGAAGGTCTGTGAAATCTTTTGCTGATCTTTTGATATTTCAAAATGACTTAAAATGATGTGTTTTAAAATCCCGACTCTTAGCATTAAAAATATACCAGTGCATGCTGGGAATCAATGGCATTTAGTGCTGCTGCCTTGTAAAAACTCCAAATCCTAAATGGTTCATCATAATGGTATTGGCAGATGTGGTTTTATACTTTTAAATTCCTTAGAGTTGCTGGAAGGAGTGGGTGGGAGAAAGCATATAGATATGACTATGTAGATAAAATGATATCATAAAATCTAGTTAGCTAAGAGTAGAATAAGGAAACTCTGTGGCTGGATTATTTGCTATTGAAGAGAGATTTTCAAGCAAAAGAGAAAATGTATCATTTGCAATTGAGTGTTTTCAATTACTTTTGATCATTCTCAGACATTCTCCCTACAACATACCTATCGAGACACAAGATTATTTTACATTCTAAATGAAAGCAATACACATGCAACATTTATTCATAAATGGAGACCCTGTTACTCTCACCACTCTGCCAAGATAAGGTAAATCTATTCATAATCACTAAAGTGATGATTTTCTGTCACATTATTCCCTTTCATCTTAATACACAATTTCATCACCATGAACTGTATTAGCTACAGAGTCCACAGCTCTGAGGTAACAATTGTCACATTGAAATGGATTGCCAAATAGACTCTACTGGACTAGAAAGACAATTATAGAAGATGCACACCTTTTCATTTCTTCTTAACACAACTGTGAAACAGTCATATCCTATAGCTTGGGACCAAAGACATAGCGGATTAGACATCTAAGGAAAATGCAACCACGATGTAAACTATTCTAATGCAAATAGTTGTTCCAACTGGGACTTTCTGGGTCAGGAATTAGACTTTTCAAGACACAGCTCAGGACAGGCATTGGAAAAAATTGTTCTTTAAGCAAAGGCTGCTGTGCATCCCTGGACATATACTTTTATCTGTAATGGTCTCCAAGGAATAGCAGTCTCCATCTCTCATGCCACCCCCTTTGATTTATTCACAATACCTTATTTGGCAATAAGAAGAGATAAATGTTCAAACTAGGTCTTTTTTGTTTTCAGTACCTGGAAAGCAATCTACCTAAAAGCAGATTCTAGTTCTCATTACTGTGAGGCTGAGCTCATCGCGGCCATTGTCATGCATGCACAGTTGTAAGTAATAATGTGGCCTTTAATGACGGAATGATGGACCTGCCAAACACTTGCTCCTGCCATAGACTGCTTGCATTTCCCTGCTGGAGAGCACAGAGATGCCCATCTGGGAGTTATTAACATATCCTCGTCAATTCAGAACCGACTTTAACATAATCCATATTTGTTGGAGAAAGTCCAACATCAGCTTGAGAACAGCAGTCACGTGCCTCAATGACACATTTCAAACAGCACACACGGAGCATGCTTGGGCAGCTAAGCAATTCAGAAATGCAAATAGCTGAAGCACTCTTCAGACTAGATAAAAAGCACAAATCCCTTTTGGCGAAAGACTGGATGTCCTTTTAATATCACTGGGAAAACAACCAAGCCAGAAAGGTACAAATTCCAGAGGCACTGATTCAGGTTTGGTGGGTCTCCAGAAAAGTGTTTTCTTTGTTTAGTTTATTCCAGTCATGTTGATGGGAACAACCTCAAATCGAACCTTGGACTTCAGCTGTTGTCAGGCAGAGCTGTTTGTCTGTGATGCAGGACAGATGCTCTCAAACCAACAACATTGCACAGTGTCCACTAGGCTTGTTGACATATGTATAAGCACCGCTTTCTTTCCAACACAACAAAGAGCTAGTGATTCCACATCAACATCATCCTGCTTCTGGTGCAGAACAGGTTATTGAATAGATACTTGTCTCTAGAAGAAGCTAGACTGATTATTTTAACATTAAGTGTGAGTCCTCAAGAAACAATTTTATATCAAAATGTCATATACTATTTCTAGAAGTTATCTGCAAATGAGACACTGGTCACCTTGGCTACACAACATATGCCCCCATATTTTTTCCATGACTTCAACATATTTAAATACAGTTTGCCAGCTATAGTTTTTGGTAGACAAATATTTTGGGTGTTATCTGTGCTCTAAGTGAAATAAATTAAAGAATAAGACAGGATGTATTGTTGTATGGATTGTGGTGAAGCTGTGATAAAATCCTCTTTTTAGAGTATGAAAACCAAAGACAAATGCAGGTCTTTTCCCAGATATTTAAATACTTACAAGGCTGTATTACTAGACAGTGTCACTCCACCACTACTAGCTTCTCTCATTTAATAATTCCATTGTGGTTTTGGAGAGAATGTTTTTGTTCTTATGAAATGTGTTAATGTGTCTAGGGAAGAAGAATTATGGTATCCACAATCTCTTAAAAAGCTCAGCAAGAAAAATAATAATGAATATACAATGACAGAGAAAGTGAACATGGAACTGATACACATAGGTAAAGACTACAAGTATACTCCTGGTACGATTTGCCCAAATATTTTAGTAGACTTGAAACTTAACAAAATAATAAAATAGACTCCTAGTAATGTGAATTATTAAGAAACTAAAATTTACTATTTGGAAATTCTCTCCTATTTACTGTTCTTTGCTTAATGCTTAATTTTAAATAAGGGAAATGATCTAGAAGAAGGAAGACAATAAGAAATATTATATTGAGGGACAGGACACTGAGGCTGGAGAGATAAATAAATGGGAGGAATAAGACACATGAGGGGACAACAAAGTGCTCCAGGGGCAAGAAAGCACCAAAAGAACCAAAAGAGCATTTAGGGGTAGCCAGGGTAACATAGGAAGATGGGGCCAGTAGATATATTTGATCTTAAGGAATAGAAGAAAATTCAAGAAATTCAGAATTTAGACATGAAATACCTGCAGACCAGAGAGTTGGGCTATAGGGTAGAGTGTAGTGCTGTTTGGAGAAGCCACCCCACCCACTCTAATGAGGGGACAAACTGGGCCTTTATAGGATGAGATGGACAGAAATTGGAGGGGGTGTCTTTAGTCTTTGGATAGGGTTTCATCTTTGTAGATTTGGAGTGTTTTAAAAGTTATGATTCTGAATATAAACATATAAATATATAAGCATATACTGAATTATATATATATATGTGTGTGCATATATGTGTGTATATATATATTATCAGTCTGACTAAAGTATAGTATATGTGTGAGACACCATAATGAAGCCCCTTTGAACAATTAACATGCACTTTAATAAAAAAGAATTTTTGTAAGTTGAAATGCCTCTTGTTTAAGGTATAGGCATTAGTGGGAGGGAGCAGACAAATATAGAGGGTAATGGAGGTGAAATATACATAATATTTCATATATGTGAAAAATGGGAAGGGGATAGGGAAAAATGGCAGAAGGGGTGATTTTGATCAAGAAGTGCTGTAGACATAATGGACTTGTTTAACTGAAACCTCTTATATAACTAATTGATGTGAATATATTTTTAATATAAAAAATTAAAAAGGGGCTGGGAAAGTGGCTCAGTGGTAGAGTGCTTGTCTTACATGCATGAGGCCCTGGGTTTGATTCCTCAGCACCACATAAACAGAGAAAGTCGGAAGTGCCGCTGTGAATCAAGTGGTAGAGCACTAGACTTGAGCTGAAGAGCTGAGGGACAGCACCCAGACCCAGAGTTCAGGCCCCATGACTGACCATGACAAAAAAAAATAAAAAAAATAAATAATCTGCCTTCATTACTAGTCTTTAATCATTTATGTAAACTGCAGGAAATTATGGTGGTGAGAAAAGTCGCTGCAATTATATAACCTTTGTTACCAGCTGGGCTGTACTAGTGAATAGCCAGACATCCAGGAAAGGACTGATGTAGAAACCAGGGAGGAAGCAAAGGGTGGGAACAGATGAGCAACTTGGACTTCTGGGAGGACCCTGCTGGGGGTCATTCTTCTGAACATCATGGCTACCTATGATCTACCCAGATTGGGTACATCAATGTAGCAGCTGCCCTAGTGAAGAGCTGTTTTGGAATCTTCCTCAGTTATAAATTTGGCTCAGTAACTTCAGAGACTAGAAATTTCCATGAATGGATCCCAACCAAGCCAAATGAGACAATATCTTTGTGTTCTGTCTCAACATAAATTGAAGCAGGAAGAAGTTTAAAGAAGCTGCTCATCTTAGTCTCCTCTCCATTATTAAATAACTTTAGAGCAATACTGTTTGTTCCCAAGGAAAGAAGTCACCTCAAATAGAATGTTCGGCTTATAAAGCTGAATAGTCAAAGTCAAGTAATCAATGTGAAACAAGTGACCTGGAGGAGTTCACAGACCAACAGGCAGAGAGATGCTCGGGTTTGGGCTCCTTCCCCACCTCTGCCCCATCCTCTTCCTTCTTACCATCAAGATTGGGGTGGTTGTCATGTCTTCTTGGTTCTATCCCACCTTATTACTGCCCTTGACTCTCACATAAATCTACTTTACCTTATAGAAAACCATTAAGGATTATGGCTATGACTTGTTCTTGACCCCTTAATTGGCCTCAGATGGCCCCTGAGATGGCTTCAGTCTGGGAAGGTTACACTCTCTGCCCAAGGGTCTGTATCCTCTGTGTTTTTCTCACACAGAGTTCAGCATATTTGGTGTCTTTGATGTGGTGGTATTCTACATGAAGCTTCAGGAGGATGGAGACAGTAGGGTTTCTATGTGGGCTCTGAGGAAAATGTCCAATGACTAATATAAAAGTTTAGCCTGAGAACTGACCAAAGCATATTAAAAGTTATGTCCTAGGGAAATTGTGTTTGTTCTTTTAAATATGGCAACTACTCAGCCCAAGACAGCAAATGAGGTGCCTGCTCCTTCACACAAGGGGAGGTTTGCTCAGTTCACACTGTGAGGTAAATGGATGTAGAATATTGCCGATTCTAGCTAAATTGCTGTCTCATTAGTGTTATTTGGTATTTTATTTGAAACCTGAATTTCTCACAAAAGCAAAGCAGAAAGGGAAATCCAGCCCTGGAGTGAGGAGGCACATTAAGTACCACCTCTTTCCTGCATGCCCCATTTTGTTTATGTTCCCCTTACAGTTCTATGGAAGACTTATCTCCTAATACCAGGATCAACAGTTTCCACATTTCTTCTTTGGCCATGTTGACATAAATCCTATGTGTAGATGAACAACATGACAAAATATAGCTTAGTTCCAATCTATGTAATCATCTAACCTGGAAGAATGAGACATGGGAAGACGTTGAATTATTAGGAAAGATCAAGAGTAGTTCTGTTAAGTAGACTAAAGCAATCCAGATAGATAAGGCAGAAAATTCTGGAAGGTAATGAAAAAGGAACAGCAGAGGCCTACTGTGAGGATGTGTTCATTGCTTATTGCTAGGGTTGCAGAGCTTCACCCCTGCAGTCTCAGGTCTTGTACCACGCAGGATGCAAAGCGGTTACATGACAGTACAAAGTGAAATCCGTCAGCCATGTTTGGAACACTTTAGGGTATGGGAAATCAATAATGGATCTTTTAATAGAGAAGTCTATTTTAATGTTTTAGATACATTGTTTTAGTAGTTTATGTGTACCCTATAATAATAGGGCACCCCAAGATCAAAAAAGTGAAAAATAGTTTTTGTTTTTTGAAATAAGTTCTTACTATATGCTGGCCTTAAACTCACTCTAGCCTTGGATGGCTTCAAACTCATCCTCTTCCCACATCAGCTACTTGAGATTACAGGTGTAAACATCCATGCCCATCTTAAAAACATAGATTTTTTTTTAAGGTATCACTTCTGCAGCTTCAAAGACATGGGAACATGTTTTACTACTTATAATAACGAATTTCTTTACTGGAATGAAGAGTTGAGATCTCTAACTTGTGTAGGTGTAGTATCTTCCCTTAGAGCCCAAGTCATACTAAATAGCAGGAAGATACCATTTCTTCTAAGCGTGCAAGGATGGGCTAACATACACAAATCTACAAACATGGTCAACAAATAGTACATCAATAGAATGAAGGACAAGTCCATTTGAATGAAGGACCATATGATCATTTCAACAGATAAAGAAGTATTTGATAAAATTCAACATGCCTATGTGATAGAAACTCATAATTCGATATATAGTGTTGAGGAAAGTACCTTAACACTATCAAGACAGATGTAACAAACGCACAGCAAAAACTTTTCCTCTAAGATCTGCATCAAGACAGGGAGGCCTATTTTTACCATTTCTACTCACTACAGTCCTGAGGGTCCTAAGCAGAACTTTTAGGCAAGAAAATAAAACAAGGGACATCCAAATTGGAAAGGAGGTTAGTTAAATTATTTGCATACAACACAATCATATAGACGTACAAAATCCTAAAGATTCCACTTAAAATAACATTAGAGTTAATAAATTCAGTAAAGTTGCAGGATACACAAATCAGTAGTGTTTCTGTGTGGTGATAATAAACTCTCAGACAAAGAAACTAATAAAACAGTCTCACAATTGTTATAAAATAAAATAATATGAAATAAAATAATAAAATAGTAGATATTATTCTTGAGTTTCCCCTCTCATGGTATGGCAGCCTGTTCTCCCTGTATCTGTCTGTACAGAACAGACAGACCTACATATGATATAGATTGTTCTCTCTACAGAAGGGCCAATGTCTCTCACACCTTAGTACCCTATAGAATTCCTTCCAGAGTGTGGAACCCTGTTGGCACTTTTAATGCATTTTAAATTCAAATACTTGTACTAGAGGGTTAGAATCTAACATGTCAACTTATATATAGGTATATCTTGATCTCAGTCACTTCTATCCTTCTCACCAACTCCATCTACCTCTTCCTCCACCATCCATATCAAGTTTTCTGCTTCCTTTTTCACCTGCATACATTGAGTATTATGACTTTATTTGTTCACCACTCCTTTTATCTGTAAATATATCTGCTCTGTTAGCCCACCCCCCCCCCCGATTCCAGACATGGTCAGCTTCCTGACACTTTCACTAAACTGTTCTTTGTACAAAGAGGTTATCTCATGGACTCTCTCTCTTGCATATACCTCTTCAGATAGGCCCGCTCACATTTCTACGTCAGTAGGTCCGGGTGATGCTGATGCTGGTGACATCGGCAATGCATTTGGACAACAGCTGGAGTCGGCTATGGTGCTGTAACGAAAGACCCCTAAATCTCAGGGACTTGCAACCTCCCAGATCTATTTTCCCCTTGTGTCTCGTGTCTGACAGGTCAGCTGTAGCTCTGCTCCAGGTTATCTTCCCTCCAGGCCACTATGACTGAAAGTCCTCTAACTGACACATTGCCAAGATCATGGCAGAGGGGAGAGAGGACTTGAGTGACTACTGCTTAGCAGTAGTCTTAAAAACTCCTGCTTATATTTCATTGGCTAAAGCAAACCACTTGGCCAGTGTGATGTTAATGGTAAATGAGAGATCAATCATGTATATGTGCAACTATACAGTCTATACCCTACACCTGCACCTTCAGTTAATTCCCTTCCTTCATACTAAATGAGCTCAATTTATGACTGAATGCATGGCTGTTCAGAATAAAGACTACATTCCTCAGGTTCTCTTACATCTAGTAATGGTGACCCAACTAAGTTGTGGCCTTTTTGCAAGCAGATTATTTCTGAAAGAGCAACACACATATGCTCCTTGTCTCTGTTTTTCAAATGCTTTTCTCCATCCTTTGCCTAGAAAGCAGACATGACCACTTTGAAGCACGAGATGGAAGATACTATGTCTCTAATAGAAAAGGTAGAAGGCTATAGAACAATGTATTAGCCTCAGACCACCAACACTTCCACATGAAAGAGAAATAAAACTCAATCATGTCGAAAGCACTGTTATCATGGGTTTCCTGTCACTCACATCTGAATGTAATCCTGACTAATGCCCCACAGAAAAGCTTTCTTTTGAAGTCTGCTCCCTTCTGTCTACAGTTTCTTGTGTTCCACTCATCCGTCAGCTATTTTCTGAGCTCCTGAGCCATTTCTTTTCTTCACAGTCCCTTTCCCCGTTCTTAACAATGCAGTGAGACTCAATATATAGAAAGTGGTCACACATAGCTTTGTTCTTTCCAAGAGCATAAACCAAGACTTTATAGTCTGATGATGGGGAATGGGACAACAAAAAGCAAAAGCTTGTCTGGTTACTACTTTCCTAAAGAACTTCCAAACTAGTCTTCTTATTCCAACAACATTGACAATGCCCTTTTCATTGCTAATTCCTCCCCTACAATATAAGAGCTTGCATTCTGTCTAAATTTAAAGTAAATTACATGTCACACAATGCCTTATCCAAGCACAAGAATAAACACTGATGTATAAATGTTTTAAGGTGACTGTTGGAGGACTGAGGGCATTGTCTTTCCTCTGCTTTCATTCTTTTTTATATTCTTTTGTATATATTCTTTTTTATTGTGAAAATACCATACAGAGGGGTTACAATTACAAGGGCAAGATAATGAGTACATTTCTTATCAAGCATTGTTGCCTTCTCTTTGTTTCCCCTTACCATCCTTTCCCATTTCCCCCCTCCTCCTCACCGCCCCCCCCCCGGCCAAAATTGTAAAGTTCGTTTTTTGACCTAACAACTTGTACATCTCATTGTTGCAATGGGTCCACCTGTATCCCTATTTAAAAGATTTCTTTTTCCCTTCCCCTCCACAAATTATACAAACATCAAATACAATGCAGGCAGGGGTTATACTGTGGCGGAGGGACATACAAAGCAACAAAGAAATCATCTTATAAATATGTTAGAAACATCGAAAGAAAGAAAAAAAACATTTGAATACTTATCTTGGGGGTTCATTTCACCTACCATCAATTTATCTGACCTTTTCTGCTTGTCTCAGACATATACTAGTTATTACAAATAAGGGAAACCATGGGACTTACATTTCTTTGGGCCTGGCTTACTTCACTTAATATAATTTTTTTCCAATTCTTTCCATTTCCTAACAAATGGGGCAATGTCATTCTTTCTAATGGAGGTATAGAATTCCATTGTGTATATATACCATATTTTCTTGATGCATTCATCTATTGAGGGACATCTGGGTTGGTTCCATATCTTAGCTATGGTAAATAATGCTGCAATAAACATAGTTGTGCTGGTAGCTTTAGTATAGTCTTGTTTGTGATCATTTGGGTAAATGCGCCAAGGTGGGATTGCTGGGTCATAGGGGAACTCTATGTGGAGTCTTTTGAGGAACCTCCATCCTGCTTTCCAAAGTGGTTGAACAAGTTTACACTCCCACCGACAATGCAGTAAGGTTCCCTTCTGTCCACATCCCCTCCAGCATCTTGATTATAGCCATTCTAACTGGGGTGAGGTGGTATCTCAATGTTTTGATTTGCATTTCCCTTATGGTTAGAGAGGTTGAGCATTTCTTCATGTGTCTATTGGCCATCCTTCTTTCCTCTTCAGAGAAGTTTCTCTTTAAATCTTTAGCTCACTTATTTATTGGGCAGTTGTTTCTTTAAGGATTTGTTGTTGGGGGATTTAATTTTTTGAGTTCCAGGTATATTTTAGATATGAGACCCTTGTCTGTTGAATGGCTAGTGAAGATCTTCTCCCAATCCGTGGGCTTTCTATTGATCTTGCTAGCTATGTCCTTTGCCAGGCAGACGCTCTACAATTTCATGCAATCCCATTTGTCCAACCTTTCTTTGATTTGTTGTGTTTCTGGGTCTCTATTCAAAAAATTTCGGCCTGTGCCAAGGAGACCTAGGGTTTCTCCTATTCTATCCTGTAATGTTTTCAGAGTGTCTGCTTTGACTCCTAGGTCTTTGATTCATTTGGAGTTGATTCCGGTGCAGGGTGATATATAAGGATCTAGCTTTAGTTTTCTACAAGTAGTTAACCAATTTTGCCAGCACCATTTACTGAAGAGGCTGTCTTTCTTCCATTCTATTTTTTTAGCTTCCTTATTGAAGATTAGATGGCTATATGTCTGTGGGTTCATTTCTGGGTTTTCAGTTCTATTCCATTGGTCCTGGGTTCTGTTCTTGTGCCAGTACCAAGCTGTTTTGATTATTATGGCTTTGTAGTAGAGTTTGAGATTTGGCATTGATATTCCTCCAGCACTGTTCTTTCAGTTAAGGATTGTTTTTTGCTATTCGGGGTCTTTTATTGTTTCACATGAAATTTTGGATTGCCTCTTCTATTTCCTTGAAGAATGAGGTTGGAATATTGATAAATAATGCACTGAATTTGTAGATAGGGAAGTATTGCCATTTTCATGATGTTAATCCTTCCAATCCAGGAGCATGAGAGTTTTGGCCACTTTCTAAGTCCTGTTTTGATTTCCTTTTTCAGATTTTTAAAGTTTTCATCATAGAGGTCCTTCACTTCTTTGGTTAATTCTTAGGTATTTTATTTTTTGTGGGGCTATTACAAATGCAGTTGCTTTCCTGATTTCAGCGATGCTATTCTCATTGTTGGCATACAGAAAAGCCATTGATTTTTTTTGGGGGGGTTAATTTTATACCCTGCTACTTTGCCAAAGTTTTGAATCATCTTGAATAATTTGGAAGTGAAGTCTGTGGGATTCTTTAAATACAAGATCATGTCATCTGCAAAGAGGGAGAGTTTTACTTCATCTTTCCCTATTTGGATCCCCTTTATGTTTGCATCTTGTCTTATTGCTGTAGCTAGGCATTCTAATACTAGATTGAAGAGAAATGGAGAGAATGGACATCCTTGTCTCATTCCTGAGTTAAGAGGAAATGGCTTTAGTTTTTCACCATCAAGTATAATGCTGGCTGTAAGTTTGTCATATACAGCCTTTATTGTATTGTCCTCTGCTTTCATTCTTAACTTCCCATGCCCACCTCTGTGCTCTCTTTGCCTGCCTTTTCCTATTTTTGTGCATGTGAGGGAGAGGGGGGGGAAGAGAGAGAGAGGAAGACAGAGAGAGGAAGAGAGAGAGAACAAGAGAGAGAGAATGAGAATATACTGGGACTTGAACTCAGAGCTTTTCACTCTTGCTTGGCTTTTTTGCTCAAGGTTGGCATTCTACCAATTAAGCCACACCTCAGCTTCTGGCTTTTCACTGGTTATTTGGAGATAAGAGTCTCTTGGATTTGTATTCTCAGGCTGGCTTGGAACTAGGATCTAACAGCCTTCTGAGTAGCTAAGATTGCAGGCATAAGCTGGCATGAGCCACTGACAGCCTGAATTGCTTTGTCCAATTCTGCTGGCTTTTTTTTTTTAATTGTGAAAATACCATACAGAGGGGTTACAATTACATGGGCAAGGTAATGAGTACATTTCTTATCAAGCATTGTTTCCTCCTCCTTTGTTTCCTCTTCACATCCCTTCCCATCTTCCCTCCCCACCCCACCCCCACTCCACCCCCACCTTGGCTTTTGTCTTCATTACAGTCAAATATCTATTGCCCAACCCCACCCTGACAGAAGGAACAGCCAGAGAAGGAAGAGACAAATGTTAAGAAATTTTAAAAGGCCAAAATGAAAAGAGAATAAAACAGGAGGCCAGCAGGAATTCTTCCATAGATAGGTCTATGCTGTGAATGTTTGGGTTCACAGTTTAACCGCTTAACAAGTTAATCCAGTAGATATCATCAAGCAATAGGGATCAGTTTCCACTTCAGTTACACAGATGTTCTTTGTGTTACTTTTTTTGGGGGGGGGGTTGGGGGGAGGATTCCGGTCGTGGGTCCTGAATGCTGGGCCTGGGCGCTGTCCCTCAGCGCTTCAGCTCAAGGCTAGCGCTGTACCACTTGATCCACGGCGCCACTTCCGGCTTTTTTCTTTTTGTTTATGTGGTGCCGAGGAATCGAACCCAGGGCCTCATGCATGCAAGGCAAGCGCTCTACCACTGAGCCACCTTCCCAGCCCCTCTTTGTGTTACTTTAAAGAGCATTTCTCCTCTGATGGAGAGCCCCTTGATGGAGCATTCTACATAGTCACTGCAGTAGACACCACCAATGTCATCAAACAAAATGGAATGTCCCAAGATGACAATGACTATGTTTCTTTACAAAACAAACAGGAAAAACTAGTTTTCATGGTCAAATGGGTTCAAGTACCATTGCATCCAATGATTTTCCAGAAAGTCACAATGTTTGTTGGTATATTAAAGCCTCTGAGAATTTCCTGAACAAAGAAGAAGCCTGGTCATTTGCTCATTTTCAATGCAACTGAACCATAAAAACCTATTTTAAATGTTCTAACCATTAATATCTTTTAGAACTTCATCATGAAGCACCATTTGGGAAACTGTCTTAAAAAATAAAAGTATGGTATTCTCACAATAAAAAAAGAGAAAAAAATAAATAAAAGTTAATATAGTATACATTACCACATTACTTTTTAAAATCTCCAAAAATGTTCAAGATTTTGTGTGTGTGTGTGTGTGTGTGTGAACATGCACATAGATGGTGACATATATGTGTATCACATGATTTGATAGATGTTGGAATTGTGCAATAATTGTATTATCAATACATTGCCACGCATGTTCTTTGGTTTGTCTCTAGAACTCAGTATCTTGTAATTGTAATCTTATACCCTTTGATCAAGCTTTCCCCATTTATTTTATCCTAGCCTCTGGAAACCATTGTTTTGCTATGTTTGCATAAGATTTTCAGATTTTCTCAATTCTACTTACAAGCAAGATTATTCAATGTTTGTCTTTCTGTGTCTGGCTTATTTCATATAGCATTGCCACATTTTTTTTTTATAAAAAGAGTCACTGCCACAGGCACTCTTATAATCATTATAACTCATTGACATCTTAGTGAAACCATATAAGATTTAAAACAGAATGTAGATCTGAATCTTATGCCAGTGGCACAGAGCTCATAATTTTTGCTTTATACTAGCTAACAGAAACCCAGCATATAAAGCTATTTACTTTCAGAAGTAAAAATAAGTCAACTGAAATAGAATTGCCAGGGAATGCCCATCTAAAATACTTAGATATGGAATAGACTGTGACAAGGAGGAATGAGGTGGATCCAATTATGCCAAAGAAAAAAAGAGTGAGTTTGGAACAATTCAATTTATCTTAAGTATAATATTAGCCTAGGGCTTTAGTAGCTCAGCGTTCCTCTCTGCCCAGAGGCAATGAAAACTAGAAAAGAGCTTGGGTTTTAGTCTTGATTTATCCTTATAAAGCCCTGTGCTTATTACTGTTATGTTACCCACAGTGTATTGTAATAATTGTTTTCTGTTTTTTTTTTGTTTTATTTTAGTGGTTCACCTTATTGTAATAAGAGATTCTTGAAAAAAAATGGTATCTTACTAACCTATCTATTTCTATTCTAGGCATCCAATAGTAGCATACAGTGGAAATTTGATGTTTGTTGAATGAATATCTTGGGAGAATTCCAGATGTATATCCCAGGCTGAATCTCGGTGAGTTAAGATAAGTGAAAGGGTTTATAATTACACAGACTGTGTGGCTGTGTAAATGTGGCAGAAAGAAAAGGAAAAGTCTACAAGGGATCGCCTAACTAAGGAACAATGTTTATTGTGAATGTGGGTCTGAGTTGCTAGTGGTCAAGAGTGGATGGAAGACTTAGTTGTCATTTAAAGCTTTTTGTTCATTTGGGTTTTATCTCATGATAATGTATTTGGCAATCAAAATTAATAAATATGTTAAAGAATTTATGAGTGACACTTTGGGTATGAGTTCTTAGATGCCAGCAACTACAGACTCAACTTCAAATTTTTTCCCCTCACAAACCACCATCTTTTATTGGGATACAGTCATTATTGAATTAGTGCAGGAACAAGTAAGGTGCCAACCATATCTGGTTCCTTCACGCAATACTTTGAGTCTAATTTTATAGCCTGGGTCTTGCCCAGCATACTCTTGACTGTACATACACATTTCACTCAGAACGATCACCTCAATTTCTGTATCACATAGTGCCATAATTAACAGTGCTGAATTAACGCCTGACTTGCCATTTTGCTGGCCATGAATAGTCACCATAAACTATGGTGACACCTGTGAGCTTTGGAGCTAGGGAGGAGTGGCTGTGTGCACAGGCTATGACATTGACTTCACAAGCTCAAGTGCTGTTTCCATGGGTGGAGCTATCAAGCCTTGGAAAACGTGCTCAGTTTTCTCACCAGTGTAATGGTTTACAGGACTGGAGGTGAAGCTAGAGGGAGCTAGTTCGTCCTAGGTAAGTTTAGTTTATATGAAAATGAAATGCATGGAGCAGAGTAGTGCATTTCTAACCTTTATGTGCATTTGTAGTTTATGCTGAGATTCAGATCCCAAGCTCTTTTTAAACAGTTCAGTTTCTAAGGATAAGAATGGGACTGGCAAAGGTTTATTTAACAAGTGCCCCAGGCAATTTCGCACAAGAGTCTTCTTGAACTGTAATTTTGGAAACATTGCTCCAGTCAGGGATTTTTAGACTCTGATCTACCTATTAGGACACCTGGGGAGGATATTTTAAAGTACCCATATAAAACCAGAATGTCAACTCCAAGATTCTAATTTAGCTTTGCTCAGGTGGTCCCTAGATGTCAATATTTTTACAATCTCTTCTCTAGTAATGTTGATGCAGCCAGGACTGAAAATGCATGTACTGTTTCTAGCTTGCTTAAATATGCCTATTTAAGGTTATTAATATGCAGCAAAATAGATTCCTCTTGAAAACTTGAAAAACTAAGGACTCCAAGTATGTGGTTTCTAAATGAATTAAACACTAGAAGATATGAATCCAAGTTTCCAGTGGTCATGTGGTATTTCTGTTGTATTAGTATGACATAAAATTTTATCAGGTAAACTGTGAGAGAGTGAGGGAAGGGGTGATATTGTCCAAAAAGTAATGCACTCATTACCTGACTTATGTAATTTTAACCCCTCTGTATATCACCTTTATAATAATAAAAAAATAAAAAAAGAAACTTATCAGGTAAAGGTGATCAGGGAGCTGCACCAAATATCAAAAAGGAGAAAGCAGGTGATTGGCAGTGATATTTGCAATTCACCTTTTGTTATGTGCTCGAAATTCTTGAGTTAGTTTCTAAACTTCATGGTGTAGCTAACTGCTATCAGAGTAATGGTGTGTATTTGCACATTTGATAATGAAAAAAATTTATGTTTTTAATGAAAAGAAGTAAACATATCAGTCCCATGAGAGACACAAATCTTTGCTGAATTTTGTAAAACAAATTTCTAAAGAATGTTTTATAAGATTGTGTAAAATATTCCAAGAATTAGAGTCAATAGATTGAATCAGAACATGAAATGAATGATGAAGATCAAAGGTAAAACAGATTTTGTTTTAAAGTAAATAATACTCTATTCTTCATTTTAAAGTCAATAATAAATATTTCACTCTTAAAAAAACTAATGATTCAGTGTAGACAGCAAGTAATATGTAAGAAGTAGGTAATATTATTCACTAAAACGGGTCATTTTGGATATCTAATGACAACCACAGTGTGTAATTGTAAGGAACAAGACATTTATAAATATTTGTTAGAAAATGTTATGAGTAGAACAAAGTGGGAATGAAATTTTCCCATTATGAGTTTCCTATTGTGGGAATTTCCTTAGAAATTTGTGTATTGATGAGATATGAAATATCATCAATGAGACAAGTAATTTGAATAAAATTTAAAAGAATTACCCCCCCCACACACACATGTACAGGGAATGATACCTTTGAATTGTGCATAATGAGTCACTTTTTGAAAACACAAACTGAGTCTTTTCAAACTTTAGAACTAACTACCCTTTTCATTACATTTGAATACATTGTTATTATGCCATGAATACACTGAAGTCAAACCTTAGATGTTACACTGATCATTTGGCCCAAACCTCTCATGTTCATTTCTTAAGTTGTCTTCTTTTTTTTCCCACCAAATGGTGAGCAAATAACTATTCTATTCACTCATTTGCTTTTTTAAACTCTGTGTATTTATGAGTACAGTGATTTGATTAAATCAAGCTAACTATAACCTCATGTACTTTTTTTTCGTGGTGAACACATTTACTCTTTTGTGTTGGGGATCTAACTCAGCAGTAGAGCACCTGTCTATCAGTTGCCTAGCTATGTGTCATACTCTTGCTTGTTTTGGTTTTTAGGATGTTTTCTGGTTCTGCATAAACATTTGGATCTTTGTCCTAATACTATGGAAAGATGTTATTGGAAGTTAATAAGAATATGTTGAATTTGTACACTACTTTTGATAGTATGGACATTTAAAAATATTAATTATTCCAATAAATGAACATATTTTCCACTTGTTTGTACCTTCAATTTTTCATCATCATTTTATAGTTTTTAGGATACAAAATATTCACTTTCTTAAATTTATTTTCAAGTATGTTACTGGCTGCTGCTGTAAAAGGAATTCTTTTATTTCCTGTATACTATATTCTCTGGAATATTCCTTGGACTTCAAATAGAGCAAACCATCATGCAAATACAATACTCTGGCAAGAAGGACTTCATTAAATATTTTAATGTAAGCACCCAAGTTTGCCAACACCAAGGTATCAAATCCCTCTTTTACTCTAATCTCAATGCCATATTAAGTTTACCGAATTTTGATATCCAGTGATAAAAATCTTTAAATGTTCCTTTTGTCTTTATACATACCCCAGATGAATTCCTGTTGTGACTTTTGATATTGAGACGGCCAGAATTGGTGACCTTTGGAAGCCTGGAAGGGAAGACACTGGTATACAGACATTTGGCCATATGGCCTTAGATATCAACCTAGGCTGGTGAGCCCTAGGGCAAGTGTAAACAAAAGCTTCTCATTAAACCTGAGTTTAGCATTAGTAAGATTGTCTAAAGATTACATTTAAAGATAACTGAAGTGTTACTATATTCCTTTGTGCAGTCCAGCCATGACCCTAATTAATGTGTCTAGGACAGACATGTATTTCTTCAAGTAATGGGTGGTTTTGTTTGGACAATTAGACCAAGCTGACAAGGAAATTTTCCATCAAACCAAGTCATAAAAAGTACATTATTCAGCATTATTATGAGTTAAACAGTATTTATTACCTGAACTTTACAATACTCTATTATCAATCATTACCTGCCATTAAGGTATGTTAACATAAGATCAAAGGGAGAAGCCAAGCTAAACAAACAGTCATGTCTACACATTGGTCTTAGTGCTGTTCAGTTAAAGAGAGGTAACTGTAACTGAACTAAAGGATAGACAATTTGCATTTAACCAGAAGATGCAAATCCATTGTACTCTGACAAGACAGCGATTATATAAATTCCATGCTTGTTATTTAATTGACAAGACAAAGCTGGTTGCCAAAGAATGTTAAAAAAGGGCCACAAAAAATAATCAGAGTACAATGTAAGACACAAAAGTCCAGTTTTGATGGGTGCTAGTAAAGATTCATTGCTGTATCAATTCTCAGCAACAATGCTGTCTCGGAAGTCACTAAAAATGATATCAGATGAACAGATCTAAAGAGGAGACCAAATGTTTTTAGCAAAGTTGTAAAACCTTGGAAACCACCTCCTGAACAAACACTCTGAAAGCTCAGAAGTCTAAGACAAGCTTACAACGCCCTGGCTTTAAAATATATTCTTGTCACCACCTCTTTCCTCTTAGTTTAGAGCCAAGAGCACAAAGAAGGATTCTAAAAGATGCCTTTTAAAAGGGGGCATTTCTTCTTCATTCCAGAAGTATGTGATCCCATGCATTCTACAACAAAGTTCTGTCACTCATTTCTATTGACTCCCTTCCATGTATATTTTTTGCCAGTTGCAGGGCTTGAACTCAGGGCTTGGGCATTGTCCCTAAGCCTCTGTGTGCTCTACCACTTGAGCCACAGTGCCACTGCCACTTCCATGTATCTTAAAACTGGTGTTCAAGAAGTGGCTAGTGGTCAGCCTCAGCTCAAGGTCATCTGCACATAGCTGGGGAGTTCTTTAATACTTCTCATTATACAAAGTAGAAGAAAGTGAAGTGAGCAGAAGATTTCATGCCTATAATCTCAGCACTCAGGAGGTAAAAGCATGATTTTCAGTTTGAAGCCAGCTTGGACCTCACAGTGATTTTTAGGCCATAGTGTTTTTCTATATTTTGAGAGCTCCTGTATCAAGAAATGTTTTAAAATACAGCAAAATATCTATTTGGAGATCAAATATCCTTGTAAATCTATACCTGCCTTTTCTGACACAGTAACACCCATGGCAGAGGAGAAGATGCGATATTCTTATTTTCTTTACATTTAACATTAGGCATTGCTAAGTGGCATTTTTGCTTATTATTGAATACTAGCTATAAATTTGTTTTTGACATTGTTATTTATGGGATTTTATGGATGATGAAACAAGCCACTTAAGACTAATCAGCCAATCAACAAAGCATATTGAGTACCTCCATGCAGTAGGGTTTGTAACAGGATGAAAATAGGCCTGTTTCGTGTCATGAAAAGTAACATACAGAGGAAGACATCTAGTGCCATTAAACAGTCAGAAATAAGACAAGCGAGGACAGAGGGAGTAGGTACCATGCATTGGAAGGGTGAGTTACTGAACATACATCAAAGTATATAGGGCAGAACTCTTTTCTTTCTTTCTTTCTTTCTTTCTTTCTTTCTTTCTTTCTTTCTTTCTTTCTTTCTTTCTTTCTTTCTTTCTTTCTTTCTTTCTTTCTTTCCTTCCTTCCTTCCTTCCCTCCCTCTTTTCTTTTTCTTTTTTTTTGTCGGTTGTGGGCTTGAACTTTGGGCTTAGGTGCTATCCCTGAGCAATTCAGCTCAAGGCGAGCTTGAGCCACAGCGCCACTTCCAGTTTTCTAGTGGTTTATTGAAGCTAAGAGTCTCACAGACTTTTCTGCCCGGGCTGGCTTTGAACCGTGATCCTCAGATCTCAGCCTTCTCAGGATTATAGGTGTGAGCCACCAGCGCCCAGCTTGTCTTTCCTTCCTTCCTTCCTTCCTTCCTTCCTTCCTTCCTTCCTTCCTTCCTTCCTTCCTTCCTTCCTTCCTTCCTTCTTTTCTTCCTTTTTGTTGGTCATGGGGCCTGAACTCTGGACCTGGGCATTGTTCCTCTCTACCACTTGAGCCACACTTCTGGTTTTCTGGTGGTTTATTGGAGATAAAACTCTCACTACTTTCCTGCCGGGGCTGGCTTTCAACTTCAATCTCAGATCTCAGCCTCCTGGGTAGCTAAGATGACAAGCATGAGCCACTGACACCCGGCTAAGGCAGAACTCTTGAGTTAGCCACCATGGATATGGAACATAAGCTGCCATGTGGAGACCTCAGACAAGTAAATAGGAAATGGCATGACCATCCCAGTGGTCAAAGGACTTGAGCAAAATCCCCCAGCCTCTATATAGGTGACCCTTCCTTTTCTATGAAAGCAGTTGACTTGAAGGAATCAAACGATACAATCAAGTCTATCTTACATGATTTGGGTGTGTTCTGAAAAGGGATCAAAAACTCTGGAATTTGTCTGGTCACAAATTATGAAGGACTTTGTAAGCAAGGCATATATGATGAGAGTTGCTTTGGTCAAGCAGTGTTCATTTGCTTAGTTTCTAAAGAGGGGCATAATAAAAGTGGTATGTGGGGGGCTGGGAAGGTGGCTCAGTGGTAGAGCGCTTGCCTTGCATGCATGAGGCCCTGGGTTCGATTCCTCAGCACCACATAAGCAGAAAAAGCCAGAAGAGGTACTGTGGCTCAAGTGGTAGACTGCTATCCTTGAGCTGAAGAGCTGAGGGACAGTGTCCAGGCCCAGAGTTCAGGCCCAACCACCAACAACAACAAAAAAAGAATAAATAAAAATTAATTTTTAAAAAAAGATATAAAAGTGGTATTTAGTGAAGATTGCTTTGTCTGGGAACTATAGAGGAAAGGATTGTATTAGTAAGGCCTACAGCAAATGTGCATCCATTGGCTAAAGATAAGGATCTGAATTTAGAAGAGAAAGCAGGGTTATGTGTTACAAATGAAGTTTGATCTTAGCTGATAATTCAACGATTACCTAAGTCATTATGCAAAGGCTTAAAGTTTTATGTTAAACAACAACAACAACAAAAGAATAATTTTACCAGGTGCCATGACTCACACCTATAATCCTAGCTACGCAATAGGTTGAAATCTGAGGATCATGATTTGAAGTTAGCTTGGACAGGAAAGTCCATGAAACTTTTATCTCCAATTAACACAAAAAAACTAGAAGTGGAGCTGTGGCTCAAGTGGTAGAGAGATAACCTGAAGAAAAAAAAAAACAAACAAAAACAAAAACAAAACTCATGGGTAGTACCCAAGCCCTGAGTTAAAGCCCCAGGACTGGCGCCAAAAATAAATAAATAAATAAGAGCATTTTATCCTTTCTGTTCATAAGGCAATACTTCTTCCCATGTACAATTAGGTTGTATTCATTGAAAGTGCGTTAATTAGTTTCTCTCATCCAATCCATCTCTCTAGGAGTGTTGTTAGAATTGTTTGAACTTGTCTACTTGCTATAAAATCTTCAGTTCTATCTACAAAGGCTTCTGAAGAGAGTGGAGGCAGTGTATACTGAAATGAAAGTCGAAAATGGCAAAGCTCTCTATGATCTGAAACTATCATTTTTTTCTTTTACTAACTTTAGTTCAGAATTCTGCCATTACAAGAACCTATATGTTATTCAAATCAAGCTCCTAAGTCTTCCTATTTTTCTGCTTCTTTGCCATTCCTTATACCATGTTTTTTTTTTCCTTGGGGCAATGCTTCCTCTGACCCCAATCCCCATCATGGAAATAAAATTCATTCTTCAATGAAACAGATGGAATGCTTCCCTTCATAAAATAGGCTGGTGACATTCAGTTGGCCTGTGTAATTGCCAGCATCATTTCAGATGTCTCTTGTCTCAATAGTACATGTCTCAAATTATATAATAATTGGATTTAGGAATTTAAAGTTTATTTTTTGAATTAGCATAATGCTAGATGGTTTCAGTGTGATAATTCCATATGTACGTAGAGTGTACTTAAACCAGTTTACTCCTCCATTATATACTCATTCCTCCTTTCTTTCTCCTCTTCTGCTTTTCAAACATTTTTGGTGAGTTACTTGTGCTTTCTTCCTACATACCTGTGTGTAATGTACTTTGATCCTTTTTACTCCTTCATTCTTTCAGTTGGGTATTGTGACTTATTCCTCTAATTCTAGCTCCTGAGGAAGCTGAGATTGGGAAGATTATGATTGGAGACAAGCCTCTGCAAAAAGTTTGGGAGACCCTATCCCAATGCCCCAAAATAGACACAATGGCCCAGGCCTGTCATCATAGCTATTCAAGAAGCATAAATAGGTTGATTAAGATTCAGGTCAACCTGGACAGAAAGAGAGACCCTATTTAAAAGATGACAGAAGCAAATGGGGCTATGGATATGGCTCAACTGGTAAGAGTATCAGCCTAGCAAGCATAGAACATAAGCAAAAGACCCCAGTTCCAACTCAAGTACCACCAGGAACACACACACACACACACACACACACACACACACACACACACACACACACGAATAGCACCATTTTTCAATGCAATAATTTGAAGTATTTCTGAGCCTATTGACCCTTAAAATGTTTATTTCTAATAGTCCAGTGCAATATTTGAGTCCAGCTCTGTGTACCTCAAACATTAAGAAACACTTTCAATAGGTAGATCTATTGCCTCTTACCAAAAAACAATTTCAGAATGCCTACATATTATTGTGTATAAGACAACTTGTATTTGTGCTGCTGAAGATTTCATTGGTACTCAGCTTACAAACTCAAGGGTCCAGAGTGCAAACTCAAAAGGAGAATAGGTCATACACTTTTCACACCTCTTCAAATGAAGTCAAGGAAAAGTTCCACAACCTGGCACTGTGACAGTAAAATCTAGAAGTTGCATCATTTTCAGAAGGTCAAGAAAAAAAATACTTCTGACTAATTTGAAAACAGAAATGCTCATATGTAGAACCATAAGTCAACTTAAAATGGATAAATATATTTTAAGAACAGTATTATTTCAGTAGTCATTTTGTTGCCAAAAATTGAAAACAATATATAGCCATATATGAGAATACAAGTTTTGCTGTGACAGCTGTCTTTTCAGGAAGCTCCAACTTGTTGCTGTAGGAGACAGTGAGAAGTTTCTGTGGAAAAATAGGTTCAGACTTCTAGGAATGATAGCTTGAAGTGTTAATACCACTACAAGAACCTCCAACAAGACCATGACAGATTAGAACTTCAGGCTTTGAGAATGAATGGTGTGTCTCTGTGGCTTGGTCAGAAGCCATCTCTTGGTCTTACCTTATTAAGATCTGGAACCTCCTCAGGTAGGATTTGCTATTGGATATGGACTGTATAGTTCAATTCGATTTTCAGACTTATTCTTACACTTCTCTTAAAAATTTCAAATGATTTTGTGTAGTAGATGGAACCAGATGAAGAGACTCTAAAGCTTCTTCCATCTTTCTAAGCAAATGCCCAAGGAAATCACACCATTTTTCTATTGGTTACTCTTACCAGGACCATTTGTTTAGAGAGATTAAAGCAAGCATGCCAGTATGTGATTTAACAAACACCAGGTTCCGTTGTTGCTGCTTGCCAAGTGTGCAAAATGGGCCCTGCTGTTGTGTTCAGAGTTTTTTTCAACATGTGCAAGTCTTGGCCCAATGCACCTTGAACATTCCCTCATTTTCTTTTTGTTTCCTTGTTCTTCTTTTTTGGTAGAAGATACCTAGCAATCTTCTACTAAAGAGCTTGCTACTGAACAATTAAGAATACTGAATTTCAAATTCAGTTCCAAATTGTTTAAGAAAAACATCAATAGATTATCCAGATTTGCCAAAATTACACTTAATAGTTCTGACTACTCATTAATATTTGGATATGTGAGCACAGTACTTCCTATGTCTAACTTCCCTCAAGTCCCAGTCACAAATTTCTACATGGCCTGCTGCTGCCTGGGGCAGAGACCTTCCAGAAGCTCCAAGTAATCATGACCTCCAAGCCTATGAGAAACAGAAGTCCAGTTAACTTTTCTTGTCTAGGTGAAAATGTTTCCAATTATGATTATTTCACTTTCACTAATGAAAATTAAACTGTTGAATGTCTCCAGTCCCTACTGAAAAAATCTGCATTATTGGAATCAAGTGTCTAAGGTTGCTTCCTAGAATGGCAAATGTACTGCTTTCTAATCTCACAGACTTCTTTTCAAAGAAGTTGGGTCCTTTATTGTCCTTAAAATGGCAGCAATACTAAATGCTTCCCCATCAAGAAGAATGTAGCCTATGGAGTATACCATGCCCCAACTGAACAAATTAAAGCACTTGCCAGATATGGAGAGATTTTTCAAAGAATGTGGTTATTCCCACGCCAGTGGTCAATACTGCTTGATCTCGAGGAAAAAAAATCTCCTGTGTCAAAAAAATCTCCTTTGTTCACTACAGATGTAGTCCTTTTGCCTACCCAGCATCTGTCTGCCTGTACGTTAGGCTTAAAGAAACCAAGGTGGGTACAGTTCCCAGATCCTGGGCCTCTGTCCACTAGAAGTTTCTAATATTTCAGGAATTGGCTGATTCAACAAGTAAACAAGCCATCTACATGCAGTTATTTTTTCAAAAAGGACATCCCATGATGTTTTAGAATCTGATATTATGATGTTCTCAGTTCTAACATAGCAGTGAGAAGCTGAGTAGGTAAAAGATTAAAAGCTATATTTAGTGACCCAAATTCTACTCTACATTATACTAATATAATTTTTTCTTGTCATAATAGTAATATTGTTTATTATAGAAAATTTTTGAAAAGAGTAATACTGTCAAAAGAGGGTGATATAAAATCACTGAATTAATAAAAATTAACCTTAATATTAAGACTTCATAGATCTTTTACTAAAAACATTTTTTTGCCAGACCTGGGGCTTGAATTCAGGGCCTGGGCACTGTCCCTGAGCTTCTTTACTCAAGGCTAGCACTCTACCACTTAAGTCACAGCATCACTTCTGGCTTTTTCTGTTTATGAACTCATATACTGAACTCAGGAGTTCATGCGTGCTAGACAAGCACTCTACCACTAAGCCACATTCCTAGCCCAACATGTGTTTTCACTAGAACATTTTTTGGTTGTTTCAATTTGTATTTTCAGGGTTCAGAAATACAGCTTGGAAAGGTCTATGCAAGGAAAGGCTGTGATTGAGAATATTGCTTTACACTGCACTAACAGTTATATTTGTAAGTCCTTTCTTGGGGATGATTTTTTTCCAGTGGGATGTGGCTTGAGAAAGTCATAATCGACACTTATTTCTGAATTCCTTCAAGGGTCAGAAATAAGATGGACTGGAGTGGCTTGGTTTGGAATGGAAGACAGCACTTGCTCTATAATGGGCCTTGGAACATTTTCTATTTCCAAGTAGACATCTCATACTGTGATGGTTAATTTCATATATCAGCTTTATTGGGCCAAGGGGGCCCAGATAACTGGTTATACATTATATCTAGGTTTGTGGTTCTTTTTGGAAAAGGCCAGCATTTGAATTGGTGGACCAAGAAAAGCCATGGTCTTCCCTGAAGTGAGTATACATTATCCTGTTGAGTACCTCAATAGAAGAAAAAAGCAGAGGAAGGTTAAATTAGCTTTTTACCCCACTGCTTGAGCTGAACAATAGTCTTCTGACTCAGTTCTCAGGCAGTCATATCCAGACAGGAGGTTATATCATCAGCATTACAGTTCTCCAGCTTTCAGCCCTTTGAACTACTAGCTTTCTTAGGTCCACACTTCCAGGTATGTGACTCCTCAGCCTCTAAAATCATGTGAGTCATAAGTCCACTCTCATAAGAAATATATGTATATGTATTGTGTGTGTGTGTGTGTGTGTGTGGTATGTTAAGTATATATATTTCTTTTGGTTCCATTTTTCTAGAGAACCATGACTAATGCACACAGACTACTGCATACCTCTTCTATACACTACTTTACCTGGTCTATCCATTAATTCCCCAAACCCATTTAGTGTGGGAAAAACCAATTCTGCTTAACTTTGCACCTACAATACTTGGTTGGGATTTACATGTGACATGCTAGGCTAGTACTCTTTTTTTTCCCCTAGCCCTTGTCTCCCCATTCACAATACAGACTAGGCACAGGCCTGGGCTGAGGTGTCTATGGGGTAGGTTACTCTGCCTCCTCTTTCTATACAGTCAGTGTAAGAACACAGCCTGTGGTAAGCACCCAGAGGCCTAGGCTAGTACTCTTGATGGCCAGTTTAGGATTTCTGTTTCTACAACTTCTTCATCTGTATGTCTTGGTGGCAATGTCTCATTATTCAATACAAAACAGATCTGTTTGTCTTCCTTCTCTAACATCAGAAAGTTCTAGAGAATATGGTCTCCTGGTCTGTGTTTGAAATGACTTGTCTTCCCTACTATTTCCTCTGTCCTTAATTTTCAGAGACTGCTCTAAATAGATATCTTTGCCTAACACATGGGCCAGTATTTCTAGTGACCTCACTTCAAGAAGTAGAATTTATCAGTCGCATGAACTTGTATCTGTATTGTCACTACATTTACTTGATGCTGGGCCTTTAAATACTTTATATAGAATCTCATTTAACTTATACCTTGCCTATTCACAACAGAACAAGTGGTTTGCAATTCCTTCTTTAGGAAAGAAAGCTTGGAAAGTTCTCATAAATTCCACAGCAGAGGAAAAGGACTCAAATTATCTGGCCCCCAGACCCCTGTTATGGATTGCTATTTTCATAATCATAGTCAAGAGCAACCAGCAATTGCTTTCAAGGTTTGGTTTCTAATTCATTAGCATTGGCATCTCCAGGGATCTTGTTTCAAGTACAAATGCTCAGTCCCCAGCTTAGATCTATCAAACCAGAAACCCCTAAGAAGAGGCCTAGAAATCAAGGGGGTTAAAAAAGCCCTACAAGTGAGTCTGCTATATGCTAATGTTAAAAAGAAAAGAAAAAGAAAACTCTATCTGGAAACCAAGAAAGGAGGGAGGCTTTAGGTCAAAAATAAGAGGCAATTTTCTGGTAGGATTGTTAACAGTGGTGTTGGTCATTTCAAAAAGGTGGAACTGGCTGTCTTTGCTGAAATTATAGGCAAGTTTGGTCCCTATGGGTGGGAAGGGACTCTGTCTCTAGGACCTTCCAACCTTATTATGTCATCTCACAGAGCACAATACTGAGTTTTAGAGCAACACTGCACTAACAACAACACCTGAAAAATCTACCACTTCAAATTTAACCTAACAAAGAAACGGATATTCTGACCCCATGCATAGATGCTGGAAAAATAATCAGCAGGAAGCGGGGAGGGGAGCACTATTGCTCTCTCAATCCCACCTACCCAACGCAGTGGCATACTATATATTATCAGGTATTTTACATCAGACTAATTCAGATTCCCCTGTCAGACAAAACCCACCTGTGTATACTGCTGTCTACACCACATAACACCACATAGCTCAGGAGCAGGGAGAGGCCAAAGTCATGAACACCATAGCATTCCATAAAAGTTAATTAATGACAGGAGCATATTGCTGGGAATGGCAACAGGACCATTATTTATGGTTCAGGAAACCCCAAATGTAGGGACTTCCTCTTTCTTTTCCCCCAGTCCCAGTTCTATCTATGAGAAGTTTACTCAACCTATTTCAATAACTTTGTGTGTCATTTGCCAAGTCAGCAAGAAACTGTAGCAAGGAATAGCTAAAAATTAATGCAACAGCAGAACATCCAACTTACATCCCAAGAGAAATAGACCACCCAATAGATGCTGCCCTGTTCTTTTCTGTCCCTGTACCTGAACCCTTTTTCACACTTCACATTTCTACTGTCGTTAATAGTTCCCACCCATTGCCCTTAAGAACATTATTCCCCTAAGGAACCATTGCTCTGAAAGAGTGTCTAGAAACCCCCTCTCTACCTTCCCCACAGCACCACCACACACAGGCATGGCCCCTACCAGGGAAACAGCTCTTCAGCAACACATAGTAACTGTTTTGAGAGGCCAGGCAGCATAGCACTGAAAAGTTTATATCTGGGCTCCAACACTGCTGAGGCATTCTTAGTGTTCTTATCTACAAAATGGATCCAATATTAATAATTACCTTGGAAGTTTGCTGTAGTGTTTGAACCAACATGATGCAACACAGAGATGCACTTGGTGCTGAATAAGGGCTAAATAAACATTAGTGGTATCATGGCTTCCGCTTCCTTCTTCCTCCTTGAGAATGTCAGCCACCTAGCAGAAATCAAACACAGGTTTGTATTTTGCCATACAAGCTTTCTATTGCTTGGACAGGTTTTAGGAGGTGGCTTGAAGGTGAATGCAAAGTTCTACATGTGTGGGTGTGTATGTGTCCATTGTTCTCAGGTGAAGAACTTTCAGCTAATTTCTCATGGGTTCATGATGACTTCAATGTCTCAAGAAGAGAAAGAAAACTGTGTTCTTATAAAGCTTAGAGAGCAAGACTGCGCATATATGCTTTAGACAGTTCCATGTGGTGGAAAGAGCACTGTCCTGCAAGTCACATGGTTTGAGTTTTAATCTTATCTTTACCATAAAAGAACTATGACAAATGGCTTATCAGAGCTCAGCTTCAATTTCTTGGAAAAGGACTTCATAACAGCTCCTTACTATGCTTCACACAGTCATTGGGATTATAATGGAAAATGGATGGGAGAGCACCTTTAACAGCACGAATAAATACATGGTAATAGAAGATTCAGAAACTTTATTGGATAAATGGCCATAGCAACTGCCTGTGCAGTCAGCAAATTATGAGAAAAATAACAATGGAGTGAAGTTGTTCTTATTCTGCTTATGTAAAATAACATAGTTATCTCCAGAATAATGTATTAAAAATAGAGAAGCAGAAATCCTTCGTGAAGGAAGGAATCTTATAAATATTGTTTGATTTGACCCGGCCTACTTGTAATCTTTCAAGTTACTGAGCTTCCCCCATGGTTTGCTTTAATTACATGTCACTGCTGACTTCCTTGTAAAGAGACGGGCCTCTGCCATTCCTTCTAATTATCCAAATCACCAGCCACTGTGTGTGGCCTTACCAAAGGCTTTTAACCAGAAGTAATGTCACTAAATCAAAGCAAGTGGGAGGCGTCCCTGTTGCAATGGCTCTATAAATGTTACATGACATTCCTTTAAGACCATTTGGAAATAGTCTTTCCAGAGATCACAATTCTAACATGATAGTGCATCAGTTACAAACAGTCATAACCATCATCCATATGTAAACCACCGAAGAGTAGCCATATTTCATATGTAAAGGACATCAGTTTGGCAATCTCATTTCAGGCTTAGTCCATCCTCCCAAAAAAGGAGGATGATTATGTGGCTGCTTCTAAAGCTTCTTCAAACCCAGAAACCGTGGTATAGGCTGATATTGGATGAATATTAGTAACAAAACAATTAAATAGGTCTTCCTACTTATAAAAGTAATGTAAAGTTCTTTATGTAAATTGTACAAGCCTACATATAGTTATTGTGCCCCATCGATAGTTATGGAAATTAAGGCCTCGAGAGGCTAAAGAAGTTGTAGCAAAGAAACGCTGAAGACAAATAGAGAAAACATGAGTTGAGGAGAGCATGCTTGAGGAGGCTAAGATCAATTGCTCTGAATTCTAATTCTTTCATACAATTGGATAATCATCAAGCATATGTCACACACATTATTTTTTAATATCTGAAGCTATTTGCAGAACCACTGATACAAATAAAAGCATTTCTCTTGAGTAACAATCATTTTATCCAGTGTCTCTACAATTTTACATTGGTAAGCTAAAAGTAGGAACACTTCTGTTTTTTAGGTAAAGTTTTAGCTCAATTTTAAACAAGAAACATAATTTCATTCTTTTTATTATGGAATAAACTTCATTATGTGTATATATACCACATTTTCTTTATCCACTCATTAGTTGATAGATACCTTGGTGGATTCACTAGTGTGGCTATTGTGAATTTTGCTGGTTTTGAGATGGATGTGAAGGTGTCTCCACTGTAAGTTGACTTGTAGTCCTTCATATATATATATATATATATATATATATATATATATATATATATATATATATATATGTCCAGAAGTGACATAGTAGAATGATATGGTCATACTAACTTTAGATTTGGAAGGAATTTCATACATACTTCCATAGTGGTTGTACTAATTGACATTCCCACCAAAATTATATAAGGGTCCCCTTCCCTGGTATCATTGCCAGAATGTGTTGCTATTTGCTTTCCTGATGAGAGCTACAGAATTATTTTCTTTTATAATAGAAATCCCCAGAATAGCATCTTGGTTAATCTTGGCAAATTTTGTTGAAACTAGCAAACTGGTCATTTATAACACAGACATCAAGGCTGATTCTCTGATGCAGAGATAAGTCTTTGTCTAGCTCTTCTCCAGACATAGAGGAGATCAAAGTGGGCTGTTCCTCTTCCTCTGTTGATCTTGATATCTGGGACAAGCATAATACTAGACAAAAGGGAATGAGAAGAAGGGAATTTTGCCTTTAAGATGAGGGAAGTTGCCTGAGCAAAGCTTCTGCTGTCCTAAGGAGCTTTGAACAGAAACACATCCTAGAATAACACTGCTTGCTGCTCCCAGTCTTCTCACCAAGATGTTTTCTAACCCTTAATCTTCTTCCCTCATTACTAGTTGGAGCTATCATTAGTCAACTTGAAATATGGTGATAGCAAGTTTCATGTTTTTAAACTATTTTTTCTATTTTATTTTTAATTGTTATTATAAAGGTGATGTTCAGGGGGGTTAAATTTACATAAGACAGGTAATGAGTATATTTCCTTTTTGACAGTGTCACCCTTTTCCTTGCTCTTTTCCAGTTTTTTCCTCCTGCCCTTATCCACAAGTTGTATAGATCATTCCCACATAGTGTCTAGTGAACATCACTGCTACATTCATTCACCCTTTGTCTCTCCATTTCTGTGCCTCTCCTTTACCCTCCCCCCACAAAAACAGATAAAGGAACAAACAAGACAAAAACAAACACCTCATTTCCACTTCCTGGGATTCATTCCAGTAAATATTATTTTATATGATCAGAGGCACAGAGACATTGTGCCTTTTAGATCTTTATATCTAGCTTCAGCATAAGAGAGAAAACATGTGCCATTGGTCTCTCTGAACTTGTCTTGTCTTTTTAAAAAAATAGTTAAACCAAAGCCTTTGCTGCCATGTTTAACTCACACATTTGCTTAATTCTAATCTTCTGCAATAATCTAATTTATAGCTGTTTCTTTTTAATCAATAGTGACTACATTAGGGATTTAAATCTCACTCTTCTCCAAAAGCAAGAATTTAAGTAAATGCAGGCCCGAGGACAGGAAACAGGCTCAGCTAGTAAAAATAAAATCTTGCCCATCATCAAAACAAATGACAATAGGAAAATGGCACTCCTGTATTACACATGAAAGGCTGAATACAAGCTGGCCCATGAGTCCTATATCTCTAGCAACCCAAGACTGGTTAACTCTTGTAACTCTGATATCCTCTGCAAGTGTGGTCCTTAACCAGAGCTGTCCATCTCAGGATCTTGAAATGGCTTCTTTCGACCTCCCCATCATATCTGATTTCATATGGAGTTGGAGGAGAACAAAGACTATGTTATTTACTTTAAGAGGATAATTCACAAACAGATAACACCACACCCCTTCATGGGCATACTTTTGGTCAAACTTCATCATACTGTCACAATTAGCTTAGAAGGAGGAGGGGGAATATCAACATGAGCTGGAGAACCATAGGCTCTGCTAAGATTTGGAATATTCAAGGAAAAAAAAGGAAAAGTTGGGCATTGGGAAGCAAAGGAAACATGCATTGATTTATCTATGTATTCTTTAATTTATGCATAAACACTGGCAATGAACCTATTGTCTGGCTCTGTGCTTCTGTCAGGAGCTCACTGAATAAGGCTCCATTGTCAAGTCCATATTACAAAAGGCTTATTGCCTTAGAGGAAACTCACATAAGACCAAATTAGCAATAGCACTCAAATTCTTTTTAAAAATTGTTCTGCTGGCCAGGCACTGGTGGCTTGTGCCTAATCCTCGATACTAAGGAGGCTAAAATCTGAGGATCTCAGTTTGAAACTAGCCCAGGCAAAAAAGTCCATGAGATTCTTTATTATTATTATTGTGAGAATACTGTACAGAAGAGTTACAATTACATGGGCAAGATAACGAGTACATTTCTTATCAAGCATTGTTGCCTCCTCCTTTGTTTCCCCTTCCTATCCCTTCCCATACTCCCCCCTTCCCCCCACCGGATCCTCCCCTCCCCCCGACCAAAGTTGTAAAGTTTTTTGACATAATGACTTGTACATCTCATTGTTGCAATGGGTCCACCTGTATCCCTAGTTAAGTGATTTGTTTTTTCCCTTCACCTCCACAAGTTATACCAACATCAAATACAGTGAAAGCATGGGTTAACTCTCTACTCAACTACAAAAAAAGCTGATTATTAGAGTGGTTAGTGCTTCGAGTGGTAGAATGCTAGCCTTGAACAAAAATGTTCAGGGACAGCAACCAAGCCCTGATATTTCAAGCCCTAGGTTCGGCAGGAGAAGAAAGGACTGCTCTGCTGAGTTATATATAAAGTATTACGGTGCCTGAGAGGACCAGGGAAGCTCAGAGAGGAGACAGACTTTTTGCTAGTATTTGAAAGACAGTAATAGCTATAACAACAATAGTGGTTACTTTGTGCTTGGCACTGTGCTTAATCTTTCTGTATGTCAATTTATTTATTCACTATAAAAGCCTTCCTTAATAGAAAATATTATTGTCTCCATAGATGAGAAAATGGAAATATTGTAAGTGATATAATTGAGATCTGAATGTGAGACATCTGACTCCACAAGTTGAGTTGCTTTTCATGAGAAAAAAACTGTTTCATATATTCCCCCAAGTTTTTCAGGATGAAAAGGAAATAAATGAGCAAGAGAGGGGAGACATGGAAAGTTACGGGTCTCTGGAATCAGAGGTCTTCTTGCCTGACACAACGGGAAGAAATTTAAAGTGCCACACAAAAGCCCTGACTGCCTCTTGCCCCGGGAGACTTTCAATGTGCCTTTTAGGTTAAACACTGTAGGTCACAGGGACCTGAGGAATGATTTCTAGAAATTTATAAGTTCAAATTAGATGTTCATGCTAATTCTTTTATTCTAAGAATAACACTTTTTGTACTTATTAAAATGAAGACATCAACTTAATACCACCCTTCCAGAGCTAATATAATCATTTCCCCAGTTCTGGAGGTGGGAAGTTTTGTTGTTGGCATAAAGGGAAGTGATTTTGCAATAAAGAAAAGATCTATGAGTTAAAAGAGTTTTGGCCTTTATTTAAATAAATGGTTCATTTAAATAAGCTCTCAGTCTATTGGGCAAAGTGAAATTTGTTCATTTACAATACCTATTGACTATAGTTCACCCATTATTCTGGCAGATTGTCTTTTATTTGAAAGGTGCCAGCCCTAAGAGATGAGGGAAAAACTTAAAGTGAGAGAATTTCATGAATGCCTGGTAATGTTTTGGCAGTTTCAGGGAGTCTCTTTCTCTTTTTTTTTTCTTTCCTGGCCGTTTTCAACCCTTGATTAGTAATTTTACACCCAAACAATAAAACATGAAATACTTTTTAATACTGCCATGGTGGTAAAAGTGTTTAGTTTTTATGACATGTCTCTAGAGATAGATCTGTAGCAGTACATAGTAAGGTTAATTCAGCATAAAATAGTATAATACCTTTCTTAGTTCTGTTCACCCATTTAGAAATTATGGGATACATTCTAGCAAGAGCTCCACCCCATGGGCTAGGCTGGAGAGTTCTGTTTTAAAACATTGAGGTTCTTTTTTTCAGTTTAGGGGAGGTTAAAAATGTAGGTTAAAGTCAACTTTGAAAAAAATCAAAGAAATATGTTTGTTTCCTCCGATTCCTAGGAGAAGGTAGCATTGTGGAAAGCCTTGTTCAAATCCCAGACAACCAGCCTCTGACCTCACCCCTCTCCTTCAGGCTTTCTCTCCCTCAACACTTGTGAAATGAGATCTGGACGCCCTGCAATGATTTTTACTCTGCCATTTTGCAAAGATGTTAATCCTATTTTCTTGGCTGTATTGTGCAATTGTGTGGGGCAGAGAAAGAAATTAAGGTAGCTACTCTATAACGTAACAGCGAAGCCAGAAATACTTTCCCTGGGTCATTGGGCTAGCTTAAAACAAATCCTTCCATGAGGGAGCCCCAGGGCAGGGACACCCACCTGTGGATATGTTTTTACCTCCCAGAAAGTCACAGAAGAACACTGTCTCCCAACATACACAGCATCCTACAGAGGAAAATGAAGGTGCATTTTCATATAAGCAATTATGTTCGCTCTTCCTAATATCAGCACCTACAAAAGTCCAAATTGGTCTTGTACAATGAACTACATTCTAACTTAATCTCACAGTCCCTTCTAATTTCAATCTCTAATGAATGCTTGGCACTCCTGTGCTTCCTTTCATAAAAAGACAAAGTTCCTGCTTCTCACTTCATAAAAATGGCAAGAACAAGTTAACCTTTAGCTAATATGGATAAGAAAAGGTTAATATGAGTGGAATGAAAACACAATTTCCCACAATTTTAATTTTACAGTGAAATACAAAGCTCTTTAGACTAGATAATTGTTAGTTTTTCTGGGTACTTATTGCATTACCCCACTTGGAAACCTATTAAGAATTAAAAGTAAACATGTCAAACAAGAACTGCTCCCTAATTAATACTAAGACAAGTATGAAAACATTCTTGAATATTAGGCTTAGTAGTATTGTATATTATACTGTCTTTGCTTATAAAAAGTTAAATGTTTCTTGAATGTAGACCCATAAAGATAGCTAAGTATGCAAAATATAGTCATGCATCTGAAATACCACAAGCCAATTCTGATAAGGTTGCATTGCCTATCTTCATTTTAAAGATTAATTCTAACTAGCCTCCTGTAAGAGAACTGATAAACAAGCACATTGATTAACACAAAAGTTAAATATATACATTTATAAACACACACACACACACACACACACAAAACAGAATGCAGAAAGTACCATGCCTAAAGTCAGAATTCAGTTGTGACAAGGAGACTTTAATCTTCATATCTAATTTCTGGCTTGAAGTTCCAAATACTGTGTCTCTGGGAGGAAGAAAGGGGAAGGGAAGGGAAGGGAAGAAAGATAGAAAAGAAAGAAAGGGAAAAGGAAAGGAAAGAAGGAAGGAGAGAATGGAAGAAGGGAGGGGGAAGGAAGGTGGTAAAATGCTTCACAGATCACTAGAATTCGCTGATGGTATGTAAAAGCAGAAATTTAAACCAACTACAAATACATAAAACTCAACTAAGCATACTGATCTCTTAAACTTTCACCCAACATTAACAGAAATATTCATTATTTTCTCAGAACTAAACCAAAGTTAGTTTTCCAAGAACAGAACCTTCCTTACTAAACCATCCACGCACATCAGTGTGCGGAATACCACAATGTGTGGGAGGGTTTTGGGTACTCCCTACCTCAGCCGTGCCTCTTGTGGGGAGTGGGAAGTAGGCAGTTCTCATAGGACCTCTGAGCATGGCTTCCTGAGGTGACACAGCTCCCATTCTTCTCATTCTTTGTGATATGGTATGCTTGGGTCTAATGAATTTTTTTTAAAGATGAGAAAAGCAAAGAGAATCATCTTGTATGGAGCAAGGATAATCCAACATCAGGGAGAAGTTTAGGCCAATGACAGACCACAATCTTTCACTCCCACAATTCAACAACAAAGGGTTTACCACATGACATGAGATGAAATCATAGGTCACTCACTTGCCAGGAGATTTCACACGCCAGGAGAGGAAAATAAATTTGCCTGTGTTACTCAGACAGCGACTAACATGCTAGACTATGGACTCATTCCATGTGGATGAAAACTCTGATCTTTGGGGTTCTCTGTGAACTGTTTGTCAAGTCAAATTACTGATTCCAGACAATAAATGTATCCTCTGCTCTGAAAAAGCCAGCATGTTTCTGAAAGTGCTTATCATGGTTACATGCTACCACACTTAGAAAGTCTGCAGCCTATTAATGGAAACATATGTAGAGTTACAGGAGGCAGATAGGTTGTAATGGGGAGAAAGAGTATCAACACAGATTTTAAAAGTCATAAAATGCAGGTTTTGTTCTTCAAGTCATTAAAAAAAAATCCCAAACCAGTCTGCTGTTTCATACAATAAAATACAGCAATGACAACCATAATAGTTCTGCCCTATCATATCAGAATAGAGAAAAGAAATAACAGGCTCACTAAAGTCTATGGAAATATGCAAGACCTAAAGGGCACAGCAATTCAGTGAGGGGCAACCTCAGATGACTTAAAATGGTTGGCACAAATAAAGGGCAAATTTAGTTTCATCTCATCTCCACCAAAATGGAGTCTTCAAACTCTTACTTTTCTCTCAAAGGTGTGGACACAAACCCCCAAAAGTAGCCTTGAATCTAACCAGCCACAGAAGGAAAGCAAGTAGCTGGATTTCAGAGTATTTATTCTCTGGTATTTGCCAACTTGTTGGAACTGATAATAAGCATTTTATATTAAAGCTGGAGTACATGATTCAGGAAAATCTTTGACTTAGAAGAAGAGTTCCCAACATTGCTACAATTCTATTAAGATATGATTTGACCAGCTATCAAGAGAGATGAAGAATTCTCCCTAAATTTGTGATAATACGCATGAAAGCAACTCACCCCCAGATAGTCAACAGTTGGCATGTCCATTGAAGAATCAAAGTCCATTCTCACTATATATTATGCAATGGAACCAACTAACTTCTGCATTACATTTTTTAACATTTTGCTTCTTGTTTTTATAACCAGAGTGTTGAAAATCCAATACACTCCTTCAAGGGGGAAATCTAAACAGTTTTTTGTCAGTAACAGCAACATACAGTAGTCTGGAACCTCCTTGAAGTTAATTGCAGCACAGCTCACTAATGAAACTTTCCGTCTATTAAATCTTAACAGGCATAACTATAAAAATGGCGCCAAGCTTTCTCCTGCTCTGGAATGTCCCAGCCAGCACTTTGTGACTTTTACCCTTTATCTTTGTAATTACAGTAATTATTGCAGAGTTGGAGTAGAATCAAGATCTAAGAATACAGATTTTTTTCCATCCAAACCACTTCTTTTTCATGTTTTCAGATGAGAAATGTTTCAAATGACCTACAGTAGATGCAGCAACAAGAGGACATGTAGATAACTATATTAACAATGTCTGGGCCCACTGGCATTTCATTGAATTTGAGAGTTCATACATGATGCACTGACAACTCAATAAAACTGTGATCTCTTGGTAAAACAACATCATTTCTTCTTATTGAAGCAATGAATTAATAAGAAGTAGTTTTATAAACAATACAAAAATGGAGGAATTATCAAGATCACTATTTTCAATTTCATAGTCCAATCAGCAAATATTCCCTTCTTTAAAAAATGAGTATTATTGTATATCAATGTTAGGAAGTGAAAAATCAAATATGCTGGACATGGTGTAATTTCAGCTACTCAGGAGACAGAGACAGGAGGATCACAGTTCAAGACCAACCTGGGTAAAATGAATGGTAGAGAAAAGGAAAAGTATCAAAGTTAAAAGTCTGGGACTTGCTAGGCAAATTTGAGGCTTTAAGTTCAATCCTCAGTTCTGGAGGGAAAAAAGTAAACAATGACTTTTTCTATATTATTTGTTCTCATGAGAAAATTTCCTCTATGCTTCTATGTTGGAAGGAAGATATAACTCTGTCCTATTTTCTTAAATGTGTACCAGTTCGTCCTAATATTAAAAAAGAAGTACTTTAAGATAGCACTCTGAGAAAGTACATTTATTTTGATATTGGTTCTAAGCCTTTGTCCCAAGGAGCAGCAGCTTGAGAAAGGAAATGTCTCACTAAGAGACCAGTTTAGGTATCAAATGAGGATGGAATCTATGCATAATGCAGAGCAGTTGTCTTTATAAATTAATGCACTGCTGCAGGATAAATGTATTTGCAGTATAATGCCCAGTGGGCTTTTTATTCCATCTCTATTTTCTCTTCATAAAGCAAGCCAGAGCCCAAAAGACAGCATGTACATATATAGTTTTGGCTATGATAACTAGGACATAAAACATGTTAATTAACTTCTGAAAAGTAAGTTTTGATTAATTTTATAATAACTGCCTTGGCACCTCAGTGATAAAGTGCATTTTTGAATGACCCTGCAGACCAAATTTTGCTTTAAGTGATCATCAGTTCTTACTTTAAGTATTATATGGTCATCTCTACAAGAGAACAGTCGACATGCATAGTCGACATGCATAGTATATATACCAAAGCACAGTTTCTCTAAATGTCATCAGGACATGGACCACCTGCATCAGAATTACACAAAGAACTTGTTAAAATTCCTGGGCCAACTAAACCAGTTGGTCAGGAATTTATGTTTTACCAACCTCCCTAAGTCATCAAAGCACCATTGATTACATACAACTCTGTTAAAGGAATTTCAGTGTGATTTTATTACCTTTCAATCGCTCCACTTATGGAATCATCTTCCTTGTCAACAATTTCCTTATTTGGCTCTTATCAAGTACAAGATGCTATCCTACATGCTGGAAGGATGGCAAGGATGAAGGCAGATGTATTCTCTAGGAGTTCATAGTTCAGTTGGAGTGATAAACCAAAGATAAATAGAAACACAGCCTAGCAAAGCCACACCCAAACAACGCTAGTAAGAATAGTCATTCAAGGTTATAATACTAGCAGTTCTTTTTATATATTTTATTTCTACTTCCCATAACTCTAGGTAGGTATAATTTTGTTACAAATAAAAGACTGAAAGTCTAGGTGACTTTCCCAGGGCCACATGGCTTGTAAATGAGAGATGTGGAGCAGAGCCCAGACCCTGTAGCCCCAAGGCAGTAGCTCTCTCAGCCCAGTATTCAGGCCTAACAGGTGCTGGCTGGCAGGGAGCAGAGCCGGGATTTAAACTTGCTCTTACTGATTAATGAACTTAACTCAGCACTGTCACTAAGCTGTAGGCCTAATGAGTAAAGTACTTTCTGCCACGAAATGTATAATGGGATGGGATTTTCTCCCAGGACAACCTCATTTGCAACAGAGCAAGGGTGTTAGACTAGGATTTTCTTTGTGTTGTTTCCAATACTCAGGAGCCAATTATTTTGTAAAGAGTTTAACATTCATTTTGGCCAAGAGAAAACTTATTTGAATTCTTTTCCAAGCCATGAACAGTGTCTAATTTTTTTCCCCAGTGCTAAGGATCAAACCAATGGCCTTATATATCTTATCAAGTGCTCCACCTCCAAGCTACCGCCTTGGTCTTAATTTTTAACTCATTCTCTAACACAGGTACAATTTAGGGCAGACTAAAGCAGATTATGACTCAATCATGATGCTACATTCTATGAATTTGAATAAATATGTAATAATGTGTATCTATCATTATGGTATAAAATGAGTATTTTTAATGACCTGAAAACCCTCTGTGCTCAGCTTATTTGTTTCCTTACCCAACCCATCCCCAGACCCTGGCGATCACTGGTCCTACTTACAATCACAATAGTTTTACTTTTCCAAAATGTCATCTCTTTGGAATCACACCGCACATAGCCCTTTAAAATTAGCTTCTTACACTTAGTAAAACTTAATTTAAGATTCTTCTGGGTGTTCTTTTCCAGCAGTGACTGGCTTTCCATGCTCTGTGTGTACCACAGTGTATCTATACCATACTAAAGGACATCTTGGTTATTCCCAGGTGTTGGCAATTATGAACAGGCTGCTGTAAACATCTCTATGTAGGTTTTCATGTGGATACAGGTTTTCAACTCTTTGTGTAAATGCCAAAGTACATAGTTGCTTGATTTTATAGTAAGACAACTTTTGTAAGAAATTGCCAAACTGTCTTCAAAGCTGTCCTACCAGCAATGAAAGAGTGTTTTAATTTAAATTTTATTGTAAAGGTGATGTTCTGAGGGGTTACAGTTACACAAGTAAGGTAAGGAGTGCATTTCTTCTTGAACAATGTTACCCCTCCCTCATTTTCTCCCCTCCTGACTTGCCTTCCCCCTAGTTGTAAAGCTCCTTTCCAACATAGTGTCTGGTGAGTATCACTGTTGAATTGGTTCACCCTTTGTCCCACCATCTGTGATTCTCCTTCCCTTCTCCAAATCAGATAAACTTATATGCAAGACAAATGATACAGAGAATAAACCAAAAGTAAAAGAATGAAAAAAGAAATAACTGCAAACAGCACAAAAGAACTCTTACTTCCGTTTCTTGGAGTTCATTTCAATAAACATCATTTTCTATGGCCATATGCACATAGCTATTGAGCCATTGTGATACTCTCCTAAGAATATCCTCCTTTATGCTCATTGTGCAATGCTTAGAGGACTGTTTAATTGTGCCCAAGTGTAATTATTTGTCTCTTACTATTTTCGTTGTCCCATATCCTTGCCAGCTTTTAATAGACTTAGTACATTCTAATAGATATGTAATAGCATCTCTCTTTTTTTTTTGGTCAGTTATAGGGCTTGAACCAGGGGCCTGGGCACTGTCCCTGAGCTCTTTTGCTCAAGGCTAGTGTTCTATGAATACTTTGAGCCATAGTACCACTTCTGTTTTCCTATGGTTAATTGGAAATAAGTCTCATGACCTTTCCTGCCTGAGCTGTCTTTGAATTGTGATCCTCAGATATCAGCCTCCTGCATAGCTAGGATTACAGCCATAAGCCACCAGCACTTGGCTCTCATTATTGTCTAAATTTGATTTTAATTTCAGTGGTAATATATGTTGTAAAGCATCATAGCATGTTTATTTTCCATATGTTTTTCTGCCATGATGTATTTGTTAAAGTCTTTGATCCATTTTTCCAATAGGTCATTGTCAACTATTATTGTTGTTGTGTCTATTGTGGTGGTGGTATTGGGAAATAAATTTTAGTAGAGGGCCTTCTGCATGCTAGACAGGTGCTCTGCAAACCTAAGCTATGACTCAGCCCAGCCAATTTCCTTCCTAATGATTGACATTTGTATAGTACTACTCTAATCGTGAATAACTAAGATTTTTTCCACCTACTAATAAGATTATTTTCCTTAGTTTTTAGATATTATAATTTGTCTTAGAAATTATTTCTTTTTCTGTGTTACTTGGAGTTTTCTCAGCTTTTTGAACCTGTAGTCAAATGAGAAGTTTTTGGTCCTTATTTTTTCTAGTACTTTTTAGTCTCATCCTCCTTCTTGGACTGTGATGACATGCATGTTAGACCTTTTATGTTTTATGTTTCTTTTCTAAAATCTATTTTTGTGGTTCCATATTCTCATTCATAGATTCTTTCTTCTGACTCCTCCATTTTGCTATTGAACCCATCACTGAGCTTTTCATTACTGTACCATATATTCTAAATTCTACTTGATTCTTCCAGGTCTTATCTAATTCTTTTCTGATAGCTTATTTTTTGGTTTTTATTTTTTAATTAAAGTTTCCTATCAATTTATTTAAGTATGATTATAATTGTTTACAACATCTCTGTCATGTCAGTCTTAGCATTTATGATAGGCTTGGTGGTGACTCCTTCCCCAGATTTTATCAAAACTTCATCCCTGGAGCCCATGAATGTTGTCATATTCAGAAGAAAGGGCTTTGAAGATATAGTAAAAAGATGAGAAAATCATCCTGTATTATTTGAGCAAGCTTAAATCCAATGATAGACATTCTTGTAAGAAACTTGCTGGCAGTGAATTGAGGGTAGGTTCATTATGCCTGGGGGGTGGTGAAAGTCCAACTCCTCACTAGTAATTCCCTGTGCCTCTGTCCTAGGAAGGGGAAGGATACAGCATAACTGTCAGTTAAGGATAAAATTGACCAGCAGTCATGAGTAGGTAGGGAGAAGAAAGGGGGAAAGTTGAGATCAACCTCCAGGTTTCTTCTTTGGAACAACTTAGGTAATGATATTATTTTCTAAACATAAAGCATGAGGGGAAAGGCAAGTTTGAAGGAAGACAAAAGCTTATTGTGCTCTTAGTAATAGTGAATTCCAGTGGCCAGTGTTCCATTCAGAGAGGGACAGTCTGCAAGGCAATTGCATATATCTGTGTGAAGATGAAGAGATTCATCTGGTGCTTTGCCCTGGGATTATTGAGAACATCCAGGGAAAGAAAGTGAAGAGTTAGAGCCCAGGCTCTTAAGCAGTGTCCTGAGGACCATCAAGTATTGAAGGAAGGAGAGACAGAGAAGCCAGCAAAGTAGATGGATAAGTAATGGGCAGACCATAATCACATAAAAGCAAGGCAGAGGCAACCCAGGATTCTCTGTGGTCCTATTGGGCTTCCAGGTTCTGCCTATCACCTTTGCTCCATATCTCAAATTTCCTTGATAGAAAACATAGTCCCTTAACCAGAATGATACTAGCCACAAATTCTAAAATAAAGTAGGCAAGGGAGCTTAGTGTTTAAAAGAAACAAGTGCTACTTTCTGTCAGACCTCCTCTGTGAAGAGAGGAGGGAAATCCCTGGAGAAGGAAGAAAGCTACTGCTACTTTCCATAAATAGGTAGGTCAGAGCAACTCTGAAAGATAATTGAGCCAAATCAATGAGAAGGACTCAAGAGGTGACTTCCACACAAGAAATTTAGTGACAGCACAAAAAAATGGAAGAAATAGTAAAAATAGCAATAATCATTCAACAACAAAAAAACAGATTCAAATTTTTCATGAAAACTCTGAGATTGTTTGTCTTTAATCATTAAATGGCATGAGAAATACTCCACCTTCACAGTTGGATTCTAACAACATGGATATTCCCAACATAGAGAGTGTGGCTTACATTTTCATTTAAGTTTCCCTTCCAGGACATTTTCCTCTTTGTATTTTCAAGGTTGGTTCTCTACAGACACCACAGGAGGCCAGAAGGCACTTAACAATAATAATAACTGTAGCTGACATTTATTAGGCACTTAGCTATGGACCTTGCCCTCTGCAAAACTCTCTTTATATAATTTATCTAATTTAATCCTCCCAATAACCCTATGACATAGGCATTTTCATGCCTGCTATGAAGAGTCGGAGGCTCTTATGTCTACTTGATAGAGAGGTTAAGTAACTTATCAAAGCTCAAATTTGTTTCAACTGACCTCCCATCAGTACCCACTAGGATCAGCATTCTGTGACATCGTTTCCATTTGGCCAGGGGAGAACCCAGCCTGGAAGGATGGCAGCCAAGTATCTCAGATACACATAGTCATTCCATCACCAAAGAACCTCTAAGCTGCTAACCTGGCTGGTTCTATTTCTCCAGCCAATAATTTCCTGAAATAACAGATTTTTCTCTAGGCAAATGTTAACTCTACAGCAAATACCCAAGTCCCTTTGTCATGTGACATGGAGGGGTCAGGATTCTGAGACTGTACTCAAAATTTGGAGATATTCAGTTATTATACTTCTGCTTAAGTACACTTCCAACATAGCATGTGGACATGTACAAAAGAGGAGACTGACTCTGAGCCAGTCCAGAAGATTTTATGCGGTAATGCAAGCTGCATGGTTCTGAGGACATTTCCATTCACTGTTTCACTATTTAGTAATTAAATCATGTGTGAGCACTTTCTTTAGGCCAGGCACTGTGAGGATTCAAAGATGAACAAGATGCTTTCTTGCCTTTGGAAAACCCAACACCCTGGTAAACAAGTTATTAAATGCCAAGTACAATTACAGTACTAGGAATGTCGTCTTGGGGATCCTAAGAGCCCATTAACCCAGCCAGTGGAGTCATAGAAGGAGAATTCTTAAAGGAGGACAATCCCCAAAGTTTTAAAAAGCCTTAAGTAATGGATGTTACCAGCATTTTCAGGAGGAAAAGGGACAATCTGGGCAGAGGAAATAGCTGGAACAAAGGTTTGGAATTGAGAAAAGTAGGAGCAATGTGGAAAAAAACAAGCATGGTCAGCCCATCAGGGAAAATGGAAACATTGTAACAGATGAGCCTAAACTAGAGTTCATTGTCCCATTAAAGACTGTCTCAGTCTCTCTTAAATCCTGTTAAGTGTGATATGAAGCCTAAATCCTAAGTAGAAATGATTTCTGAATGGACATCAGCAATGTGAGGAACATGTTCTAGGTTTTAGCCAATCAAACCAGAAACTTACAAGACAATCTAGAAAACTATTATGTTCATTTCTCTTGGAAAGGAGGGTTGTACTCACACAGATTTCTCGTATCTCAAATAAAAATTAATTCTGACTTGTGCATGTGGGTGCGTGCATGTGTATGCACACTTTCTAGTTCAGGACTTAAACTCAGCTTGGGCCCTGTCCCTTAGATGTCTTGTTCAAGGCTAGCACTCTACTACTTGAACCACAACTCTGCTTTGAGCTTTTTGATGGTTAACTGGAGATAAGAGTCTCATGGAGTCTCATGAGTATCATGGATTCTCCTGTCTGGGCTGGCTTAGAACTGAACTATGATCCTCAAAGCTCAGCTCCTGAGTAGCTAAGACTACAGGTACAAGCCACTAGCACCCAGGTCTCTACTTCTGACTTTAAAAAGCAACTAGACCTCCACACATACTGCACATATGTAAAGGGCACAAAGACAGAATGTATATGCTACAGAAGTTAAAAGAAGTGAGGGAAAGGGGTAGGTTAGAAGGGATAGGTGAGAATGTTTAAGGAATGGGTGACATTGATCAAGAAGTACTATATTCATAAACTACTTTGTTGAATGGCAACCCCTTTGTGCAACTACTTATAGATAATAAAATAGTTTTATAAAATTATTAATCACTGAATATGGAAGCCTACAAACAATAGTAGCTTGAGATTTTAAGAAACTATGTTTCTCCTTCACAAAAAGATGTGGTGGTATGTATGAAGGCCAAAGCTTATATGGGCTTCCCAATTATTGCTCCAAGGCTAGGTTCCTGTATTTCTGATTCACTATCATAGTACACATTTCTTCCACTTCCCTCCTATCCTCAAAGTTTCTAATGGTCCCATATGTCAGCTGCACTTGAATGAATACATCTCTGTAGCAAAGCAGAAAAATGAAGGAGGGAGGGCAAAAACTGCTCTCAATTATTCCCCCTATTAGTAGGATAGGCTAATTGACTTTAAGTAGCTTTACTTTTCATTAGCCAGGATTCAGTCACTGGTTATCACCTCAGTTGCACAGGAATCTGGCAACAATGCTTTGCATTTTAGGTGATCATGTGATCAGCCTAAATCAAGGTTTCCTGAACAGACAATAAGCTGTGTCTCATACAAGCCACTACAAACCATTCTAAACAAAGCAAACACAAGCCTGGTCCTGAGGACCCTCAGAGGGACACTGAACAATGAATGGCATGATCAATCTGGGTTTCAGGATGATTACTGGAACCCTAATGTATGAGAGCACTAGCAACCACTTGCTATGTCAGCTTCTATGGCATCCACATGGCCAGCACAATGGCTAGATCATAGCAAACAATGAGCAAATAGCAAGGCTGGCAACAAGAAGGATGAAAGTGGCTACAACAAAGAGGGTCTGACTCAAATAGAGTAGCAGTAGGAATAGGGCAGATAATCATAATTAAGCAATGACATGGATATTGAATTTAGACACAGGATGGAAGTAAAAATGGATGAATAGCACTTCATGAATTCAACATAATCATCAAAATAGGAAATATAGAAGACTATGGAGTAAAGAATAAAAATGAACTAGCTTGTAGAGGTGGTAATCTTGGGCTGTCCACAGCCATCCTAATGTTGTTATCCAAAGAGTTGGCACTACTCCTTTTGAATCCAAAGAGACTTCATTTGAATATGTATATCTGGAGTCACTGGACTCAGGACATGTCATTGTAGAAAGTAGTGTGAAAGATGGAAGGTGAGCGAGGGAGAAGAGGATAAATTCTACAAGATCTCTAGTGTGTAAGTGCTAGAGAGAAGAAGCACAACTTTGAGAGAGTAATCCAGGAAAATTAAGGGAAAACTGGGGAGAGATACAATCAGGAAGCCAGAGGTAGATACAGATGCCAAAAAAATTAATACCCAATATTCCAGCAAGATAAAGCAAAATGGGAACTTAAAATGCTATTGAATTTTACAATTAGTAACTTCTTCTAAGTTAGTCTCAGTGAGGATGGGTCAAAGCAAGGTATATTAAAGAAAATGAGGAAATAAAGACACAGAAGGTAGAGGATAAAATAGGGATGGAGGTAGTTAGAGGTGGATATATATTACACAAATTCGACCAGAAAGATAAAATAGCTTAGCAATAAAACTCAAACTGTGTGGGAATCTCACTTAATTTTAGATTCAACACATTCACATTTATAAAGTACTAACTTTATGATAAGAAATGTGCTGGAACTTTCACATACTTAATTTTTATTATGTAAAGCTGGTGATCTTTATAGTAAGTGAACAAAGTTAGGGAATATTTTTTTCCTGGCAATAGAATAAAAGTTATCTGGATTTTTTAAATAACTGGAGTTCAAAATAATGTAATTTTCATTAGACATCTAGGCACTGAAATTTTTCTTACCCTTTATTTTTGTAATTATTCACTTGCTCAGTACATTAAACAACAATTTTGTTAACCAATATATGTTGCTTATTCCTTTTTTACTACACTTTTCGTGGCTTTGTGGAATCACTTGGGAAACATATTCAAAATATACTGCACTGTTTATCTAGCTTTGTCTGTGGCTTTTTATCCAATTCCAGACATTCCATAAATAAAACTCTCTGTAAGAGCCACACATTGTTTCAGAAACAGACTAAATGGCACACAGATATGTCTGGTCCATATCTGTCTTTTTTGGTTCATATTCATGCACCATTTTGTTTGCAAGACTGGCTCAAAGTGCATCCTAACTGCTAACAAACAGAAAGTTTATCTTTATTTTCATATCACACTTAACAATGCCCTGTCAAATAAGAAAATAGACTCTCAAGTTAGAAAGTAAAAAATCCTGAATTAATGTTACCTCTTTTACCTTTTCATTCCATATTTTGGTCTCTTTGCAAATCCTACAGTTTGCCTCCTGCCATCTTTCACAGCTCCTCCTTCATCTTCCTTCTTTGCCTAGGTTCTGATTCTATCTACTTTGCATGATTACAATATTCTAATATTCTGGTTCTAGTTGTTTTTCAAGGATTTTTTCTAACATTGTCTTTGCAATCATCCAAAAGTTGGAGAGTCATAAGGGACCCTTCTCTAATCAGTTAGAAGAGGCTCAGAGGTCATTATGTAAACAGCATCTCATCCCCAACCCCCACTTCCACTTCTTGGGTCATCATAGAAACCCCTCGCCTCTGCATTATGTTATTGAAACCAGAATATTAAAAGCAAACTCTAAGGAAAAATCTTTCTTGTCTTTAACCTCTAAATTTTCTAGTATCAGAATGGAACAACTTCTATTCTACCAAGAAGACATGAGTCCTTTTTATTCTGACATTGCCCTTTATCTACCCCTTCTCAAGTGAAAGTCAACCATTCTTAGGTTGTAAAAGGCTGTAAATCTCCACATGTACTGTCTATTTTTACTCCACAGAAAAACTAATTTTTACTAGCTCTTTTGTTCCATATTAGCTAGTTCCTACACTGCTACCATTCTCTGCCGTACTCAGAATGAGTTCTATTATTTGATTGTCACATACTAGTGCGGCACTAAAGAACATTTATAATACCTCCCAAATGGTCAGATATGGTAATTCCCAATGGCCAAGTAGAAATAAAATGTGTGGCTCCTGAACCACCTTTCTATTAAAAACCTCCACTGAAATATTGAAGTCCCTGCAAAGTCGACAGTACATGCTACAAATGGATGAGCACTTTTTAAAGGTCAGCAAGTCTCTTTCTCTCCACATCTCAAAAACTCCCATTGAGATAGATGGGGAAATCCAGTGGCCATTTGGAGACACACAACAGGGCATTGGTTTGTCAATAGAGGCAGGCACATAGAACTTGCCCCGGGTTAAATGTCTATGTCTATGAAAATTCCATCCTGTTTTTTCCCCTATTCACCCCAACTTTATTTCTATGGTGACATTACTTGTTTTAATAGCTCTTACAGGAGATGACATTTTCAAAATCATTTTTCTTAATCAAGATACTAGTTACAATAGGGTGGGCTTCAAGAATAAACAATTTTGAGGTCACATTGCTAAAGATGAATAGTAAGTGACAGATTAAGTTATTTGGTAGAAAAGAGAAGTAGGACCCCTAAATTGTGCCTCTGCTATTGGCTTATGATCCTGGCTGCACAGGCTTTGTCAATTCCTCTGACCCCCAATCAATAACATTCAGAATATCCCTTCTTTGTACTCTAGAAGAATGTAGTATAAAAAAGAATATTTAATTTTTAAAAGATGTTTTAGTAGAAAATGATACATAACCTAAGATAAAGAAATACTTTTATATATGCCTTCTGATTATTTTATAAATTCACAATAATCCAGAGCTCTTTCTGAAATTTGTTTAGGAATCTTTCTGTGGACCAATAAAAAAAGATTGTCTTATCTCTTATTTAAAAATAAATGATCAAAGGATCATGAGTGTAAAAAGATTTGTATAACTCTTTCCTTCCTAAATGGGACATGCCACTCAGACTGGCAGGAAGAGATTTGTCTTTTTCTGAAACTCTCCTGTTTTATTATGACTCCAAACTAGTTAAAACACTGGTTTTTAACTGGTATGTGTTAATGAATAGGAGTCTCCAATTGTGTTAAGTAAAATAAGTCAGGTCTATATGTACCAAGAGTGTATAGGATATTGAGTTTAGTAGGCACTTGTCTGAGAATATGCCCTAGCTGATAATTTTTAAGACAAAATTCTTACTCTTTAGTTATCAAATTATTTGTCTCTCTCACACATATAAATACACATAAACATACGTACATGCATGCACATGTGCATACACATGCACACACCCACACACCAGTTAAAAATCTGGGTGTCTGAGAGGCTGCTATTAGTTGAACCCAGGATAGATTCCAATATCATCTTAGCAATTAGTTCTCCTATAATGTGAAAGAAATCAAGACAACACAATTTTCTAATTTGTTAGTGTTATACAAAATCCATATTTCTCATTCTCATTTCTGGCCTTCATATTATTGGACCAAATGCCAGAATGTTAATAGACCTAAGCCATAACATGTTAGCCACTGACATTACACTAGGGTTTTATTTTTATATGATTATAATTGTTTTTTCTTTGAATTCTTCATCAAATCAATCATTGAGATCCACAAATCTCAGCAAGTCCCCTGACTGTAAACTTCAGTAACTGAATTTTTTGCCTTTATGAATGAGCCTTGCTCAGGCATAAAAGCATGGGCTTAGAGTCAGTGGGGTATGCAAACCCCATACCCACTTAACAGGTGTCGGAACTTCTGTAAGTTACTTGTATTTTAGCCTACTTGTAAAATGGATACAACAGTACTACCTGCCAGGGCTATGTGAGGTTGAAATGAGATCATCTGGTCAAAGTGCTTCAGCTATAGGTCTCCTTAAATGCAGCTGTATCTTTATTACTAGTCTGGTTACTTTATTTTCTATACAGCAGTACTTCTCAACAAGGTTCACAGACAAACTGCATCGGAATTAACCAGAGTTTATAAAATAATGTGGAATCTTGGTCTCCATTCCCAGCATCTCATTCAATAAGCCTAGGATGAGTTTTAGAAACTGGTAGTTTTCTTTTTTTTTATTAACTTTTTTGTGAACATGCCGCACAGAGGGGTTACAATTACATGAGCAAGGTAATGAGTACATTTCTTATCAAGCATTGGTGCCTCCTCCTTTGTTTCCCCTTACCGTCCCTGCCCTACCATCTCCCCTCTGCACCCCCCAAGTTGTAAAGTTTGTTTTTTGACATAGCATCTTGTACATTTCATTGTTGCAATGGGTCCACCTGTATCCCTATTTAAACAATTTGTTTTTTCCCTTCCCCTCCCCAGATTATACCAACATCAAATACAGTGAAAACAGGGGTTATACCATGGGGGAGGGACATACAAAGCAACAAAAAAAATCACCTTATAAATATGTTAGAAACAATAGCAAGAAAGAAAAACCACTTGAGTCCTTATCTTGGGGTTCCTTTTGCTCCTTACTTCTGCTGCGTCCACATGTCCTAGAACCCCAGTCTCAATGGATATGAAAGGCATTTGGCTATTGGCTAATATCTGTTTACTTGTCTCATTTTCTGTGCTAATCAGTAAACTATCTTTAACTTGATTTCTTCTGATTGGGTCTGGATCTTAGTTTTCTACTCAAAAATTCAGACAATTCATGTTCGAGAGTCATGAGCACCTGTTATCTGTCAGGTGCCCACCATCTGAGCCTCAACAACTAAATTCCACATTGGAGCAACCTTAGAGGGTGCATGCACCCACTCCACCTCACTCTAAAAGCTGACACAGGAATGTTCTTCTCCTTCACACTCCCCGTCCCTAGACCTTGTACATTCTTGTGAACAGGTGTGTTCATGGGCCTACTTTCACACGTGCACACATATAAACAAACAAGAACAAGCTCAGCCAAACAGAAACACCTACATAGACTTTGAATTGCTTGAGAGAGAAGTGCAAAGACCGATGGTGGAAGAGCTGGCTAAGGCAGCAGTAGTGGTCCAGCCATTGATATTGTGGCCAACAAACCTGACAATGTATGCAGTCCTGGTGATGAGAAGTACCCCCGCCGTTGCCCTTGCCAAGTTTGGATAAAAAAATGTCTTTGATAAGGTTGGAGAAAAGTGGCTTTTTTAGCATTAAGATGTCCCCCAATTATGCTAAAAAGTGGACAATCTTAGGAATATTTGATAAGGTTCAGCAAAGAGACAAAGACTCAGCCAGCATACTAACATGCCAGAACTAGGCCACATTTGGTCAGTCTATTTTTGCAAGAGAAAGTTCGCTTATCTTGAAGATGCGTCACCTTGGACCCAAACCGTCAATGCTACTGCTTTTTATTTCCTCCATGTGGAACTTGATAACCATTCTCAAATTCTAGGTTCATCAGGTAAAGCCAGATGGAACTGACTGAACCTGATGATAACAGGCAAAGAAACAAAACCTGAGGTGAAGAGAGGCTGTGGTAAAAGGGGAGGGGTGGGGGATATAGGGAATGAGAGAAGAGATACAGAGGCCACAGGAGTCTCCTGAGGAAGATGTAAGTGAATGGGAAGACTTCATATTATCTCTGGCTCTCTCTTCCTTATTTCCTTCCTTCCTCTCTTCCTCTCCTCCCTTTTTCTTTCTTCCTCCTCCCTCCTTCCTCCTTCCTCCTCCCTTTTCCTATCCCTTCCTTGCAACCAGTCTGTCCATTGGAGATTCTGGCCAGACCTCCTGCATGCAAATTTTCCATGAAATATAGGTGTGCATTGCTCTTCGGAGGAAAGACTAACAGATTTGGAGGACAAGTTCAAATCAGAGGCACAAACAAGTTAGGAGTTCTTTTAGCTGAAGAGCTTTATTAACCATGCTTCTGCCACATCACAGACAATTCTTTTACCATCTGGAGTCTGTTCTTTAATGCATATTGGGGGGATAAACATTATGAACTGCATACCCTATGCCAATCCCCCCTTCTCCCTTTATATCATGAGTCTCATTCTGTTCTAAGATCCTCCACCTCTTCCACATGTAGCTATATCTTAGGACACCCTGATGTCTGTTCCAGCCCCAGAAATGGGACTGGCTGTTCTCAAAATGATCACGTTCCTCTGCAGCAACTCTGGCCCATAAGACATGAATGAAGAGCTTCAGGAGAGTTCTTAGGGAAAATGTCTCTCACTTCTAGGAGAGAGCCATAGGGGTAAAATAATTTTTCATCTTCCTCTGGAACTATTTGGGCTTTGTGTAATACGTGAAATTGAGGCAGCTGTCTTCCCACCAGCCTGAAGATGATGGAAAGGCCAATGATATGTAACTGGAAGGTCTTGCTGATAATGAATAAACTAATTCTGAAATCATCCCACAACTCTGAACTAAAGGAATGTATTTACTTGTCATTAACAACACTGAGTTGACTTGCCTATTAATTTGCCCTTTAATACATCCAACTAATAAACTGGAAATAACAATACCTTAAAAGAATACTTATAGGATCTAATTGAAATAAAATATATAGAAATATATTGTGAAATGTTCAGTACATAAAACTAGCATATTATCATTATTACTGAGTGCTGAATTCTTGTCTTCTACATGTTTATGTCCATGTTTTCTTTGAGAATTTTAAAACAAAATAACTTTCAAATATTACCTCATTATAATGAAAAGATGTAAAGACTGAAAATAAAATATTCTCTGAGGAGATGGTCTGCATATGTGTTATCCTCCTTAACAGGAAGCCTACCCTGGCTCTTCAACCTAAAAGTGCCTAAATTACGTTAGCCTTCCTTGAATGTTTCCTTTTACTACTGTCCTTGGCTTCTGTGTGTTGTTTACTCTCTGTGCACTCTTAAACTCCTATTGTAATCCCATCGACTAGAATAACGGTCAATAGCAAAGGCAGGGATAATCGATGTCAAAATATCATCTCAAATTGGTCGTGGCCTCTCACAGCTGCGCCACTTTCTAATTCACTTGGAACTTTATGGATAGCTTTTCTCTCGCCCATCACAGAGCAAATCACAGCATTGAGAAGGTTGAGCCAGGACTATACTCTGCTCTTCTCTGGTTCTATTCTAGGTGTGTTTTCAATTGGAGATTTAGAGCAAAACAAGACAGTGCCTGAAATGCCTTTCATTTTTAAATGATTAGTAAATAAGAACAAACCTCTAAGACAGAGCCAGTACACATAGTCTAGCTGTTCCTCCAGCTGTGCTGACTAGTATGATACTCGAAATCCATTATGATCTTATTTCTAATCTCAGACCAGGAGATTGTCCCCTAGCAGAACAAACAAGAATGATTTTCTTGTTATTGCTCTCCTTCACCCCCTCTCTCTCTCTTCTCTCTTTTTTTCTCCCCTCTCCCTCTTCCCTTCCTCTCTTTTCTTTTCTTCTCCCTTTCTTCCTTCCCTCTCCACCTTTCTTCTTCCTCTCCCTGTGTGTGCCTCCTTTTCTGGTGTGTGTATGTGTGTGCATGTGTGTTTTATATGAATAATCAGCTCCTAAGACTCCATGGGATCTCAGAGCTAACTAGACCAGCATCTACCCTGGAAACTTCCAAACGTCAAAAAGAGATCAAATGATCTGCTAACTATCACATATCTTGCCCAAGACTATAGGCAGAAGCAGTAGAAGTAACCACAACAAGCAGCTACCATTTATTAGTTCATATTAAGTGCTTTGCATTCATTAATTGGAGTCTCAGGAAAAGCCTGTATAGTAGATACTATTTAGTGTCTTTTATAAATGAGAAAGGGAACCCTTAAGTTATAAAATATAGGCTGCAATGCTTGGTAAGAAATGTACGCATTATCCTGCCCATGTAATTGTAACCCCTCTGTACAGTATGTTCACAAATAAAATAAATAAATAAATAAATAAGTTATAAAATATAATTCTGCGATTTATCAGCCAACGGTTTGATAGCAAGCAAAGATACTTTTCAAGGCAGGTAACTCTAAAGTCTATGTGCATAACCTCCTGCCAGCCTATATATTACACCAGATGCTACAAGTCTCTACGCTTACCAAGACAGCACTTACATTCCAAGGAAAATGGAAATTAGAATAAGATATTGTATTTTAAACTTTTATAGCTCTTCATGGTTACTGAATTCTAACCAACACACTAGAAAATATTATACAGAAAAATGAGCCTCGTAATATGGTCTAAAGCTACTTAATAGTTGTGTATATTAAAATAGCATCTAGCTAACGCATAACTCTCCAAAGTATATATCTTCTTTTATTTAAACTCTACAAGATGGTTAGAAATAAGAAATTCCTTCTCTTTAAGTATTAAAACACCTTGACTTTATCCTTTCAGATCTTTCCTATTTATCAGGCTGACATTTTGAAATTTGGGTTTGCTATGAAAATAGCTTATCCAATGAAAGAGCATTGTGTGGGACCAATGTCTTTTTTGAGCACTGTGACTCCTGCTTTCATTGTTCTGTTTTGCTGCAGAATTACCATTGCTATTTTTAAATCTCTGCTGTAGACTTGTCAGCTGTGAACCACTCTCTCTTGGCTCATGGGTTCTGGATGCCTTTCTAGCCCTACTGATGAGCCATCCCATGTGTAAGATTATTATGGCTTTTCATCTGTTTATAATTGTTTCTCAAAAACTAGAAAATTGTATTTGTGCCCCACTTTTTTTTTCTCCCAATCTACATTACCACTGTGAATGAAGTAACAGCCTGTTATGCTTAAACAATTAGCATAATGCAGAGGACACTTAAGCCTCCTATATGCTGCTAATAGAAGACCAAATGTGGCTTTAGAAAGAATACTTAAAAGAATACGTGTAGGACCTAATTGAAATAAAATATATAGAAATATATTGTGAAATGTTCAGTACATAAAACTAACGTATTATTATTACTGAGTGCTGAATTCTTGTCATCTACAACTTTTTTTTGGGGGGGGGAGTCCGGTCGTGGGGCCTGAACTCTGGGCCTGGGCGCTGTCCCTCAGCTCTTCAGCTCAAGGCTAGTGCCCTACCACTTGAGACACAGCGCCACTTCTGGCTTTTTTCTTTTTGCTTATGTGGTGCTGAGGAATCGAACCCAGGGCCTCATGCATGCAAGGCAAGTGCTCTGCCACTGAGCCATCTTCCCAGCCCCTCTTCTACAACTTGATGTTCATGTTTTCTTTGAGAAATTTAAAACAAAATAACTTTCAAATATTACCTCATTATAATGTGGCTTTAGAAAGTTAAATAAAAATGTGTTTTACATGAGATAGCAATAGATTCCAGCAACCCTCTTTGCAGACATATGGCTGACATAGAACCATACCACTGGTGCTTCCTGAGGGGTAGCCAGCTTTTGCCTGAGGCCTGGGCTTCTGTGGGATGATTACACGTGCAAATGTACTCAGTGTATTGGGGTTATCATTTCATGTTAATGTGATGTTGTGATCGCATAATGTCCATCTCTTCTACCTAGTCCCAGAATATGGTTCTGTTGTATCCCTTGCTTCAAAGCTTATACAGTATTTTTCATCATTCATTAATTTGCTCAGTTACTTCTTTCTACACTCACTAATTTAGCAACTGATAAGCCAAGTTTTACAGACCCTTTTTCTAATTTCAGCACAACATTATCAAAATTTCTGAATTGAATTCTGTACCTCTATCTTTTAATGTCAATAAGGGCTGAACTCTAAGAAGAGAAAGTATAATACAGAGGTTCTTTTCATGTACTCTAAAAATGTAGACTTGAATTTTTACACTACCACTTAACTACTTCTATGATCCTGGGGAGACTACTTAAGTCCTCTGGGCCTCAGTTTCTTCATCTGTAAAATAATATAAGCATAACACCATCCCCATAGGGTTGTTGTAAAGATTAAATAAGTATAGAAAAGCCTCAGAACCAAAAACTTAGTGTTTCCTGTTGCAGTGATAAATCACATAACTTATCTCAATCAAATCTATAATGCAGACATTATTTTTATTATTTAAATATGAGGAAAAAAATCAAAGCTTTGAAAGGTCAACTACCTTGCCCAAGATTGTGTAGGTACAGTTAGGAGTGAAACCAAGATTCCAACTCAAGCACTCTGCCAACAGAGCCCCTGGGTTTAAGAACTCTACTAGCTGTGCTTAATTTGGATTGGTCAGTTGTGGCATAATCTGATCTGGGTAGTTTAGTTCATGGAATTGTGTAAAAGTAAACAGCTCTTTGGAAAATAAAATATGCTGATCAACAGCCTGTCCCACTACCATATAGAAAGTGGAAAGTATTGATTAGCTAATTATACTCATTAATTTCTTTTTATTTTCTCATGGGTTATTTTTTTCTTTTTTTGCCAGGCTGAGGCCTTGAGTTGAAGGCCTGAACACTGTCCCTGAGACTCTTTGTGCTCAGTACCACTTCTTGCTATTTCTTAGTGTATTGGAGATAAGAGTACCATGGACTTTTCTATCTGGGCTGGCTTTGAACCACAATCCTCAGATCTCAGCTTCCTGAGTAGCTAGGATTACAGGCATGAGCCACAGGCACCTAGCTATTTTCTCCCATTCTTACTGGGAACCATGGAATTTTCCTGCACTTTGAAAGAGAAAAGCAGCAAAATGGAACTCTAACCTTAATGAATTAGTTCCTATTCGTGACCCAGTTTTATTCAAATAGAACAAAATTAGATCAAGGGTTGAAATCTTTTTTGAGTCTTTAAGTATATATAGATATAGAGTCAAAGACAAATGCTTATAATTCTTAATGGAAATGGTATGGAAAAAATATTGAAAAATAACAAGTAGACAATGAGATGATAAACTGCTCTGTCTTCAGCTCTATACTATCCCTGCTCCTGAGTGTAAAACACACAGCAGAAGTAGGGCAGGGAACATGGTTTTATTGGCAGGTTTCACATCTGCTAGGGATTATCTGTCACACTATGTGGTTTGATACTCCATGAAATGGAATTATCTTTGTTCAAAAAATAAACATGGGTCTTATACATTGCTTGGCTAGTTATTTTAATTAGAGTAATGTGAAATATAATTATCTGTTGAGTAGACTGGTGCCTTTTAGGTACATTATCTAATTTAACCTATAGAGAAGTTCTAAGAGTAGTTAGTTTGCCTGTATTACAGTTAAGGGAACTAAGCTGAGGTACAAGCTTAAGTATCTTACCCAAATGTGGCAAGGACATTCAACTTCTCAGCAAAACTTGTGCTCTCCCTCTTATTTCCCCTCCCCTTTTTTGCTCAAGCTAGCACTTTACCACTTTGAGTCACTCCTCCACTTCTGTCCTGTCAGTGGTTAATTGGAGATGAGAGTCTCATGGACCTTCCTATCCTGGCTTTGGAGATGAGAGTCTCATGGACCTTCCTATCCTGGCTGGCTTCAAACCATGATTCTCAGATCTCAGCCTCCTGAGTATCCAAAATTACAGGCATGAGCTATCTGTGCTCAGCTATGTGTCCTACAGAATTCTCAGAATCAAGGTAATCTATGAGAAATGGTTGCCATTGATGGGCTACATTTCCTCTGTGTCTTGGTGAAATGTGATTAATTCTTACTAATAGGAATAGAAATGTTATGTATCTTCCAACCTAGTAGTGACTCACAGTGCCATCTCCAAAACTCCCTAATTAGGGAGCTTTGTTAGTTACAGAAAACGCTAGCATTCTAAGAGACAGAAGAACAAAGGAGGATCATCCTCAGTCACGGTGGGAGAAGAGCTCATCGGGAGCACCAGCACTGGATTGTTATATGAAAGAGAAATACAATTCGGCCATACCAAAGAACTGTTTATTTGGGTGTCTGTTTGTTCTATGCCCAAAGTAAGCAGAATTATCCTAACTACTGCTTAAGATTATCCTCGAAGAGCCAGGAAACAAATTAAGGCATTCTGACTCCACAGTCTCTTTCTTAAATGTACTGCTAGACTCGGTCAGGAAAGGAGGCAGGAAATGCAAAGGGAGATGGAAATAGTGTTAAGAGGCCAGGTTTACTTGGGTCTCACTGCGTAATATTTGGCTGTGGTTATTTGGTGTTAAAAATTTATATTATCTTGAAATGTTTACATAGGAAATTCACATTTGTTCCTTAAAGTTGACCATCAGTTCACCTTTCTAAGATACCACCCTAAAAAACAGTAAGATTTAACAAAAAATACTCTAGCAACATTCCTGAGTGAACTAAAGAAATCTTTATATTCTCTAAAATTGAGAAGTATACCCATAGTGCAGCCACTCAAGCCCCATAGCCTGCAAGATGACAATCACCAATGGATTTAGGTGTTAACTCCCATAACCTAGATTTCCAACTTCCTTCCCCCCTGTCTCTCCCACTCTCTCTCTCAGCCATCTTGGTTATCCAGACTAATGCATACCTGTTTTATGGGCTAAATTTCTTGGATGGTTATGATTTTGAAATCTCTGGCCTCAGAGTGCTATAATTACCTCCTGATGATGTAATTAGTAACAAAATTTAATGGAGTATCATGGGACACCTAGAACCTTTCCAAATGCATCTACCTCATTTATAAAGGGTGTTGAACTACTTTGCTGACCAACTACCCATAAAACTGGGGCTCCCAAGGTGACAAAATCCACTCCCTCCCGGTGAATACTGCACATTGACCTACGCAATAATGTTAGGTTGAAGAATATTATAAATGTTGTCAGTGACCAGTAACTCACAAGCACTCTCATTACCTTACCAGCAACAGAGGCAGGTGTGCTAAAGTTAGCACCCAGGGATACATTAGACATGATGTAGGGAATTAGTCATTAGTCCCCATAAGGCATGTTTTTTCCCACTGTGGTGATGTGTAAGGTTTAACGTGAGAGCTTCAGTGTGAGAGCTAAGCCATTCTCTGGCAGCTTAGATGCTTTCTAATGAGAGCTCCACAGTCATCTGAGTTCATGTAGGATGGGGATTGTCCTCTCAACCCTGCTCCTACTTCCTACTCCATCCCAATGAAGGTTGGTAAAAGAAAACTAAGCACAGTCCTAACATGATGCTATAAAGGCTTATTAACCCAGACATAGACACAGACACAGACACACACAGACACAGACACACACACACACACACACACACACACACACACACACACACACACAC
>NW_012267221.1:25118249-25293542 GCF_000151885.1 Dipodomys ordii
ACACACACACACACACACACACACACACACACACACACACACACACCTTCTTGCTTGCATCTGTTTGCTTTTCCAGGATTTTGAAGTATGAAATTAAGGAAACCAATTAAAATTAATTCAGAACATTAAAAAAACTTAGGTGGCATCAGCTATAATAAAGTCAAATATAACAGCAAAAAAAATTGATAATTGGATAGCAGTTTTACCCAATTAGTGAAGGCAGCAGTTAAGATCTGGAAGTTCTTTGGGATTTTTGGGAAAATTTTGGAGTTAGTTTAGCAAACCAATGGACTGATGTATTAAATGGGCATGGACACACAAATGAACAAATAAATTGTTTGGGTGTTATGGATGGGACCAGCTCTACTATTTAAAGTCATCCATGGCTTGGAAAGGAATGGAAAAATTGCTCTCAGGTAGAGGAAGTAGACAGAAATGATATATGACTTACCCAGAGTAAGAAAATTATCCAACAGAGAATGAGTGAGAATAAAATTTTGCAACATTAGGAATCTCTTTAAGAACAAAAACCAGATAAATAATATTGCGTGGGAAATTGAGGCATTTCCCCAAACAAATATGAAATGGTATTTCAAATGCTCTATCTAATCCAGACTTGAGTCTGGCCTTAAACATCAGAATTGGATTGTAGAGCCTAGAAGAAATTCCAATGAAAAACAAAGGCTCCTGCTACCTTTCAGGGCTTTCTTAGACATTGAAACTCTCTTGAGGAGCAAAGACTGGTTTTAGTCTTGGGGTCATCTTTCATGACCATGTTATTTTAAGCTAGTCATGTATCTCCTTTGAAAACATAACACTCCCTGCTCCCATTTACTTCTTGGAGTATGGAGATTATATGAGATAATGTAGAAGATTCTGCTTAAAATGCTAAAAAAATAGCTTGTTATTAGGTTACAGAGAAATATAGAAGCTCTTGTCTAGGAGCTTCAAACCCTATTCAAGGAAATGGATTTGACTCTTGGCAGAATAAGAATTTGCTTTACTGTCAAAGATTTATAGAAATGGGCCGGGAATGTGGCTTGATGGTAGAGTGATTGCCTAGCACTCATGAAGCCCTGGGTTCTATTCCTCAGTAGGACATAAGAAGAGAAAAGCAGAAGTGGCACTGTGGCTCAAGTGGTAGAGCACTAACCTTGAGCAAAAGAAGCTCAGGGACAGTGTCCAGGTCCTGAGTTCAAGCCCCAGGACTGGCAAAAAAAAAGAGAGAGAGAGATTTATAGAAACAACTTGGTGTCACACAAAAAGTGTCCTATGACAAACATTAAGAAAACACTAAAATATGTTAAGGAGGAATTAAAGAGACAACTGGTTGGCAGCTTATCAAGAACTATGGAGCTCATTCACAAAGTTGTCTTCAGAGTAAAAGTGAAGAGGCACTCCAGGAACTAACCATCATATTGACTTGTCTACTTCCTGTTAGGTAACAATGTTCTCTCTTTTGCAAAGTAATACATGAGTCATATCCTATCTCTGTCCCTATTAAATGGATACGAATAAGAAATTACCCTTAACTACCCACTCTACCTTGCTCTCTATGGTAATTCCTTTACGTATATAGCAACAAGAATCACTTAGTGGTTCCCTCCTGCAGTATTGCAGCAGCCTGTTTAGTAGTCTCTGGACTGCTAAGGTCGCCCCACTCCAGTGTTCCATGCGGACAGGAGGAAGATGTGTCTTCCTAAAGTGCCACATTGGGAAAATCTGTACTTTTCCTTAGCTGGATCTGGGAGCCAACCTTTACCTGCTACTTAAGGATACCCAGAATGATCTGCCTCATTCATCTTTCAAACCTTTCCCGACTTCAACCTATGCTTGAATCAAACTAGGATAGTTTTCATACTACATATTTCCCCACCTCCCTGACCTTGTCCAGTCTGTTTCCCTTCCCTTTGTGAGGAGGTGTGATCTCCAAACCAATGATGAAGGTCTTGATGGTGTCTGAATCACTACATATCATGGCAGTTTCTTTGCAATAATTCCCTGATGAATATGCTTCCTTTCTTGAGCACTTTGAAATCTTTTGAATTAATTTTCTTCTCTGTTGTTCTTCAGACACTAATTTGGTAAACAGTTATTTCCATGCTGGCTATATTCCATCTTCTAGACTATAAATTTATTGAGGTCTAGGAACCATGCCTTACTTTTATATCCTGATTCCAGTAGTTGCTCAATATTTAAGTAAAAGAATGTTATTAATGAATACAAAACAGTCTTACCTTTCTTCCTTTAGACATGTTCTATGTAAAATGCTCTGTCTTTGGCCTCCAAATAACAGCTGTACTTTGAAGCCAAGCTCGACCCATTGCTCCACTAAGCCTTCCTCAAACTGACTCATACGTCATCACCTCTCTCCTGTCTTTAGAGTTTACATGCCCAAACTTGAACAGGTAATATTCTAAGTGTTTCCTGTTTGCAGAACACTTGGAATAATTTTCTAAAGCAGAGAGTCAATTTGAGCCTCCAAGGATAATCCTAGGAAGACTGCAAGCAAATGCAGATTTCTGTGTAAATTCCTGGGAGCACTGAGTGTCCACAATGAGGTGACTAGATTGGGAGCTCAAGAGAAGCACAATTGTAAGTGGAGCATCAGCTTCTCCCTAGGGTGGAGGTAGAGTATGCTTTGGATATCTTTTTTACTCTCTCTGTGACTAGACTGTCCATGAATGGTGGGTGGAATCCCCTTGGTGAGATCAAGATTTCCTGATTTCCAGGGTACCCCACCCAGCACAGCTTGAATGGTAATAGGGAGACCATGGCAATGACATTGGAAGTAGGCAAGCAAATGACCTTGAAGTCAGAACAGTAGAATACCTAGCCTAGTAAATTATCTTTCTCTGGGGAAAAGTCTGTCAAGCCATGGGATAGGCCATGACCATGTGCAACAAGGCAGTATGCCCTGGGTTGATATGGATAGTTAAAAAGTAAACTCATAAAGGAGCTGATCTCTGGAGGAAGGCCTAACTTGGTCCTGGAGGCTTGGGCTGAATCCATCTCCTCCCTTCCTGCCTGGTCTGGCCAAGTCCAGCTACCTCAGTGTCACATAGCAGAGCAAGTGCTGGGGAGGGCTGGAATCCACATGTGCTCAGCTAATATCAAAAAGCCTTTATAAAGCATAATGCTTTTGAGAGTTACTGCTAGCAAAGACATATCAGAGTTTTCACCTGGGATTGAGCTGCAGGATCAAATAAGATCTATTACCAGTCCTACTACTTTTATGAAAAAAAATCTTCAGAGTCTTTTAAAGTTCTAAATGACAACTTCAGCTGTTTTAACAAAAAGAAAGACAGATTTAAAAAGAAAAACAAGTACAATTGGTGAGTTTTGTTTTAACAAGCTGACTTCCTTCTAGTTTCTCCTTAAGTCAAGGTTTGTGTTATGAACCAAAAAAAAAAATCATAGCAGCTAGTGCAGTGGTAGTTTTGATAAAAACTCTCCTAAGTAATGATGATCCCACCTTATTTAGACAAGTCAGGGGTCAATATGGCCTTATTTGCTTCTGTTTTTCATTAGTGGTGCTCTCTCTGTGTAGCAGCACACTTCCTACCAGCCCCTTGAATACACAGAGGATTCATGCTTCAGTTCTGCATGTATTAAGAATGCAGCCATAGCAACTACTAGCATTAATGAACTATTTGCTTATGCAGTAATAATTAACTTCCATTACATTACTTTGTGTGATTACTTTCTTAATTGCCTGAATTATGCATCCATTTAATATTTAATAACCATTCTCAGAAATCAGACACTGGTAAAAAACAAATTGCTCACAGTTTCCTTGCAATAATTAAGCTCACAAGAATAAATGAAACCTTTTAAAAACGAATGTCTTGTGATTATATCCTTGCATATAGAACAAGATCTTAAATTAGTTATTTATTAAATCGGAATTTAAGTCCAAATAGTGCATTTTTCACTTTCACCCCGGGAAATCAACCTGCACTGTACCTGATATCAACAACAGAATTAAGTACCTTCTCTTTTCTTTGAGAGTCACACATGCATTAATATTTATTACAATGCAAAATTCAAAAGTCCTTAAGATATTCTGTGTTTATTATTTATTTCAATTTGGTAAATAAGATGTTTAGCTGGTGATTAAAGCATTATGAAATGAGATCAATAGCTCTTCATTAAGATGGGTTACTGAGAGCCCCCATTCTGTTCTACTTCGTGGTCCTGTCACCCCCAAACATACTCACTCCTGCACTCAGGCCCATTCACTCACCTCTTGGACTCTCATAAACAGGGAAAACACACATGTACAATCTGTCTGTAACCAAGCAGGAGACTCATGGCAATTTATCCTCATACGTTCACAACTCACAAGCAGGCAGTTTGAGCTCCTTGCCTTTCTGGGTTGCCAGCACAAGCTCTGGGAACCCCCTACCCTGCTACTGGCACCCAAGCAAAGACACATGCTGCTTTGCAAAGTGATAATGCTATTATCCCATTGTACATCCGCTTCAGTTCCCTCTGGCTTGCAAAGTCATCCCTGTCTTAACAAATAAAACGTGCGACTGCTTTATCACACGTTTTCTTGGTGAATAGATTCTATTGAATCTGGACAAGACAGCTTTCTTTTCTTTTTTTTTTTTCCTTCCTGAGACTGCATCTATAAAATTGTTCTGCCATTCCACATTGATTATGGCAGCCATGTACAGATGTGTTTGTCTGAACCATAACCATGTTAGGCTTAAGCTACAGAGACACTGGGATGTTATTTACCCACTGTTATCCTGTGCATACATAATATACACAAAATAATGCATGCTGCATGGAAGGGGGCGGGGGAACTTAGAGCATTTTGTACCAAATGAGCTAGTCCTGAAAAATAGGCACTGCCTAAGACACAGCACCAAGTGAATTACTGAGATGAACCATTTTCCTACCAGAGAGAATACTCTTTTTCTAACGCTTGGCGGGGGAGAAGGGGAGCAGAGGTAGATTTGTGAAGTTTAGGGTGTCACAAGTCAACAAAGGCTGTTATTCTGAGTTTCTAAACTGAGTTAAATTGATGCCAATCTTGCAGACTGTTGTTACAGTGGGCAGAGTCATTAGGATTTGCTTTTTAAATGATCTCTCAGCCTGGAAGGCAGAGAGCGGCTAGCAAGGCAAGGTTAGAGAGAAAATGATAGCAGTATGTTGATGCTTCACAGACCTCATGATAGTTTCCGTCTGTCATTATTTACGTCTGACTAGATGCGTCATGTCAGCTACCTAGCAGGCACTTTAATATGGAGCTCTTGTTTGTCTCTGCTCTTGCACAGCTAGACTGAGATACTATTATTTTTGCATCACTACCCTTAGGTGAAGCTTGGCTTCAATCTCTCAGTAATGACACAAAAGAAATAAAAATGCTTGTGTCCAAGTTATTATACATGCTTGTATTCTAACAGGCTTCGTCAGCATAGCACAGTGAGGGTGGGAAGAAAGGAGGAAAAAAGTGAATTTAAATCAATAAACAGACATTTATTAAAAGGTCAGCTTTATTTTATTTGTTTCAGTTTCTTCACCACTATTTTAGGTAAAACACTACTTTTCTCTGGCTTTGGATTAGTGTCTTTGTGATGAGATGAACTTGCCAGGAGAAGGGCCATAAAAATGAATATTTTATCAAAGTGGCTCAAGTTGTTTCATATAATCCTACATCATTTTCATTTTTTTAATGCCACTGTAAATAAAGCCTCATGAAAGACTTTTGTTTTACATCTATATTATTGGCACTATTAAGGTCAAATTTTCAAAAAAATGTGCATTAATCGGACGACTATGTACAGCTGTGCCTAATCAAAGATGGATTTTTCACATATGGTGAAAAAATACTGTTATAGCAAAAAAGTAAAACAGGATATTTATGTTGTCTTTCACTAAGATTGTCTTAACAGATGACAGTGTCACTGTTCTAACACTCTGGTAAAGAAATGGTAGTTGAAAAAAATCCTACAATGCTAGAATTTATTGACATAATTTAACACTGAAAACTGCGACATAGTTTTAGCAGGAAGCACACTTTTATAAGCTAAAACATCCTTTATGATTTACAAAATATTATAAGTAAAACCATGCCCTAATGCTAATGAAGCAATCTACAAACACACTTGAAAATACAAAAGCAGACAGACACATGAAATATATACCCGTAATAATATCTAAACACTTTACTATTTTTCTTCACATGCATAATTTGGTAGCAAGGCTTGTGGAAGTGCTTTAAAAAATAAAATTACTGGCATAGATGTAAGAATACACGCATCTCAGGATAATATGTTTGTAAAATTTCCACAATGACCTTATCTTTACATGTTGCATTATCCTATGCAGAATATGAGTTAATGACTCTATCTTTTGGAATTTAATTATTTGAGAGAAACATACAACATTGTTCAGCCTTTTGAACTCTAAGCATTTAACCAAATATCACAACTACAGTGTTAACTTTGCAGGTTCCTATCAAAAGTCAAGGTTTTTCTGACATAGCTGGGATCACTAGAACTTGATCTCCTTATTTAGATAGAAATGCAGATATTTTCTGAAACCTGCACGAGCCACATGAGTGTAAAAGCGTGAGGACAGAACAACAGGGTGATGATAGAGACTTCTTTTCTGTTTTTAAGATCACAGCATTGTGAGCTGACATCTTCAGGCTGATGTATTTTCTTTTGTGACACATTTTTATAAATTTTGAGTACAGCATTTTGCCAGGACTGAGCGAAATGTCCTGCATACATACACATCTTTGGAGCACCACCGAATTTGCATTTTTAACCAATGTGACTCATAAACAACTAAGACAAATAGAAGAGATTGAAATGAAATCAATCACACTATCTCAATCCCTTAAAACTTCCAAGTAATTTCATTACAGCACATATGATAAAACACTTTCTTAAAAAATGGTTTACCCAAGACATTTTTCTTACCTCTCGCCAAGCTACATGTGGGTTGTGGCAAAAACTGAACAGTAGGTGGCACTCAAACCACTAAACTCTTCCAATTCTTCATTAACTAGAATCTGTTGTTAAGAGTAATAGGAAAGGAGTGTATTTTTCCATTTTAAAGAATTCATTTTCTAATTAATCTTGAAATGCATTTCTAAGGTCCCAAGCTGCTGAAGGAATGAGTTGATTGCATCCTTAAGCGAATGAGTCCAGATAAAAGTGTTTTAATTCAAGAACTCTCTGCTCTGTCGCTGAGACTTTCCCACTCTCCACCCACTATTTCTGTGCTATTACCATTTTAATGTGGGTCTTTATACAGTTTGGTAGTTGTAGACATGATCACCACACTCTTGGGTTGGAGCCCAGGGCTGTGTAAACCATGCTTGTGTATCTTTGCAGAGATTTTAAATAACCCACAGGAAGTTTTTCTTCCCCTGATCTACAGATGTACATCTTTGTGCCTCAGAGGATAAAGTGGTTGACAGGGGAAGGGACCTTGAGACATAACTGAATAGCAATGTCTTCAAAGGCAGAGAATTGTGGACCCCTGCAAATCCAAAAGTGTGAGTGCAAATGATTAGTGTAGAAAGCTGAGTCACCTGGATGCGAGGAAGAGCAGTTATCTGCTGTGTTTGCCCTGGGTCCTTGCAGTTGAGAAGAGGGTACAAGGCACACTGTAAATCTCCAGTGAAAAATCTTCCACTGTATCAATGAATGGGCAAAATCAGAATCTTTCTAATTTCTTGGAGATCTTTGCCAAAGTTTGGCTGCTATCTCAGTCCTCCACAGACAACAATAAAGCTATAGCTTCACTCCCCGCTCCCCCCCACACCATTGTCTTTCCTGACTGCTAATTATGATCACCAAGGACTGAGGACTGGCACTACCACGACAGCACGGCAGAGTCCAGTCTAGTCAATTAAGGATATAGATGTCGTGGCTTTTCTGTGAATCACTGGCCACACTGTTTCTCAAAATCTAAGCCCATGTGACACAAAAAGTTAACACTGACCTAAAAGGTGAACCAGCCAGTTTACTTATTTGCCCAGGCCTCAGGTTCCTTATTTCAACATGGGCTTTGTAATACTGCCCACTTTACAATAAAGTGTTAAGATTAAATCTTGCTGGGCACATAGTGAATGCTCATTTAAATATCTACTATTACTCCTACATTTTATGATATTTGTTTTAATATTCTTATTATTTACCACTAGTTCAGGCTCATATATAACTTGACACAAAACTATTTTTGTTTTTGCCTTGTTTTGTGAGACAGGGTCTCAAATTACAGATTGAGTTGGCCTCCCCTTTATGATCTTCCTGCCTTAGCCTCCTAATTGCTGGGATTATAAAGCATGTGATGCCACTCCCACCTTACAAAGCAATATTTGTTCATTCTTATCTTTAATTCTTATTGTATTGTTCATTCTTGTTCTCATTATCTCCCCCACACCCACCTTGTTTTTCCAACCAGTGTCAAGGACAGCCAGGAAATAACTGATCCTCTCATGCCTCTCCCAGTCCTGTGCCTCTTCACTTCACAGTCCTGACTGAGCTGTGAAAGCACTTTCCAAGCATCAAAACCTTCACTCCAATCAAAGATGCCAACCTTTCTTGCCGATTTTAATTTCTTTTTTGTAAAATCTGTATCATGGGTCATTATGATGACCAGTTTCGGGACAAGTAGTTCAAGAAATAGGCAATCTAGGTGATTTCCTTTTATCTTCCCTTAAAACAGAGAGCTGTATTTTGTCAAAACTCAAGTCAGATCCCAAGAGGATCCAAGTTTAGTGCAAACGTCGGAAAGAAGGCAACTCAAGCTGTGTTTACAATCTCGCAATTTACTTCCTTCGGATGTAGCTAGCGGTGTGCAAGCCCCTCAGATCACATTTCCACAGGGCAGTAATAAGAATGTTTTAACCTCACTGAGAAATATTTAGGGGGATAAACCTTCTTTCTATCCTATTTGCTTCTCTCCTCCCAAGGCAAACATACTATAGTATTTTTAATAAAGAAATGTGAACTAGTCAGTGTCTAAAAAAATGATAAGTCATTTGGTAATAAGTCATATGAGATATAGACTTTTCTTTTCCCACAGTCTTCTCTTAGGTGAACTCTTTGAGGATAGAGGTCAAATATTAAGTTAGAACAATTTAAATAAGAGACATAGAGTAATTTTAAAAGAAGACATTCAGTCCAAGACTCATTTATTTAAATTACATGAAAATCTGAGGTAGACTGTGTTCAATTAGGAGCTGTAAGTCCTCAGGCAATTTCAGTGGGGTTAAGAGATTGCTTTAATAGAATATGACAAGTTTCCTTTTGTTTTTCCTAAAATATTGAATTCCCCCTTGAAATGTTAACAAATCCTTAATGAAGTCACAGCTCCTTTATTGCTAGGAAATACCTTTTATGTTTTGAGACAGCAACCATGTCAAAACAATTAATGCAAATTAGTGGTGGGAAAACCTCAAAAGGCTCCAAGGTTGGTGTTAGTTCATATGTATGAAGCCCCATAGGCAACTATGTGAAGACTCCAGTCAAAATCTTACCTGTTAAGGTACCCCCAGCAGAGGTAATGGGCTCAATGCAATGCAGGGCTACATAGGAGAGAACATGCTAGGGGAGGAGACAGTAAATCTGATTTTTATTGGTTCTGTTATTCATTTCCTGGATTAGCTCCAGGAAGTAGCTAGGAGTCTCTGGGCATGATTTTTTCTTTTTTTTTCTTAATTTTATTTTTGTTTGTTGGGTTATTTGTAATGAGAAAAAATATTTCTTATTAAGAACTAGAAGACTTTTGAGACAAAGGTAAAGTATTATGTAACTTCTATGTGTACAGTAACAGTTATGATTGGACTAATAGTAATGAGGTTCAGCTAAATTTTAAAAAACCACATACTTTCATTTGGTCCTCAAGTAGTAAAATGACAAATTCTAGTAGTGACTGTGTATATTAGAGTTAATGTGATTTTTCTAGGAGTTAAGAGAATTGAGGGAGGAGCAGACCAAAATTTTGCTTTAATAAGGGAGTCATGACAAACTAACCTCCTTTCTTTGGGCTAGTATATGGATATCAAATTGAGATAACCACTTTATAAAAGTGGCTATCTCAATTTCAGACGAACATGAAGCTTACTGGCTTTCATATTGTTACTGACTAGATAATTAAGTATCGGCTATATGATGATGAAAACCAAAGTGCTCTGCAATTGTTCCAGTCTTATTTGAATTGTTTACTTTCTCAACAATGAAGCTAAAGTTATAAAAGGTGTACCTATCAAACCCTTAAAAAACAAAAAAAGTGATTGGGAAGAAGACTTGCTATGTTGGATGACACCATGAAGATTTTAAAAAATTGGACAGGTAGAACCCCCATTGATAAAAATAAATCAAATGAATGTTTACAGGGATAAAGTTGCTTGGTTAGGTCCAAAAATATACATTCACACTACACACCCATACATGAGTGAAAGGAGATTGATTTTTAGTAGGTTTTATGTGATCTTCTTAAGCCAAAAATTCAGAATCAACTAACAGTGTCACATGACTGTCCCAAATAAAAATGTAATAACAGCACATCAATTTAGATATCTGGCATTGTTCTAAATTACAAGCCTTATTTCACTTACTGTGATCATCAGTTTATAAATTAAAAAAACTGAGGACAAAGAGGTGGCTTATCCTAGGCCAGAGTCAGCATCTGCTCAGGGATCACACTCTGAATCCCTATTTTCACATTCCTCCACACAGGAGGAGCTTCCCTACTGTTCTCCAGACTGAGGTTTGTCTCTCAGTTCCATGCACCTCCTACAGTGGATGGGACAAACTACAACATTAACTTTGCAAGACAAAGCTGTAGGAAAGAGAAATGCTTGCTGGAGGGGAGAAAGCCAGGTGAACATCATGGTAGGTATTCCCAGATGTCTAGACAAGCGCTTGTCAAGGAAAGATGATCTTTGCTCATGGATTCCTGTTGGGTCTGGAAGTCTCAAGGAGGCAAATGCTAACCCAACATAGAATATGATCACACAAACACTTCAAACTAGGATGAACTGCCTCTGAGAGCATGAGCATCTTATCTGTGGAAGGATCAAGAGTAAGTTCAGTCAAGGATAAGTGCCATGCCTGGGAGAATCAGGTGATCTAATAGTTTCTAACAAGATACAGATGTTTGGGTAACTAGGGCTAGTTATGATGTGGAAAGACTGTCTTTGGAACTTCTCTCCATCCAGCACACACATGCCTTTTCTCCTCTCTGATATATCCTTATATGGTAGCAAGTACTTTTGGTTTACAGTTAGTAGATCTGACTTCTTACTTTGTACACACGTATCTCTACTCCTCTGGTTTCCCATTTTACAAACTAAAAAGAAAGGAAGAAATTAAGAAGACAAAGGAAGGAAGAGAGAGTTGGAGATGGAGAGAGGAACAAAAAGTAGGTAAATTATGGAAATAAACCTACTCGGGCATTTTGTGATACTGTCATGAGCTAAAAAATCAGTAAGAGTTTGGTAAGAAATGCATTTAAAGTACTCAGTAAGTACTCTGCAGATTTTATCTGCAGCCGTTTGGCTCATGCCCTGCATGAGTCTTAGGGCATGAGTATGATTTGTATGAATGAATTAATCTCATCTTCTCCTCTAACCACATGCTTTGTGCCACACCAAACTTGGCATCTGGTGAATGGCTGTTCCTTATTGTACCAGAGAGAATGAGAAGAGCTTAGTACAAAGTTCAGAACATCTAGCAGAAACAAGCCAAAATGAAATTTTCATCACCATATCATGTCATTTTGTAATACATAAAGACTACATTTTATTAATGAAATGCTTTACTGGACATGGGGAGTTTTGATATTTAGATGAACATTAAAATAGAAAACAGAAACATGCCTGCGCGTGTGTGTGCGCACACACACACACACACAGAGAAAACTCAGATGTGGAAATGAAAATAAATACTCAAGCCAATTGTTCTGTCTCTATGCATTCCCAGACAGTGAAACAGATGAACATTTGCTGGTAAAATCTACTCTTTCTTACATCGACTTTAAAATATACAGCCAGAGACCATAGGAGATTGCACAATAAAATACAAGAATCTTTAACTATAAAGAATCTATAAAGCAAAAAGAATATTTAAAACTTAACAATCAAATGCTACTCCTTAAATATCTGGAATGAAAACACAAGCAGGTCAATTATAAATGTAATAATTTAAAGGAGTTGGATATTACATCTGTAAGTAAGACAACAGATGTGATATGCACACAGAAACTGGAAATGAGATGGTTTATTTTTCAATTTCCCTAGATTTATATTAAGGAAGTACAGTTGAAGCTTGAAATTATAATTGTAATAGTTAAAAAATGAAGTTAAAATGAATCATGTAGCTAAGTAGATTTGGGGAAGGGAGCATGATCTATTGCTCAAAAATCAAATTAAAGTAATATATTAACTAGTTGAGGCAAAAATATCAAGAATAACATATAATGGAAACAAAAGTAACTAGTCATCATGAGTTTTCCAGCTTGAAATCTCATGCTACAGATATAGTCTTAGCAATTTCTAAAGTGAAAGCTTGGACATCTTTCTAGAACTTTTCTGCATCTCTTCTGTAAAGTGCTATCATACTTCACTGAGATAAGGGTGGGGATGATGAGGAGGAGGAGCTGAGAGGAGACTATAGCTGTTCACCCAGAGTTCTTCTCTTCTTTCTAGGCATGTAGCTGGATTACATTTCTCAGCTTCCCTTGTAACTAGCTGCTACCATGTGACCAGTCTTTTACCAATAAGCAGAAGCAGTGTAAGCAATTATCACTACACTAACTGGGGAGGAAATTCTCAACCCTTGACTTCCTATTCCAGCTCTTTCTTCTAAGCTCTGATGGCTAGAGCATGGGAGACAATGCATGAGAACCACCTGATGCAGGTGCATGCCTGCCATGTAAACTGGCATGTGGGAGAGAAATAAACTTTTTTTGTTGTTGGTTGGGGGGCTTGAACGCAGGGCCTGGGAGCTGTCCCTGAGCTTATCAGCCCAAGGCTAATGCTCTACCACTTGAGCCACAGAGCCCTTCTGGTTTTCTGGTGGTTTATTGGAGATTAGAGTCTCACGGACTTCCCTGCCTGGGTTGGCTTTGAACCGTGATCCTCAAATCTCAACCCTCTGAGTAGCTAGGATCACAGGTGTGAGCCACCTATGCCTGGCTGTAATAAACTTTTTAGTTACCTTAGGAATGAGTCTCTTTGTGTGTTTAGTATCTTGAAAAAGCAAAAGTTTTCAAAAAAGGATTTACTTAACCTGTAAATTTTCAGTTATTCTCATTATCCTCATACACAAACATGTTGGCTTTTGGAGACAGATTTGTATTGAAAAAAAAAATAAAGAAACATGGAGCTAGTTGTGATGGCTCACGTCAGAAATCCCAGTAATCCATGCTACTTGGGAGCTGAGGATTTTGATTTGAGACCTGCCTCAGCAAAAAGTTCATGAGATACCCCTCCTCCCAACCAATAGAAAGCTGAGCATGGTGCGATGGACCACGCCATCCCACTGCATAGGAAGGCTAAATAAGAAGATCAGGGTCCAGGCTAGCCTTGGCAAAACACAAGAACTTACTTCAAAAATACCAAAAGCAAAAATGGGTTAGAGGCATGACCCATGTGGGAGAGTGTGAAGTCCTAGATTCAAAACCTGGTACTGCATATGTATGTTTTTCTCTATCTTTAGTAATTAACTGGACTCTTCATCTTAGATTTTGTTTTTAAATTTTCATCCATTTAATCTTACAACTATGAACTATTATAAAGAGCTCAGACAAATGCCGGTGGCTCATGCCTGTAATCCTAGCTACTCAGGATCATCTGAGGATCCTGGTCCAGAGCCAACCCAGACAGAAACACCTATGAGACTCTCACCTCTAATTAATCACACACAAAAAAAAGCTGGAAGTGGAGCTGTCGCTTAAGAGGTAGAATGCTAGCCTTGAGCAAAAGAAGCTCAGGAACAGCACCCAAACCCTGAGATCAAGACCCAAGACTGACACCAAAATATATATATATATACTGAGTAAACCAAGTTCAGAGTTTGAGAACTCTCTTCTTAGAAGTGCTATCATCACATGGAAACTATGCATACATTTTTCTGTAGTATTTTCATATGCATAATTTTTAAACAGCTACTTGGGTGGGGAGGATTGAAGCTTACTGAGAAATGAGTTCCCACAGCTGCTGTCCTTAGAATACCTGTGTGCAATTTGTTTTTAAATAGGGATACAGGTGGACCCATTGCAACAATGAGATGTACAAGACTTTATGTCAAAAAACAAACTTTACAACTTTGGCGGGAGAGGGGAGGGATAGGAAGGCAGGGATGGGAAGGGGAAACAAAGGAGGAAGCAACAATGCTTGATAAGAAATGTACTCATTACCTTGCTCATGTAATTATAATCCCTCTATACGGTATTTTCACAATAAAAAAGTATTAATAAAAAAAAGAATATCTGTGTGCAAGTTTAGTCATAGGTCACATGGAGGAACTGGAGTGTCTGAAGGGCTCCCATTTTCCCTCAGTTGATGGTTGTCCCTGTGCCTAAACTGCTATCTGTGCTTCACCGGAGTTTGGGCTTTCTATACTTGCTGCACAGAAGGTTCCAGGTGACAGTTTGGACAGTTGACAAGTCAGGGACTGTGACGATAATTGCCCAGAACATAGTTACAGAGATGGTCTGAGAAGAGTACCTTCTAAAAATGAATTTTTGTGAGCCCTCTGTCGACATAGTCAAGTTCCTCAGTTGGTCATATGTGGGGGTCCATTCTATTGCATGTTTCTCTCTCAATCCTTATTGAAAATAACCATGCTATAAATGATTTGCTTATAAATAGATTTATTAATCACATCCCAGCAGATTTTGATTGGGTACATAGAGGTTGAATTCAGAAGTTTGTTTTCATTTGTAGGGAGGGGAATACTAGGATTTCTACTCAGGGCAGATGTGCTACTACTTGAGCCACACCCCTAGCTCTTTTTTCTGTAGTTATTTTTGCCCAGGGATGGGCAAAAGTAATGATTATGATCACCTACCTATACCTCCCATTTAGCTAAAATTATAGGCATATGCCACTATGGCTGGCCCCAGAAATTTTCTTTCTTAATAAACATATTAAAGACTTTTCAAACTATATTCACACAATATTTTAAAACTATATATCTTTGCTTTCACACAATGTGAACCTCTACCATGAAAAATGGAAGAAATAAAACAAGTAAAATCCTTTACTTCTATAATGTTTGTAAAAATATTTTTTCTCTTGTTTTCTCAGATCTTATTTGGGGGCACAGTGGAGAATCCACATGTGAGACAATGACTTGGAAATGACCTTACAAGGATAGTTGTTCACAGCATGGAAGTTGAGTCATAGTACTTTATAATTGTCGGAAAGTACGCTGTTAAGTTGAAGGTGATCAACTATGTAGTAACTACAATGGTAAGTTTCACTTGTGCAACTGGAAGAGATTTAGACAGTAAGGCAGGCTCTTTCTTGAACTCTCAACTCTGTAGTTTGAAGTACCCACATGTTATGATGAAGGTTTATGTAGTTACTTCTAGTCCCAGGAGTAGTCATTCCCTGTTGTCTTCATTCGGCATTACAAATTGTTCTTGCATGCTTAATGAGCAATAAACATGCATTTGCTCATGTTAAAATGCACGTGAGCATGGTCATTTGTGTTTGATCCAGTGAACCAGAAGCATAGGCACCTGTAATGCATTCCATCTCTAATTAGTTGGCTTCTTTATGCCTCCAGCTACTGTAACATCATTTCAGGTGCTCCATGACAACTGGTTCCACTGATGACTGAGTTATAGATATCTATGTCTACTTATACATTCTTTTTCTAATATCACATGCATAATATGTGTCATGTAACATGCTGGGAACTAGATATTTAAAATAATGAATGAGATACAAGTCTTGTCTTGACATGCTCATAGTCTAGATTGTTTTCTAGATGGATTCTATAGTGAATGACAATGAAATAATGTTGAATGGAAACACAAGTGAAGCAAGGTCCAATGGCTAGGAAGAAGAAGCTTGGGAAAATAGAAGACTTTAGGATGAAGGCACCATTTAAGTACGCTCTTGAAAGCAGGGGTAGGGTATGATAAAGAAAGAGAACATATTTGCAAGCATCATGAACAGAGGGTACAAAAACAGAGTTATGACGACTTTATCTGGAGCATGAGGAAGATGTACTAGTAAAGATGGTGGCAGTGCTAATGGGAGATGGAGAACACATTCAGATTGCTCAGGGTCATGACAAGGAGCTGAATCATTCCTATTAGAAGTGATTGAGGACTTGTGTGCAGGAAAAATTTATTTTGAAAATGCAATTCATCAGCAATACAGAGGATTGGACAAATAAATTTAGGAAACTAGCAAATCAAGTGTGACTTCAAATTTAGACAGTAGAAGTAAACACAAGGGCATGGACTTAATATCTCAGAGTAGGGAACAGTTTTAGTGGAAAAAAGGACAATGTGAACAATCTATTAATTCAACATTTCCACATAGCCTGATAGTTTTGTGTTGCTAAATAAAATATTAGGCACTGCAATATGGATTTTGGAGTTAAGATTCCAGGGTGAATACAGCAGCTACAGAATCAGTAATAACAGAGTACCACAGAAAAAGAGAGCTTCACAGAGATGGATAGGTCTCCCTTCAATATTCTACACCCTTCTGTATCCTTGCTTTACTTTGACACTCCAGGGTCAACTAAAAAATCTTATCAAGACAAGGAAACATCACATTATTTCCAAGTAACTCAACTATGTCTCAAAACAGATCTCTCAACTATTTTAGGAACATGCAAATACACTGTAGATAAAAGTCATGGTGTCTGGCATCCCATCCAAAATTTGTAGAAGTGTAAAGAAGAAAATAAGACCCCTAGTGAGTATAAAAAGCAGCCAAAACCAACTAGAACTGACATAGATCTTAGAATTAACACAAAGACATTAAGACAAAAATTGTAACTATGTCCCCTGTGCGAGCAAAGACATGTTTTTAAATATCTAAATTGAACTTGTAGGGAAGAAAACTAAAATGTTTGGAATTTAAAATATCCTGGATATGATTCATGGCACATTAAATACTTCAGAAGGAATGATTAGGAACTTGATATATAGCTGATATATAGCAAGAGAAATGCCCAAACTGAAGCACTCAGGGAAACCAAATTACAAAAATAAAACTTTATCTTTGAGTTGCAGACAATTTCAAGAAGCCTAATCTATGTATTATTGAAGAGGAGACTGATGTGAAAGAATACTTAAAAATAATAATAGCCAAAAATCATCAGATTTGATAAAAACTAGTTTACAAATTCATAAATAACAATAAACTTGTACCACAAGAACCATGAAGAAAAATATGCCAAGACACATAATCCTAAAGACCAGGGATAATAGTACAGGAAAATAGTAAAAGTATCCATGAGGGGAACCATACTTTCAGGTAAATAGGTAAATGTTATAGTAAATTTCTTATCTAGAGCAAGGTAAGAAAGAAGTCAGAACAGCACTATTGAAAATAGTGAGGAAGAAAACTGAAAACTTACAATTAATAAAAATCTTTCAAAACTTACGATGGAATAAAGGTATTTTCATCAGCAGTAGACTCATGTTACAAGAAACGTTAAAGGAATTTCTTTAGGAAGGAAAAATAATGCAAAACAGAAATACAAATCAAATGAGTAAAGAACACCAAAAATAGTAACTACATGTACAAATAGTAACTATACAAGTTTTATAAGGGTTTTTTTCCTTACTATCTATGTGTCTTTCAAAGACAACTGGCAATTTAAAGTAAATTAGTAACTGATCTAGGAAGGTCAAAACATGTATAAGTAAAAGGAATCCAAGCACAAGGCTCAGAAAAGAATAATAGAAATGTACTACAGTTTTACTCTATATGTAAAGTAGAATAGGAGCACTTGAAATGGGATAGAAATGGCAAAAAATGTATATGTGAATGTTTAATATAAACCCAAGGCATCCACCAAAACAGCAAAACAGAAGTTAAGACCTTGATTTTTATGAATCATAAAAATGTTCATTCATTCAAAAGATATTTTCAAAAAGAGAAAGAAGAGCCAGGCACTGGTGACTCACACTTATAATCCTAGCTACTCAAGAGGCTGAGATCTGAGGATTGTAGTTCAAAGTCAGCCTAGGCAGGAAAGTACTTGAGACTCTTATCTCCAATAAACCACCAGAAAACTGGAAGTTGTGCTGTGGCTCAAGTGGTAGAGCATTAGCCTTGTGCTGAAGAGCTGAGGGACAGTGCCCAGGCCCAGAGTTCAAGCCCCACAACAGATGAGACAGAGAGAGAGGGGAGGTAGGGAGAGAGAGAGAGAGAGAGAGAGAGAGAGAGAGAGAAAGAGAGAGAGAGAATGAAGAACAGAAACAGATGGCACAAAAGGAAGTAATAGCGGATCTGGAAAACAGTATAGAGATTGCTCAAAAGACTAAAACATAGAGCTCTCCTATGACCCAGCAATCCCACTTCTGGGCATTTACCCAAATGACTATGAGCCAGCCCACACTAAAGCTACCAGTACAAGCATATTCATTGCAGTGTTATTTACCATAATTAAGATATGGAATCAACCAAGCTGCCTCTCAGTAAATGAATGGATCAAGAAAATGTGGTATATATACACAATGGAATTCTATGCTTCCATCAGAAAGAATGGCATTGCCCCATACATAAAGAAGTAGAAAGACTTGGAAAAAATATATTAAGCAAAGTAAGACCCAAAGAAATCTAGGCTGCATGCTTTCCTTATTTGTCATAATTTTAAAAAAATGTCTAGGATATTCTTAAAAGAGAATCACAATAGCTCAATAGTGATGTGGATATGACCATACAATATTGAAATGAACTCCAAGAGATGGAAGCAAGAGGCTTTTTGTTTTTTTTAATTGTACTGTTTGCAGTTATTTCTTCTTTCTTTCCCCCCTTTGGTTTATTCCCTGTTGTCACTTTTTTAAAATTTCTGTACCATTTGCTTTGTGTGTAAGTTTATCTGGTTTGGAGAAGGCTCAAAGGGGAATCACAGAAATGGTAAGACCATGTGTGAACCAATATAACAGTGAAACTCACTAGACACTATGTCGGAAATGAAGTTTGCAACTTAGTCTGGAAAAGGGAAATGGGAGGGGAGTAGGAGAAAATGGGGGAGGGGCAACATTTCTCAAAAAGAAATGTACTCATTACTTATGTAACCCCTCTGGATATCACCTTTACTAGCCATACAACGGACAAGGGTCTCATATCTAAAATATACTTGGAACTCAAAAAATTAAATCCCCCAACAACAAATCCTCAAAGAAACAACTGCCCAATAAATAAGTGGGCTAAAGACTTAAAGAGAAACTTCTCTGAAAAAGAAAGAAGGATGACCAATAGACACATGAAGAAATGCTCAACCTCCCTAGCCATAAAAGAAATGCAAATCCAAACAACATTGAGATACCACCTCACCCCAGTTAGAATGGCTATAATCAAGAACTCTAACAACAACAGATGCTGGAGGGGATGTGGACAGAAGGGAACCTTACTTCATTGTTGGTGGGAGTGTAAACTTGTTCAACCACTTTGGAAAGCAGTATGGAGGTTCCTCAAAAGACTTCACATAGAGCTCCCCTATGACCCAGCAATCCCACTTTTGGGCATTTACCCAAATGTTTACAAACAAGACCACACTAAAGCTACCAGCACAACTATGTTTATTGCAGCATTATTTACCATAGCTAAGATATGGAACCAACCCAGATGCCCCTCAGTAGATGAATAGATCAAGAAAATGTGGTATATATACACAATGGAATTCTATGCCTCCATCAGAAAGAATGACATTGCCCCATTTGTTAGGAAATGGAAGGACTTGGAAAAAATTATATTAAGTGAAGTAAGCCAAGCCCAAAGAAACATAGGTCCCATGGTTTCCCTTATTTGCAATATCTAGTATATGTATGAGTCAAGCAGAAAAGGTCAGATAATGTGATGTTAGGAAAATAAACCCTTAGATATGTATTTAAATGTTTTTTTCTTTCATGCATTTGTTTCTAACGCATTTATAAGATTATTTCTTTGTTGCTTTGTATGTCCCTCCCCCACAGTATAGCCCCTGCTTTCACTATATTTGATGTCGGTATAATTTGTGGAGGAGATGGGAAAAAAACAAGTCGTTTAAGGATACAGGTGGACCCGTTGCAACTATGAGAAGTACAAGTTGTCATGTCGAAAACGAACTTTACAACTTTGGTGTGGGGGGGGGGACGGGGGGTATTGGGGGGGAAGCTGGGAAGGGATGCAAAGGGTAAACAAAGGAGGAGGCTGCAATGCTTGATAAGAAATGTACTCATTATCTTCCCCGTGTAATTGTAACCCCTCTGTACAGTATGTTCACAAAACATAAAAATTAAAATTAAAGAAAAAAAAGAAAATGGGGGAGGGGCAACATTTCTCAAAAAGAAATGTACTCATTACTTATGTAACCCCTTTACAATAAAAGTTTTTAAAGTAATGATACAATGATAGATTTAAATGTAATAAAAATACCTCAACTAAAATGCAGAATGCAGATACTTTCAGATGGGATAAATGAGCAAGATCATGTGCTTCCTAGTTGAAATGCACATTAAAAGCAAACGGAGGGGAAAATATGTATATGCTAATGCTAATAAAAATAAACATTTACACTAAGATAAACAAGATTAAAGAGCAAAGACTGTTACCAGAAATAAAGAAGGTAGTTTTACAATTTAAGAAATTAATTCATTAACAGAATCTTATACAACTAAATATTCATCTGATTAATAACATTTTCAAATTAGGTGAAGCAAAAATTGATAGAGCAACAAGAAATAGAAATCAATAAGTAAAAACAGAAATAGATGAATACACAAGTCCATTTGTTTAGATACACTTGTGAATATCTAGAATTTTATCATCTTTTATCTCCATGACTGAGTTTTTTTAAAACAAAGAAATTGCCAACAAGAATAGACTGGAACAAAAGTATGAACAAACTTAACCTAATTTACATTTATAATGTATAACACCATCACTCCACATAGCAAAAGAATATAGCTTTTTTTTTGCGCAGAGAACATTTACCAAAAACTAAATTACAACCATAAAGTAAGCCTCAATAGTATAAAAAGTATTCAAGTAAAAAATGATTCCTGATAACAATGAAATTAAATTATAAGTCAATAACAGATCTCTGGAAAGTTTCCAAAACTGAGAACCTAAATAATACAACAGGTCAAAAAGAAATCAAAAGGAAAATTTGAATATTTGAATATTTAAGATGAGTGAAAATAAAAACACAACATATCAAAACTATGGCATAAATTTACAGATTTATGAAGAAAGTACTCAAATCAGTAACCTTCACCTTCCACCTTCACAAAGTAGAAGAGTAAAAACCCAAAATAAGTAGAAGAAATGAATGAAATAAAGACCAGAGTGAAGATCAATGAGATTAAAAACAAAACCAAACATACAACAGATAAACATAGTACATAAAGCATACAGCAAGTTACATAAATAATACCTGCATATTTTGGAAACTTACTAGATACCAGATATCATTCATAATAAGCATGTTACAAATGCTGTCTCATTTAATCCTCACCAAATCCTGAATGGTTAAGTTTTCCTCCATAATTTTAATCATAAAACTAATATATTCTTGTTATAACAAGTCAAGCAATCCTTCCCATATTAGCCTTTAGCAAAAGTGAGAACTTGGCTTATATTCTTCCATAGATATCTCAGATCTCACATAACAAGCATAATACACAAATATGCATTCATAATTAATTGGCTTATATGATACACACTTTTGTTAGTTGCTTTCAAATGGTAGGCATGGACATCCTGCTAAATCAACACATACATATCTAAATCTTTGAACCATATACATAAAGGTTCATGGTAGGAGTGTACCAGAGATCCAGGTGGCTCACACCTGTAATCCTAGCTACTCAGGAGGCTGAGATGTGATTGCAGTTCAAAGTTAGCCCAGGCAGGAAAGTCAGTGAGACTCTTCTCTCCAATTAGCCATTGGAAAACCTGGAATGGCGCTGTGGCTAAAAGTGGCAGAGAATGCACAACTATGTTTATTGCAGCATTATTTACCATAGCTAAGATATGGAAGCAACCCAGATGCCCCTCAGTAGATGAATGGATCAAGAAAATGTGGTATATATACACAATGGAATTCTATGCCTCCATCAGAAAGAAGACATTGCCCCATTTGTTAGGAAATGTAAAGACTTGGAAAAAATTATATTAAGTGAAGTAAGCCAGGCCCAAAGAAACATAGGTCCCATGGTTTCCCTTATTTGCAATATCTAGTATATGTCTGAGTCAAGCAGAAAAGTTCAGATAAGGTGATGTTAGGGAAATGAACCCTAAGATATGTATTCAATTGTTCTTTTTCTTTCATGTGATTGTTTCTAACACATTTATAAGATTATTTCTTTGTTGCTTTGTATGTCCCTCCCCCCACAGTATAACCCCTGCTTTCACTGTATTTGATGTCGGTATAATTTGTGGAGGGGAAGCGGAAAAACAAGTCGTTTAAATAGGGATACAGGTAGACCCATTGCAACAATGAGAAGTACAAGTTGAGTTGTTTAAGGATACAGGTGGACCTGATGCAACAACGAGAAGTATAAGTTGTCATGTCCAAAACGAGCTTTACAACGTCGGTCGGGGGGGGGGGGAAGGGGGGGAGGAGAAGGGTTGGGATTGGGGGGGAGGGGGGAGGCTGGGAAGGGATGTGAAGGGTAAACCAAAGGAGGAGGCTGCAATGCTTGGTAAGAAATGTACGCATTATCCTGCCCATGTAATTGTAACCCCTCTGTACAGTATGTTCACAAATAAAAAATAAATAAATAAATTTAACAAAAAAAGAAAATGAACTTTACAACTTTGGTGTGTGGGGGGAGGGGGAGCGGGGAGGATGGGAAGGGATGGGAAGGGGAAACAAGGGAGGAGGCTACAATGCTTGATAAGAAATGTGCTCGTTATCTTGCCCATGTAATTGTAACCCCTCTGTACAGTATTTTCACAATCAAAAAAGAAAAAAATTAAAAAAAAGAAAAATGAACTTTACAACTTTGGTGGAGGGGGGAGGGACAGGGGGGTGGAGATGGGAAGGGATGGTAAGAGGAAACAAAGGAGGAGGCACAATGCTTGATAAGAAATGTACTCATTACCTTGCCCATGTAATTGTAACCCCTCTGTATGGTATTTTCACCAAAAAATATGGCAGAGATCTAGCCTTGAGTGAAAGAGCTCAAGGACAGTGCCTAAGCCCCAAGTTCAAGCCCATGACCGACAAAACAAAACAAAGTAGATTCAACCTTTCTTCTACTAATCTAGGTTTTATTCCCATAGATTCTACAATAAGCATGTTTCTGTGCACATATCCTTATATACACTGATGCTTTTATATTCTTAAGGTAGATTCCCCTAAAGCAAGTATGCACATTGAAATTTTTAGATTTAGTGCAACACTAAATTGTTAATGTGCTTCATAATCTATTCTTTTTTTTTGTATCTTGCAGAGTTGCAGGAAATAAATTGTATCTCCAGGTAACTTCTGGGACTGTGTGCAGAATGATGAGGTCCTGAAGTGTTTTTTTAATGGTCAACCTGAAGGTTTTAGCCCAAATTTTACATACTTGGACAAAGAAACAGAAAGGCTATGGAGTGATAAAGCATCTCTTTATACCCACATTCTTTTGTTTACTGCTGAGGGATTCTTTGCTTATCACTTGGGTTGAGCAGGTGCTAAGCTGTCAGGCTGCCAGATTCTAGGTGGAGAAGTCATCAAATTATGAATGAATACCTGTCATCATGGTCATGTGACATGCTTCTCTGCCTAAGCCACACTGCAATCAGAATAAAATATATTGCCATAACTACAGCTTCAGTTTTAGACGCATAAGCAAACATCTCCTTAGAACTTTTTGCTATATAATATATTCTTGAAAGGCTTGCCTGCATTATTTCTAAGTAGCTTTGGAGGATATGGCAGAGCTAGCATTTTTAAAAGACAGATAAAGGGGAAATATTCTCAAGTCCAAAGCTAAAATCTAAACCTTGCTTTTAAACTGAGCAATTCGTTTCTTTACTTTTAACATACCTACATTTCTGTTGGCATGGATAAATGTGACCTCTTTTGTTAAATTTTGGGTAGCACCAGAAACAGGTATTAAAGCTATTCTTTCTAGTAGGCCTCTGTCTGCACCTGAATCATGTCTAATTTGACCTTGAACTATGCTATTTTCCCACATATCTGATTCTTAAATCATCTCAGGTTTGTTGTCCTGTTTCCTCAGTGTGCTCGTTTCCCCAATTCTCCCCAATCCCAATCTCCTTCTTTCTAACCTATCTCTCTATCTTACCAGACCTGCTCCCAGCAAAAGTGCTTATCTACTCTATGCCTAATTAACTTATGACACTTAATATTTTATATATAATAAGAGATGGCATTTAAACAAATGAATAAATCTCTAACGAGAAATTCCAAATATTAGAAAACAGATAAGAGATGTAAGTAGGTAGGAAGAGCTGTGACCCCAAGAGACTCGTTTCTTTCATATTAGCACAGGTTATTCCTAGGGTGATAAGCACACGTTCATGAATCACATACGTTCTCCCTGAATAAATATGCCCTTATCTTGCTCAGGAAGGAAATGTCTCTCTGTAGCTCTGTTTTCATAGCTGACTCTGTATCCCACCAAAATGGAGTCTAAGCTCCAATGTCAGGGCATCTCACCCGACGTTGCAGGCATTTGTGCTCGTGGGATGGAAAACTGATGCCTTTTCCCAGTGGCCCTTCTCCTTAACAGGTGAAATTCCACTGAATGTTTCGACTCAGCTTGAATGTCTCTCCTCTTCCACTTCTGCTCCACTCCTCTCTAACTCTATTCTCTGGACTGTCATCAGCATTGTCAGATGCCTTCTATGTAGGCTCTACCATCATCACTGTGTTCCTGGAGAGCTGGACTATTTCTCATTTGTGACAGAAACCCTCAGAAGCCCAGTCAGTGCCCTCCATGACTTGTGTTGGATGCTCACAGACACATATGAGTTTGTTTCTCCAAAGTGAGAGGAAGGACCAAGGATCTCAGTCCAACAGAAACCTTATTCACAAACTCTCACCAAGTCTTTGTGAATGAGTATCAGTCTTCTGAAACCAAATCTGAAAGACTGGCTTCATTTGGTTTTCAAACTACCAAGCCCTCCAGGGAAGGCAATGCCATTTTCTGGTGTCAATGTGTTTCATACTAGAGGTGTGTAAAACAGGACATGAGCACAGGTTCTAGAGTCAGACTCACAACCCGACTCTGCTGCTATGAGCTCATTGTATAATAAACCTTTCCATGCCTCTGTTTCTTCAACTGTATACTGGTTATGATATGACAGTGGATTTTATATCCATTATTATGGATATTATTTAAATTAGTTTATAAAATGTTTACAGTACTGTTGGGCTTATGTTACTTCAATAAATGTTAGTACTATTATAATTAGTAAATCTGAAATCATTTGATGTCCTTGAGCATTATTCAAATTTATATATATGCAAATCCCAGTAATGTATGCTCATTGATGCCAACATGAATCATATCAGAATCTGCCCTGTAAGCATAATTTGAGCATAGGCTAACGTGTTTGTATGCACAGGACTTCCACAGCTCACCTTCCGCAGACTAGCAGTAAGGATGTTATTCAGTGAACTTTGCCCTGGCAGTTAACAAATGATAAGAAAGTTCATTCCATGGAATTTTACAGGCAGCCAAATTGCCCCAAGTTTATTCTATTTAAAGCTGTTACAGTAAAACTAGCCCTGGCAGCTGGGGCACCCAATCCATGACCTCACTAGTTAATACGAAGTGAGATGGGGCATAAGAAAGAGGAAACGCAAGGAATAGAAGATGTGAGATACAATAACAAGTGGTTCTCTGGTACATTCAGTGTTTCTTTTAGGGAAAACATACCAGCTTATAAAACACAAGTTTCAAGGAGAATTTCCCACCTATGTTTTCCCCCTTCAGTTCTTCCCACAGACCTGATTTCTACTTTCCAATACTCATCAGTCATTATTTAAGATTATTACTATGACTCACTAGCAAGCCAAACTGACTCAAAGCATTTTGGGAGAAAAGCTCATTTTTTTATCCTACCAAAAGTGTCTGCCAGTTTACATCAACTCCCAACATAACCAAGGAAATTATTCTAATATGCATAACATCAATTGTTTGCCAACCTGGGACAAAACACAACTTCCCACCAGACTATGAGATTATTTTAGAGTTCTTGTTGGCCAAACATTCTACATTTTTTAAACAAATTAACCAAAGAGGTACAAGTAATTCTTTAAAACAGACACTTTTTATTTTTGCATTTCTTTTATCTGATTCTAATTTCAACCAGCCAATATACTTCCAAAAGTATCTCCTTCATTTTGACTTCACGGGAGTAAGGTTTCTACTCCAAATGGCATGTTAAGTTTGATGGTTAACCTCCAAGATAATTCAAGAAGTTTCAAGAGGAAGAGAAATGTAAGAAGTGAGTAATATTCCAGAGTTCATGGTTGTTTGGGACAGAATTGTGTCTGCTATCATTTGGATCTTAAATGTTCCCCTAAGGGCGGATGAATTAAAAACCTAATCTACAAAGTGACATTATTGAGAAGTGGTAGAACCTTTAAGACATGGGGCCTAGTGAGAAGTCTTTAGTTCACTGGGAACATGACCTTGTTGGAGATAGTGAGAACCTATCTCCTTTCTATTATTCTTGTTTGCTTCCCATTCGGGAAGTGAATAGTTTTACTCTGTCACACACTCCTGCCATGTTGTACAATGAAGCCAGCCAATTATAGATGAGAGCCTTTAAAATTGTGAGTCAAAGTAAACCTGTTTTCACTTTATAAGTTGACTATCCAAATATTTGTTATATCAAAGGAAATTTAACACAATATCCATTCCATTTTTTAAAATGCTGAAGTCTTAGCTGCAAGTAATTCAGAATGTGACTGTGTTTGGAGAAAGAATCTTTAAAGAGGGGCAGGGAAGGTGGCTCAGTGGTAGAGTGCAAGCATGAATGAGGCCCTGGGTTTGATTCCTCAGCATCACATAAGCAGAAAAAGCCAAAAGTGGCTCTCTGGCTCAAGTAGAGTGCAAGCCTTGAGCTGAAGAGCTGAGGGACAGTGTGCAATCTTTAAAGATATAGCTAAGTTTAAAAATGTCATTTGGGTGGGTCATAATCAATCTGCCTGATACCCTTAGGAGAAGGAGAAATAGGACACAAATAGAGGTGCCAATGGCATAGTACACAAAGACTTGACCATGAATAGAGCATAGGCAGCAAGAGAGTGGCCATCTGAACATTAAGCTGTGAGGCACCAAAGGAAATCCTGCTGATATTTTCATCTTGGACTTCTTGCTTCTAGAAATTTGACAAAATTAATTTCTGTTATGTAACTAATCCATTCTGAAATACTGTTATGACAGAAAAGCTGTTATGACAGCTCTAGAAAATTAATATGAGCCAGGTACCAGTGGCAACTCAGGTGGCTGAAATCCGAGGACTATGGTTCAAAGCCAACCCCAGGCAAGAAAGTCCATGAGACTCTTACCTCCGATTAACCACCAGAAAACCAGAAGTGGCACTGTGGCTCAAGTGGTAGAGTGCTCAGCTTTAGCTGAAGAGCTCAAGGACAGCACCCAGGCTGTGAAACTGTTTGAGTGAAAACTAAAAGGTACTCATATTTGGACTTTCTATTTACCCTGCACCCTGAGGCTTAAAAAGTTGTGGTTGTGAGTCCTACCCTATTCTTTTCAGACACGAGATCCAGAGTCTAGATGTCATTCTCCCTTGATCCTTCTCAAATGGTTCCTGGTGTCACAGAACCAACAAATGGCTTGTGCAAATTGATTATTGGACCCTACTCCTAGAGTTTCAGATCCAGTAGGTCTAAGATAGGGCCCAAGGGTTTACAGTACTAGCACACTGAAAATGATACTTGATGCTTGAGAACCATTCTACCACATACCAGGTTACCAGCCATCCCTATTTTCACTTGCAATCAAAAACAGTACAATGTATTTTTAGGGCCCTGCTTGAATCTGGCAAGCTAAGCTGATGAATTAATTTATGTTAATGTTCAGAAATATAACTCCCATAGGGTATTTGGCTTTACAGAGTCATTTAGCGATAGTATTAATTGATGGGTTGAAATATCTTGCCATAAGTCAGAATCAGCCTGTCTTCTTGAGGGCAAGCTAATTACTATTTTATGTTATCCCAAATCTCAGCAGCTTGACACAGTAGGAATTTATGCCTTGTTCATAGTCGAATGCAGATAGTGGATTAGATGGTTACTCTGCTCCAAGAAGTCATTCAGGTACCCAGCTTCCTTTCATCTAGTTACTTCCCATTGTCTATAGCTATGGAGTCTTTCACTGGATCCTCTATCTGGCAAACAGATGAAGGAAGAGAGAAGAATCTGTAGGAAATTTTGAGACTAGGCTTGTCATTTACCTTCCACATCCGCATCAATTCTACCCACATTCCATCTGCTAGAACTCTTTCATATAATCATGTAAATGAGCTGGGAGGAAAAGGGGAAATGTATAGTGCACAACAAGAAAATCTTTGTCATGTAGACTTTCCATGGGTCTTGGAATCCTGAAACCAAGGCAATTGCAAAGGGTTAATCATACAGATTTAGGTTATTTGGCATTGTCGGAAAACCATATCATCAAGCCAATTGTTCTAGATTTCTTGTGCCTGGTCATGAAAGGAAATATTTAGGTACCCATGACATCTCCACTATCTAAAATAACAATCTTGAATTGAGCAGATCAATGCAGTGAAGAGACATATGTCCAAACCAGCTAAACTTGAACTAAGCTTTTGCTGGAAAAGACAGGTCAAAAGAAAAGAAAATGTCAAGCAGAACCATACATTGCACATAGATTCCATCATTCAACCTTGGTCCCCTACAGTGTGCACTATGCTCTATTCTTTATATTTTACAGATGAAGAAAGAAAAGCCCAGAGTTTAGAATTTGAAGCCGTCTGTCCCACTGCAATATTGAATCCATTTTTCCCTTCATCATATTGTCTCAAGTTCATAGTACTACTTATTTATCATCAATATGTTGATGTAGAGCAACCAAATTTGCCACAGCTTATTATTTGGTCTCCAGAAATCCACCTATTATTGCTGAAGCTCTTAAGTTCTTTCTATGCTTTGGATAATAAACAAACATGCTCTATTTAACTTTTATCAGCTTGGTCCTCAGCTGGTCTGAGCCTATGTGGCCACACCAGTAAAATGGGAATCACCTCAGTATCTCTTGAGGATACCTGAAAAAAATCCTGTCTTACACCTGGAGCAGTCTCTCTTTTCAGGAAGTTATCAATTCCATGAGGTGCTGGCAAGAAAGCATTGACATATAAGGACTGACCTAGAGAGGGAAAAAAGGAAAAAGTGTCATTAGTATTATTAGATATGTTCCAAGCCTGATGCTGTGGCTTTTGTGCACATGGGCACTTAAGAAATGCATTTGAGTGAGGACGCTGAAACAAATGAAACCCGATGTTTTTCCACACTTACCTGGGAGTGCAAAGCATTTCAATATTTTGTTCTGCCTCATCTATTCCCATTTGGTAACCAGTAGTAGTCAGGATCATGTGTAGGGCAAGGGCAAATACAATCAGTTCATGGACCTTGTGCTTCCCCACAATGGCCTTCTTTTTTTTTTTTCTTTCAGTCATGGGGCTTGAACTGTGGGCCTGGGCGCTGTCCCTCAGCTCTTCAGCTAAAGGAGAGCGCTCTATCACTTGAGCCACAGCACCACTTCTGGTTTTCTGGTGCTTTGTTGGAGAAAAGACTCTCATGGACTTAAGATCTTGCCAAGGCTGGCTTTGAACAGTGATCCTCAGATCTCAGCCTCCTGAGTAGCTTGGATCACAGGCGTGAGCCATAGGTGCCCAGCTTGGCTTTCTTACAACCACACTGAGGGCATACAGACCAGTCAGGCCTTCTTTCCCCATCCTGCCCTATCCCATCTCCCTCCCTGCAGCATTGTTCAGCACTGTTTGGGAGCTTTCCACCACCCACCTCCTAGGGGCCATGCCTACTCTCACACTGTTCTGCAAGACCCATGTTACATCCAGATCCATCTATCTGCCTTCTCAGCAGCCAGGGGTCTCTGAAGGGTCACCTTCTCCTGGCACTTAAAGTTCCTATTTGGTGCACTTGAGATTAATGAAATGTGTTTCATCGAGGCAGAGTGAACAAAAGAAGGGCATTTATGTCACACAGACCTATCATTTTCCAAATGGGAGACTCCCGTTCAGTCATTCACTCCCCCAAGCCTCAAAGCCCTATGATGTAGAATACAGATGTCACAGGACTCAGCTAAGGATTGAGCTTGGAGCCTGGCACATAGAAGGTGCTCACAGATGCTGGCCTTGTCTCTTGTCTTCACTTTTGCTTGTGCCATTCTTGAGGTCAGACATATTACTAATTCCCTTGGTGTCTCCAGTGTTGCCTGCAGATGGTGTACCCGATCACCGTTCACAGAATAAAGGAATGAATGCACTCAGAGCACAGAGCCATTTACTTAACATGAATGAACAGATTAATTGCTCTGCTTTCCTGAATGTCTTTCTTTTCTCCTGTCTCTCCTCTCAAAAGATGATTAAGAGGACATGGTTGCTCAAGTTCCTAAAGGAGAGAAAAATTAAACAAGTCAGAATTGCTCACTAATTTTCTGAGGCTCATCCATGCTTGGGCTGCCCCCCCCCCGGGACATATTACAGTGGCCCGGAGGGAGGCGGCACAGCTGCTGCTCCAGCCTGTGTGCCATCTCTGTATCTAATATAGACAGAGGGCCCTCAGTAGCTTGGGAGTGGAGGCTGGCCTCTTGTTCCAAGAGTGGCTGTGTGGATGGCAGTAGACAAAAGGAACCCTCAGAGTAGAATTATCCAACCTACATGACCTGCCATTGGATATCTGTGGCTAAGAATTGGGTCTCTTCTCTAGCTAAGGAAGCTTTTGCTGGTGTGAAAGTGATTTGCCATTGGACTCAATATAAGGCCCCCATGATATGAGCCCCATGTCATAAAGAAGGGCTAGGTTTGGTTTGGTTTTGTCTTGCTATCATTGTGAGGGGTTTTGGAATCAGTGAAGGTAGGAGGTCTATTCTCAAAGTCCTACTGCACTCATACCAAAGCAGCAGGCAGCGCTGGTAGGGGCGGAGAAGAGAACAAAGAAGCAGTGGAACTCACATTGTGGGGCTTCTGGGGTTGGAGAGGGCTAGGGTATAATAATCATATGACTAGTGGAGAATCCACATATGTGGCAAGGTGCTACTACATACAGGCCTATGCTGCATTATCTCCTTGGTCTTCCCAACAACTTTATGAGGCAGCTCCAACCATTTCAGAATCAAAGAAACTAAGGTATACAAAGAGTCACTTGACCAAGTCCTTATTGCTAGTAGTTGTCAGAGACCATCTGAACTATTACTTAATACTTTGATTCTTTTACTCTACACTGACTTTTTATTCTAGTTCAGGAATTCCCATATTTTAAGGTAGCAGCAGAATCACCTGGAAGTTCTGTGAAGACACAGGTCCCTAGGCTTATCCCCAAAGATTCTATAGAACTGGAGTGGACCCTATGAACTTTCTTCCTAGTTGCTAGGTAAAATTGACACTGCTGGGCTGAATATGACACTTTGAGAAACAAGGTCTAAGGAAAACTTTCACCTACCAGATCTTAATCTTAACAAACTAGGGGGTACAAATCAAGTCAGAGCTAAGATGCCCAAGAAAGCTGAGTATGGGTGACTCACACCTGTAATTCTAGATGACTCAGGAAGCTGAAATCTGAGGAACACAGTTTGAAACCAGCCTGGGCCAGAAACTGTGAGAATCATCTCCAGTTAACCAGCACAAAGTTGGAAGTGGAGCTCAAGTGGTGGAGCACTAGCCTTGAGTGTTCAAGCTCAGAACTGGCTCAACCCCAGGGACCAGTATGTGCACATGTGTGTGTGTGTGTGTGTGTGTCTCTCTCTCCCTCTCTCTCCCACCCTCTCTGTCTGTCTGTCTGTCTCTCTGTCTGTCTGTCTCTGTCTCTCTCTGTCTGTCTCTGTCTCTCTCTGTCCCAAGAAAACCAAAGTAGTTTGTACTGATGCCAACCTTAAGTTCTGTGGTATAATCTATCCAGTGTAACTCAGAGGTGAAGTGACTTGTCCAAATCACACAGCTACCATCTTCTTTATCTCACACTTTCTCTCTTAGATCTGTAAGAATAATCATTACCCTTTATTTTCCTCAAATATTATATCATTTCTAATTCGTATTTGGTCAAATTAAAATAGGAAAAGAGTTTAAGTTTTTATATGGAGTTCAAATAACTCCAGGACTTGAATGGGACTTGAAGCTTTCCTTCTTCCTCTGAACTGAGTTGGCTTCCTCTTCAGGTCTTAATACTATAGGCAGTCCTACTGCAGAAGAATCTTTGCTCCTCAACTGCTAGAATCTGCCCTTCTAGAAGGGTCTTAGATGCAGAGAAAATGCCCAGAAGAATTCTTGCCAGTAGTGGAACCCAAGCTAGAACCAGGGTCTTATCTCCTCAAGGGAGCTGCTAAGGTATGGCTTGAACTAGAGGAATATACATTGGGCCTGGAACTGCTTGGGACTAGCTGGATTTCTATTCTCCAGGAAGATATCATAGCAACAGGGACATTTTAGCTAATCTTTCCAACACCATGATCCCTGTTTGAACTAACCAGCCAGCAGCCAAAATGACTTTATAAATAAACTGGAACTTTTCCCTGGCATTTAAGCATAATTCTGCCTTTACAATCCATGCCATGATGGCAATTTTGTGGGCAAAACTCCCCAAAGACAAGTTCTATTCAGGATTTGCAGAGGTGTCCTTGGTATGAATCAAAATCCACACTACCCAGTTTTCAACTCTGCTCCCAACATAGAGGCCAGAGAGGTTCTTTCAACCTTCACTAGGAAAGCCCTTGAAAAATGACTTACACAGAGCTTTTTCCTAATTTGTTTGAAGAAGATAATCAGAAGAAAGAGATTGTAAATACCAACTAAGAAACCAAGAGAGCATAAAAATAGAAGGTGATCTCAAGCTCCACGAGAGGTATGGAGGAGAAGATCCATGGTATCTGCCATGCTCATGAGCTCTGGCACCTGCAGAGCCTGCCTCCTCTCTGGTTTACAGCCAGAGCACACCTGACACACAGAGCAAAACCCATAAAAACCAGGCAGAGAGTGAGCCTCCATGTTTGGCATTAGCATTTAGAAGCTCCTGTAGCCACCAGGACAAAAGGACCCTGAATCTCGTATGTCTCTTTGGAATGCTTCTATTTTCTCTACACTGCTGATTTCCTTTTAAGCTTTTCTTCCTGCAATGTGACTGATCACTTTCTTTTAGTCTCTGTATTGATTCTTAAAATCCAAACTTTCTCAGCTCTCTGGAGTTAGTGTACAGGCTGAATATCCTTTGTTCAAAATGCTTGGGACCAGAATACCTCAAGTTTTGGGTTTTCCATTTTGGGAATATATATTTTATGTATATATTATATACATATATATATTAGAACCTATGTGTAAACACAAAATTTATTTCTATTCATATATGCCTTATTAAACACAACATCCATTTATGTTTCATGTATACCTTATAGGTATAGCCTAAAGGAAATTTTACTTATTTTTGTTCATGAAACAATGCTTCATGGTGTGGAATGTTTTTGCCTGTGGCATCATGTCAGTACTTGAATAATTCTGGGTCTTAGAACATTTTGGAATTTCAGAATAGGCATGCTCAACCCCTTACCAAAGAGATCCTTGTGAGACAATAGCTTATTATCTGCTATTTTCTGCCCCAGTTTCTACCCCAGGCCTTTTCCCACATCGGTACCTGGACACCTGCCAGTTCTCATGGTAGCTTCTCACACTCTGCCACCCAAATCCCTTCATATAAGAGAGACAGACATAGAGAAAATGATCAGAAATAAGGGCACTTACACAGAAAATACACACACACACACACAAACACACACACACACAAACACACATACACAAGGGCTTCATCTAAAGAGGATTTAAATTTCAAATTTCCCTAGCCTTCTGCCAGTCCACCTTTGACCCTGCCTTCTGCTGCAAACTTGGGTAAACTTGAACAAATAATTGGAGCAATACTATTCGTAACAATCCATTTAAGCCAAAAAGAAACATGCATTCATAGGAAGGGGAGAAGCCAGTCTTGGGAGCCCCTCATCACTTTGTGTGAACAAGAGTGAAGACACAATTACAACTGCACATTTTAGCAACAGCATGAACCAAACCAGGCAATAAGTGGCCCATTTCCTTCTGTTCCAATATACCCCAATTAACACAAACAGAGGAAGGAATAAATTTAAGCAGGAACAGCTTATCAACATACAATTAGCACTCAATAATTTATCCCTGTAATGCCAGATCAAATGAAAACATGTGTCATAAATCACTTACTCAAATAAGCCTCCAACCCTATGCTATAATAATCTGGTTGATTTGTTTTCTATTCACCACTCTTCTGCCACCATTTTTTTTGTTTTGTTTTCTTTTTCTTCTCTTCCTTTCTGGGAAAGATCCAAGACAGCCAGGTAGCCAGAGATGCATTTTCTACTCTCCAGAGTTCAAGGTCATATTATCTATAAACAGAATTATGGGGGGAGCAGCTATGCTCCTCAGAGCAGATAGTCCAACCCTACAGCTACAGAGAACTGTCAGCTTTAACATTTGAAAGTATTTTCAGATCTTTCCATCATTACAGGTAGAAGCATTTCCATATATTTTCTATCTATAGCTTCTAGTTTATTTCAATCAGTCAATATCCATAGATATTAAAAATAACTTGAAGTCATCCTCTCTTTAATAACATCTGTAAATCTAAAGGCAATAATTAAGCCCCGTGAACACCTTTTCCTTAGTGCCTTCACCAAGCCTTAATCTTTAAACCTTTTGTGCTGCAGATTATCTCTTTGTAGCCAGATGTTTTCCACATCCTCCTTCTTCCAACTATATTTCCCTGACTTCCTTGACTCTGACTTAGCCAGCAAGGACCTTAGGCATGAGGGGGTAAATCTTGAAAGTGAGATATGGGGAAATCCTGGATTTCATTCCAAGTGCCTCTGTTGGAAGTACAGTCTAGCCTATAATTTCCAAATTCCACATTTACAAATTCATCTACTAAAATATAACCTTAAAATTAATAGTTGTGATACTTTCAGGGTCCTTCATAGAAGCATACAGAAGACTGGAAAATAAAGTTGGGTCATCCAGTGAACACATTCCCAGTGGAGGTCAGAAGCTCCCCCTTCTTGTTCTAGCTCTCCCAAAGTCAGTGTCCTCTCTGTGGTACATTAAATGCCACCTCAAAAAACGGTAGAATTAGATGGAACTAGAACAAATCATTAAGTAAGAAAGCTCAGAGAGACAAATGGTGCAGGTCCTCTCTGACACACAGAAATTAGATCTTAAAGACACGGGGATATGATAAATTATACAGGATTCTTTTTTCTTTGCTTATTATTGACTTCACTGTTTGAAATGGCCCACCTACCCACGAATAATGTCAGAGTGTTACCTTGCATTCCTCATAATGAGAAGACCATTTGATGTGTCTGGGAAAAGTCAGAGGATGGTGAAGTTACTGATTGGCAAGTAGAACTGTCACAGGGCTGAAGGGGCATAATAAAGTGTGTGACTCGTGTGTGAGAACCATGGAGGAGGCCTCTCAATGAAGTCAGGAGCAAGAAATGAGGCTGGTAGGGTCCATGAATATTTAGAGATCTTTCAGGTATGAATGAGAATGTTGTGATTTATGAAGTCATTGTTAATGAATCAGCAAGAGAAAGTTTTCTCTAAGAAGAAATATACATAAGACAACATATGGTCTTGAAGGAGGCTTGAAGGAATCTAACCTTATAACTCTCTAATTCAGGGTTGACAACCCTGAATGAAAATAGAATATGGCTGTGAAGAATGATGAGAATCTACTGTGGTCTCCAGAAATGCTCATGTGTCTTCTGAGACTTTGATCCTGCCGGACAATCATACCTGCTTGCCATAACTTCTACTGAAAAGTCTCCATCATGGTTCCCATACACAGCCCAAGTTTCTGAGTTCTAGTCACACCACCTCTTATGCTCCAGCCTTACAGATAGAAGTAGCTTCCACTGCTGTCAATTACCAGCCTTTGTTCAGATTGCCCCATTGTCAGTGTTTTGCATAACAAATTCTTTGTATTCAGTTTTGTCTGTTTAAAGTTAGGACAGTTCCTGTTTCCTGACTAAACTAAGACTGATATACTTTCAGCTCGTTTATGTCACATAGCTTGTGACACAGTTGGTTCCCAAGGTAGTCTCCACACCTGGGCATACACAGGAAACACGGCAGATAACAACCACTGAGAACGGAGAGCTTTGCCACTGCCTGAAATCATGGTGTTGAGAAGGTGTTGGACTTAGGCCTCACAGTTTCCTCCATTATAGCATACATTCCATCTTTCCATAATCTAGCATATACAAAAGTAGAGAGAGCACTATCACATGTCCCCATGTACCCATCACTGACCATCAACAAATACCAACTCATGGCCAGTTTTAACCCAGCTATATTCCCAATGATTTGAGAATTATTTGCAAAATCCAGACATCAATTCCCCATAAATAACTAATATGCATCCATAAAAGATGATAACTCTTTTTAAAACATGAACATAAAACCACTATTTAACTGAAAGAAAATTAAAAATATTAGTATCTTATAAACCATTTATGCAGTGATGGTTGAAACTTCCCCAATTGGTTCATGGTTTTGTTTGCATTAGGATCCATGCAATGACCTGTCATTGAAATTATTCAATTTGTTTCCAAGTCCTTTAAATGTATGGGCTTCCTCCATAACATCATTCTTCTTAAAATTTACTCTGGCTCTGGTTGACTTTGGTTCATTGCACTTAACATTTTTCCTGTTATTTGTACTTGGTTATGTAGTTCTAGTAGACCAATTAGACTTGATGACAATTATTTGACAAGTGCAACTAGATAAAATGCATTTCACCCTCCTATTTCATTGCCTCTTTTTTGGTGATATTAGAAACTTTTAATACTCATTGTCCAAAGATTGAAAAATGGCAATGTTCTAATTTTATCTTTTGTTCTTTAGTACCTGGAATCCTTTTACAAGAAGATCTTGTGAAAACAGCTCATATAAGAACAGCAGAATATTTCTTTGAGGATTTGTTGTTGGGGGATTTAATTTTTTGAGTTCGAGGTATATTTTAGATATGAGACCCTGTCCATTGTATGGCTAGTGAAGATTTCCCAATCCATGGGCTTTCTATTGATCTTGTAGCTATGTCCTTTGCCATGCAGAAGCTCTGCAGTCTCATGTAATCCCATTTGTCCAACCTTTCTTTGATTTCTTGTGTTTCTGGGTCTCTATTAAGAAAATTTTGGCCTGTGCCAAGGAACCCTAGGCTTTCTCTTATTCCATCCTGTAATGTTTTCAGAGTGTCTGCTTTGACTCTGAGGCTTTTGATCCATTTGGAGTTGATTCTGGTGCAGGGTGATATATAAGGATCTAGCTTTAGTTTTCTACAAGTAGATAACCAGTTTTGCCAGCACCAGTTACTGCAGAGGCTGTCTTTCTTCCATTCTATTTTTTTAGCCCCCTTATCGAAGATTAGATGGCTATATGTCTGTGGGTTCATTTCTGGGTTTTTCAATTCTATTCCATTGGTCCTGAAGTCTGTTCTTGTGCCAGTACCAAGCTGTTTTGATTACTATGCCTTTGTAGTACAGTTTGAAATTTGGAATTGATATTCTTCCAGCACTGTTCTTACTGTTAAGGCTCGTTTTTGCTATTCAGAGTCTTTTATTGTTCCATACGAATGTTTGGATTGCCTCTTCTATTTCCTTCAAGAATGAGGATGGAATATTGATAGATATCACATTGAATTTGTAGATCGCCTTGGGAAGTATTGCCATTTTCACGATGTTAATCTTTCCAATCCAGGAGCATGGGAGATTTTTCCACTTTCTAAGTTCTGTTTTGATTTCCATTTTCAGGTTTTTAAAGTTTTCATCATAGAGGTCCTTCACTTCTTTGGTTAAGTTAATTCCTAAGTATTTTATTTTTTGTGGGGCTATTATGACAACAACAAATCCTCAAAGAAACAGCTGCCCAATAAATAAGTGTGCTGAAGACTTACAGAGAAACTTCTCTGAGGAGGAAAGAAGGATGGCCAATAGACACATGAAGAAATGCTCAACCTCCCTAGCCATAAAAGAAATGCAAATCCAAACAACATTGAGATACCACTTCATCCCAGTTAGAATGGCTATAATTAAGAACCCTAATAACAACAGATGCTGGAGGGATGTGGACAGAAGGGAACCTTACTTCATTGTTGGTGGGAGTGTAAACTTGTTCAGTCACTTTGGAAAATAGTATGGAGGTTCTTCAAAAGACTCCACATAGAGCTCCCCTATGACCCAGCAATCCCACTTTTGGGCATTTACCCAAATGATCACAAACAAGAACATACTCAAGCTACCAGCACAACTATGTCTACTGCATCATTATTTACCATAGCTAAGATATGGAACCAACCCAGATGCCCCTCAGTAGATGAATGGATCAAGAAAATGTGGTATATATACACAATGGAATTCTGTGCCTCCATCAGAAAGAATGACATTGCCCCATTTGTTAGGAAATGGAAAGTCTTGGAAAAAATTATATTAAGTGAAGTAAGCCAGGCCCAAAGAAACATAGGTCCTATGGTTTCCCTTATTTGCAATAACTAGTATATGTCTGAGACAAGCAGAAACAGTCAGATAAGTTGATGTTGGGCTAAATGAACCCTAAGATAAGGACTCAAATGTTTTTTCTTTCTTGCGATTGTTTCTAACGTATTTATAAGATTATTTCTTTGTTGCTTTGTATGTCCCTCTGCCACAGTATAACCTCTGTTTTCACTGTATTTGATGTTGGTATAATTTGGGGAGGGGAAGGGAAAAAACAAATTGTTTAAATAAAGATATAGATGGATCCATTGCAACAATGAGATGTACAAGAAGTTATGTCAAAAAATGAACTTTACAACTTTGGTGCAGGAGGGAGAGGGGGTGTAGGGGGGAGATAGGAAGGGATGGTATGGGGAAACAAAGGAGGAGGCAACAATGCTTGATAAGAAATGTACTCACTATCTTGCCCATGTAATTGTAACCATTCTGTACGGTATTAAAAAAAAAAAGAACAGCAGAATAAAATAATGATTTATCCACTGTATTTAACAGTTTTTCAAAACAATGAATTGGCTTCTTGGCATCCTACAAATGTGGTCAATGATGTTTCCTGTCTTTTAGTTATCATGACTCTTATCTCATGTACATAAGTGTAATCTATACTTCAGTCCAACACAGTTATAACTCTTGTTCATGTTCAATTTGACCCATATGTAGCCAGCAGAACTTTGTTTCAAGTGGCTCCTGAGTCTTTCTGATACACATGAATGGTCTTGGATAGATTTCTTTCTTTGTAGTAAGGCAAAAAAATCTGGGATATCTTACTTATTTTCTGCCCTAAATCAAGAATTAACTATTCATCTGAGAAACGTACGGTCATTAAAATGGGAAATTATAAGTAGACATGACAATCTGTGCACTCAAGATGCTTGTTGCTTGTGGATTGCTATTGTTTCTAAGCCTTTTTGGTGGGTAGGTCTAGAAGATACATTTTTAAATGTAAAATGCTTCATGAGTTTAAGTTTTTCATACTAGTTCAGGGCTTCCGCATTTTAAATTTAACCTCATGGATCTTACCTTTGTATCTCATTCCCAATTCTGAAAAAATTGATACACAATAATATCCACATAATTATTCACTTACTTCCCAGTGTAATGCTGTAGGAGAGTCTCAGGAAACAATGTGGACATTTTTACTTACAATATTATTATCACTGAAAACAGTTTAAGTACTCTTTTCATCTTTCTCAGTGCACTCATTTTTGTTCTGAGACTAACACACTAAGTAATTGATGCATGCCTAGTTACCAATGACTCTACCTTATTGAAGCAATCTGGAAGCTATAATTTCTTTTCATCGTACAATAAGTAAAAGCAGTCAACTGATCGAATTCATCTTTTATCTATGAAGGTGATGGGATTGACTGTAAATTCCACTCTACCTCTAAGTTGCTGTCAAGACAAAGAAATAGAAACAAGATTTAACACAGACTATCAGAAAGGCTAGAACTGAAATAAGAGAACAACATGAGTTATCCGAAGACCAGAAGTCTGGATATGTGGGTACTGAAAAACTGGGAGGGAAAGTTGTGTCGTTTAGAGTTGACCAACTCACTCCTGTTGCTAAACATTGTCCATTATGCTGTGGTCAAACAAGAAACCCACAATTTCACATTTCTGCAGATACTGCTGCCCAAGCAGACCACTTCTGCTCACTTTCCATCTCCTAATCTCACTTGAGGGCTTCTCATTGGCAGAATCAACTGAATCTACTTGACAAGAGAACCTGAGTCATGGGTAATCAGGTGTACAGACCCAGAGAGAGGAGAGAACAGAAAGGCAGGAAGTAGCTCATCTGCAGCATTCCAGCTCCTAGGTATGTTTTCAGTATGGGGAAAGGACTTACCTTTTCTCCTGTGTCCTTTCAGGACCAAGATTAAAGGCATACGTGAAAGGTGAATACACAGAGAAATGACAATTTACATGAATGAATTGAAAATTCATTGACCTTACAACTATCAAACTATGGTCATCCACTCTTCTATTCTCTATCCTCTCACCCCTAAATGTAAGGAAAGCAAAAGCCATATGTTTATGAACAGATATCTAGGCTCATTTCAACTTACTTTTAAAATGTATCTTCTTAAAGTAAGTGCTAGTAGCTTATACCTGTAATCCTAGCTACTCAGGCTGAGAACTAAGGATTGCATTGGAAGCCAGTCCAGGCAGAAAAGCCTGTGAGATTCTTATCCCCAATTAACCATCAAAAATCTGGAAATAAAAAAAAGGAGGGTGTAACAATGCTCGATAGGAAATGGACTCAATACCTTGATCATGTACCTGTAACCCCTCTGTACAGTATCTTTATAAAAAATACATATTAAAAAAAGAAATGTAAAAAAATCATCTCAGTTATCTGATTAGGAATAATTTACCAATTAAGGAGGATAGCACCAAGGCAAAAACAGAGATACTGAAATCAACTGTTACAGTCTTCCTTCTTTCAATGACATGTTATTGCTATATATAGTTTAGATATGAGTAATGAGGATGTGATTACAAGCTGATATTTAGGGAAAAGCTGGGCTTATCACAACCATAACTTTGATGGAATGCCATGGTGATGGATTTAGTCTTATATTGTCTCAATTTATTTTTGTCTGGGATGCTTTTCTATTTAAGGGATTAAATGACTTACTTATGATGGACAGAGAAGACTTTAGGAACATTATTTAACCTTCCCAAGCTTCTCATCTATAAAATGGAGATAATAGTATCTATGTCATAAAGCTTCTTGGTTTAGAAGAAATGAAAAAATGTTCATAGGGAACTTGGAACAGTGCCTGATATATAGGAAGCACTCAATAAAGTAAGTTCTTATTTTTTCCTAGGGAAATAATAAAGATATAAAAGATGATTTCAGTTGTCAGCTAACAGTACTCTTACTTGAATATTTCTTCTTATATACTACTGTAGATGATATTAGATTCAGATAATGGTACCAGAAAAGAAGGCACTAAAATAGGATGGATAGAGTGAATTATATTCTTGGTAACTGCAGAGGCTCTCATGTTATTGAGTCAAAAAAAAACTTTTGCTCCTCTAAGAATAGGGAAAAGAAACTTTACACAACTTTATATAAGAAAAAAACATCTGAAGAACATTTAATGGGAGGATCATTATGAGTAGAATAATATTTGGGGTCATGTGGGAGTATACTCCTAAAATCCGACCTACTCAAGGAAGATTTTGGTTTGAGATCATCCCAGGCAAACTATTAGTGAAACTCCATTTGAACAAATAAGCCAACCAAAGTGGTTGCAAACCTGTAATCTCAGCTATGTGGAATGTACAGTTAGGAAGATCACCATGTGAGGTTGGTCTCAGATAAGAAGTACAAGAACCTATCCAAGAAATAACTAAAGCAAATAAAAAAGAGGTCAATTTGTTTTAAGTTGAAGATACAAAATGGGAGAAATTTGGAGAATGAGGGCCACATGCGATCATCCTAACTCTTAGGAAAGATACCATGCAGGTCCCTATTACTTAGTAAAAGAAACCTTTTCTTTGTCTTCCTGTCTTATTATCAGAGGGTCCTGCTTTACTGTCAAATATGGCTGAAGCTGAAATTCTTGCTTCACATAAAGAGCTATGCGAAGGATCACATTCCCTGGAAAGAAATAAACTCACAGTGGAAAGCCTAGCTAAGGGTGATGATATCTCACCACAAATATTAGTGTGATGAAAACCTTAGTGTTCTCTTGGAATGCAGGCATCACAAGCATTGAAGTAAATTGAAATGGTTTGTCCATGAGTCACAACTGGATTGAGATATGTCCACATACTACTCTTTCACATGCATATGTGGTATGTATACATTCCTGCATATTCATTAACAGAAAGATGACTTATGTGTGTAACTAGTCCAGGAGCTAACCAATGCAAACAGAATGCATCCTGACCACTCAAATTCTTTCTGAAAATGATGATCATTGCTAAAGAATTCTTGATATATTTCCAGACATAAAAGGCAATTTCTCTTTTAACTAAATGATAGATGCATCCCTGGAAATCACAGTGGCCATTAGGATGAATAAAACTACTTGGTTCTTATATGTACATGAAAATTAAGTTGCTGCTGAGGTAATTACGACTGATGTAGTAAGACATTAAAAATCCATGCAAGTCATGCTACATCCTTGGGTGCTGCTCACAAATGGCAGTTGTATGCTTAAATTATTCTGTCATTCAAAATTGCTCTCCCATCTCTAAGATGCCCTCCTCCTTGGTCCTGGAAGAAAGTACAAGTGTTGAGATGCTGTTCTGTGTAGCATCCATGTTCTTGGGTTTTCACCTTGCAAGGCCCTGGGTGGATGACAACTCTACTTGGAGGACATGACCCTATGGCACAAAACATAAGCCTGTGTGTGCATATGGCTAGCTCATCTCCTCACAAGATAATAGGCATTATATTCTTAGTCAAAGTGTCACTAAATTATCCTTGGAGACTCATACATAGAAAGATACAAGCAAACCTGTCTCTTGGCTACCCCTGATTTCTCATGACAAGATTATCCCAAGTAGATGCCACAGCCCACAGCTGGCCTCCACTCTACTATGAATGGACTCGGTCCAATTGGTTCACCTGCATGTCTCACAGACAGTGCACTGGCAATAGCATCTGTTCTCCTGTCAGAAATGCATGCACAAGAACAGAGAAGTCCTGACTAGTCTTTTGGTGTCCTAGTCCCTGTGTTCTTGTGGACATAGGTTGTATAATGGTAATCACATATGATGGAGTGCTGGTCTGGTCTGTACTCTGCTACAAGTATGTTAGGTTTTATGGGCTCTTATTATAGGGAGCAATGGAAGGGACTTTTTTTGAGAGAGAAAAATATAATATATATATATATATTTGACCCTTTTTTAAAGTGTATTTTTATTGGAAAGATTCTGTATGGAGGGATTACAGTTACACGAGCAAGGTAATGAGTCCATTTCCTATTGAGCATTTGTTTTTCCCCTACCATCCCTTCCCTCCCCACTTCCCCAACTCCTCTCCCCCACCCCTGTTTGCCCTGCACAGTTGTAAAGTTCATTTTCAACATAGAGTCTTGTACATCTCATTGTTACAATGGGTCATCCTGTATCCTTATTTCAGCATTTTGTTATTTCCCTTCCCCTCCCCAAATTAGAAAAATGCAGGACACTGGAATCAAATACAGTGACAACAGGGGTTATACCATGGGGGAAGAACATACGAAGAAACAAAAAAAATCACATAATACATTATAAGTACAGCATAAGTACATTATACGTAATACCTTATAAGTACATACATAAAAAGAACAGCAAGAAAATTAAAATCTCTTGTGTCCCTATCTTGGGGTTAATTTAGCTTAGCATCAGCTTATATGGTCATATGTACATAGCTTTTGACCTTTTCTGCTTGTCCAAGACATATACTAGTTATTGCAAATAAGGGAAACCATGGGATCTATGTTTCTTTGGGTCTGGCTTACTTCACTTAATATAATTTTTTCAAGTCTTTCCATTTCCTAACAAATGGGGCAGCATCATTCTTTTACCACATTTTCCTGATCCGCTCATCTACTGAAGGGCATCTGGGTTGGTTCCATATCTTAGCTATGGTGAATAAAGCTACCAGCACAGCTATGTTTATCTGAAACTTCTTTAAAATTTTTATTTTATTGTAAAGATGCTGTACAGAGGAATTACAGTTACATGAGTAATGAGTACATTTTTTGGAGGGGTTGGTCGTGGGGCTTGAACCCTGGGCTTGGGCGCTGTCCGTGAGCTCTTCAGCTCAAGGCAAGCGCTCTACTGTTTGAGCCACAGTGCCACTTCCGGTTTTCAAGTGGTTTATTGGAGATAAGAGTCTCATGGACTTTTCTGCCTGGGCTGGTTTTGAACTGTGATCCTCAGATCTCAGCCTCCTGAGTAGCTAGGATTATAGGTGTAAGCCACCAGTGCCCGGCTATCAGTACATTTCTTGTTGAGTGTTGTTACCCCCTCCTTCGTTTTTCTCCTACTATCCCTTCCCTCCTCCACCTCCTCCATTCCCCCACCCCCAGAATGAATATATACTAATTGCAGGGATGCTATAGATCCTGACCTCCCTAAAGCAGAGCCTGGAGACTAAATCCAAATTCCAAGAAGTTCTGGAGGTCTCATTAGCAAGAGCTTCTCTGTCAGTATTGTGATTCAACTACATCTGTCCTCTATTAGTTGTTATCATCAAGCCACTTCCTCTGTATCAAGTTCAAATTCCACGGGGAGGAGGGAACATTATTGTCCTGGCTTCTCCTTTTGATTCAGAGAGAAAATGATGGATCTCTACATTGGGGATGGGTCCTTTTCCTGAGGGTCAGTATCTGCCACTTTGGACAAAGTGGGCAGGAGGGACACATTGCCATCTGCCACTCAGCACAAACATGAGCAGGAATAAAGTCGGTGTAAACATGAAATGGCATAGGAAGGCTTTAGAAATTTTGGGTATCATTATATATTTCTAGAACAGTAGTTTTCAAACCAGAACTCATTTTGCCCCTCAGAGACATATGGTATGTCTGAAGATGTGTTTATTTAGCACAGTGGGGAAAGCAGTTACCACTGGAATCTAACAGGCAAAAGCTAGTAATGCTGGTGACTATACCACACTGTATACACAGGACAACTCCCATAACATGGAATTACCTTGTTCCACATGATAATAGTTTAAGGTTGAGCAGATTCATAACAAGCATTCATCAGATTCCCAAAGGGTTCATGATCTAAATAGACCCATGACTAGACTTTGACAAAAGGCAACAGAGAATTCTGTGTGGCATTTTTTACTTCATGCCTGGAACTTCCATCTGCAACCAGGGCAATGCTCCCAGTCCTCCAGCTGGGCTATCACCAGGACTGCTAACTTCACAGAAAGAATATATCTGAATACTGAATACTCATCCCTGAAAACCCATACCCAGAAAGATATATGCAAACTTATACTCCAATGGCCTGCTTTTCACATGACCTTTCACTCCTGGACACCTCAAAACCTCAACCTGTCTTATCACACATCAAGCATGTGCTAAACTGCAAAGTCCTTCTCCATATCAGCTGGCTGCTGTATAACTCATGCCGTTTCCCTTTTCCAGTGGAAAAATGTCTTTTTTTTCTGTATCTGCTACTTGACTCTGCTTCCATCTCTATTTCCCTAATAGTAGATATCCAGACAACTCAGACTTTCTAAAGGTAAGGTGTAAGCAATGAAGCATCATTTGCTACTAAGTGAAAGAGAGCTGTGAATTAGACATATTGGGAGCACCATTAGGTTTCTGCGGTTCCTGAGCTCCAAGGCATTTCTCTGAGATCCTCTTTGGGTCTCTGCCTGGAATAGAAACACTAAATAGGGAGAGGAAGGGTGGGAGGATGCAGGGCTAATACTCTATGTATAGATGTGAAAATGAAACTTGAGGGGTTGGGTAGGGTTTAGAGAAATAGGGAAGAATGATGAAACGATGACGGACACTGATCAAGATGCATTGAGCTGATAAACTGACCTGTTGAGTTGAAACTATTTTGTACAACTACTTAAAGGTAATAAAATATACAAAAAATTACAAACACTGATTTTTTACTATTAGACTCAATAGACATTTGCAAGTTGTTATAACAAATTTTGATGCTTTGTCTCCGTTTCTGTTCCTACTTGACATTGACCTATAATGCATGGATAAATGACCTTCTAGAAGGAGCCCTTTCTGGGGCTTTCAATACTTCTACAAAGTACAAATGCTTGCGCAAAAGCCATTGAAATAAAATTTAGTCTAACATCACCCAACCTCCACCATTAATGCTGCTAAACTTTTAATTAAGAAATCATATGAATCAAACTTATATACACAATAAGGGGAAAAAACAGGTGTAGAACAGACCCTAGCTAGGTAATAAGTACAATTTTAATTTGCTTTTGTAGAAAAGATTTTTTTTGCTGGGCATTTATCTTTTTCTTCATTTTCTTGAAGTATGTCTATTCCAGAAAGAAAAGATATTTAATAAGTATGAAAACATGTGTTTAAACCATTCTGCAAAATTTAATTTTCTTAAAAAATGGTTTCCGGAGACGAGGTCTTCTCCCACATTTTTGGAGCTGAATTTTCACCTGATCATATGTCAGGTCTGACCTGAGTGACCTATGTGGGCCTGTCAGTCATGTGGAATTTTTTACTTGGACCTCCCACCCGAGAAGATCCGCCATCCACTGGTATCTGCTGCGACAGAAAAGCCAGTACTACCAGAGATCTAACACAGTTGTTTGATAAGAAGGATTTCATTACCTGGGAGCTTGTTTTATACTATTGTGAAAGCAATAAAGAAGCTTCTGGAAGAAGGCCAGAGAGGTTGAGTAGTTGAGTAGTCCTCAGCAGTTCAGGCCATAAACATAATCAAAGTCTGAATCAAGTTTATACCCCAGGAAGCAGTAACAAATGACACAAAGTGTAGTAAAAGATGTTGAACATGGCCCAGGGAAGTTAATGAAACATGAATGAAAGTAAGCAAGTGCCTTGCTTGCTGTAAACCAGCTCCATGCTGGGTCCTGCTCCTAATGGGAAACTAGGCTGAATGAAAGGGAGGTGCCAAGCTCCTGGCAGCTTCATTCTCTGAGTTCACAGAATCTACCACATTCACAGGGCAGAGATTGAATATAGTAGTTTAAAGTGCTTCTTGGGGCTTTCCATGTCTGGACTAGAGTGACAAGCTAAACTATACCTGACCCTGCAACTAGGGGTAAATGTTAAAGATAAATTATTCTCAAACAACTTCTCCAAAAAAATATTATTAAAGAAAAACAGAACAATGTTCTTTCCACACTGTCTTCCAGCTTCTTTATTCAAAGAAAATAATAGTGAAGCCATGCTAACAAAAGCAGCTCGCTTCCTTAAAAGGATGAATTTTTGATGATAGTTTATCTCCTTTTTCCTGGAGAAGTCAGAAGTCACAGCTTTGGTAGTGGCAGGTCTCTAAGAAGAGTTGTCTTCACTGTCCAGGCCAGAGGAGAATAGTGATATGTAGCTATTCTGGCCTGGATGCAAGCTCTGAAAAGGCAAGACTCCCTTGTTTTGGAACAAGCAAACCTATCTCCAGAGTAGCAGCAAGATCTTCCCAATTTTCCCACACACAAAAAAAATTGTCTTCAGAGAAAGTGAGAGCCTTTCTCTAGAGGAAACAGCGTTGTCTGAACATATCATCTGGCTAGATTTAAAGATTTTGCTTGCTAACAGATCTATAGACTTCAAGCATTTAAGAGAAAGTCTTCCAGTGATAAATTCAAGACTTTAACCACTACGTTAGATGCCCTACTTCAGAGAACGCTAAACCAGAAATACTGCAATTGGTTCTGCTACTATTGAATTTGAGCAGTGGTGTCACTGACTGAAACTTCCTTTAACACCACCAGTGTATTTGTCTTTTTTTTTTAACTGTACAGTTAACAATTACCCAGATTCTGAATCACAGGTGACATATATGGCCTCACATTCTAAAAGTAGCTTTAGTGACCAGAAGGAAGAAGAAATCAGGTAGAAAGCAATGCAGGGTTTAGTTTAGTGGTGGGATTTGAAGCCCCAGCCTGCAGCAAGTTGGATAGCCCTACCTATAACAATTCCACCATGCCAGGCTTTTTATCATTTTGCGTTTTTTGCACCTGAAGTGTGTGAAAGTCGATTTGAGGCAAATGACGGTTTCGTATTCAAAGGCTCATTCCTTTCCTCAGATCCAAACTAACTCAGTAGTGGCCTTCAGCAGCAGGAGGGTAGAAACAAAGGTGGTCCTTAAAAGGCACAGGGATGGAAAATGATTATTAAAAAAAATAAAGCCCTGGACATGGATTTCTTATACCATTCAAAAGTGCTTCAGCACTATGTGTTCTTGTGAAGCAAGTCCCATAGAATCCAGCAGTCAGAGAGAGAGGTCACTAGGTTTGTTTTTTGAAGGAAGAGACAGAGAGATAGCGTGAAGACAAAAGAAGCTTAAGAACTATGAAAGTCTACCCTTGTGGAGAAAGAAAAAATAAACATGTAAGTAGTGAGGGGGAGATAATAAGGATCACTTGGGTAGTAAAAGACATTTTAAGTTCAGCAAAGATCTGATTGTACTTTTGAACTATTGGAAGTAGGAAAGGAGGGAAAGAACAAATAAAACCTCGGCATTTCTCAATGAGAGTAACAAAAGATAGAGCAAAGAGCTAGACAAGAGGTAAGGGGCTAGAGGAGTTCCTATGGGCTTTTAAACCAAAACATACAGTATTAGACTTTCCTAACTTGCAAGGCAAAAATCTAGGCGTGAGGAGAAGAAACAAACCAAAATGCAAAAGGCAAAAATACATGAAGTGTCTGAACATCAAATCCTAGCAGCTTTTGGAACTTCACAGAAAAAAATACAAAAAATAAAAAATTTTCAAGAATAGTTATGTATTTAGATACTATAATATATACTCTCTAAATGAATTTTTATAATTCAACTTGTTATCCAGGCATGGTGGTACATGCCCAAGCACTTGGGGGGCTGAGGCAGAAGGATCAAGAACCAGAATTCACCCTGAGCTATATAATGAAAGCCAATCTGGGCTGTGGTGAGACTCTAGCTTAAAAGAAAAATGATTAGGTTTCTTAATGTATGTTCGTTAGTGAAAACTGAGTTGTTCTGAATCTTCTATTATGAATTATGGTTAATGTCTAAAATGTGACTTGGGTTCTATGATTAGATCATTGGAAAAAATCAAATAGTCCTAATCTAATGTGTAAGCTTATAAAAACTGATATTTCTTTTGAATAATACCTATTGATCAATACTAGTTTTTTACCACCACCATCACCTCCTCCACCCCAAAAATTAAAGCTGACTTTCCCTCAAGCTACAGCATCACCCTGAATAAATAAAGCATAGAATCTTTGAAATTCTTGAATTTGACATGATTTATGTATAATGAATAAAATAGAAATAGTAGACATTATACTGTAGCTTTACCATACTGTATTCATATTAGAAGGAGAACAGACATGGTAACCAAAAGCTTTATAAGATAATAAAATGCAATTACATGGCTCTAGCTTGTTTCCATCCCTGAAGCCTGTTATGCTACTCCATAGTCATTGGCTCACATGTTTCTGCTTTGGCCCACCAGTGAGCAAGAAACTGTCATGCATGTCACTAACCCAGTTACATGACTAACCATCAAGAACAGAGTTCTCAAATGGTTCTGATCCACACCACTGAGAGCCAGACACCAGAATACAGCCTTAGGAAGAAATCACCTGGAAAATGTTAGTGAGATCCAAGGTAAACACTGAGTGTGGTGGAATTCACCAGGAAATGAATCAGCATATTGAGTACTGCCCCTGAGTTTGCTTTAGCTACACTGTGTAGAAAATAGGAGTCTTGTGGGTTAGAGACATTCCCTGGAAATTGAATTAGTAAAGGAGGAAACTTTGAGAAGGAGAATAGAAAAAGGTACCCTGAGACATATGGTCTTCTCTTCTCATTCTTTTTTTCCTCCTAAGATATTGATTGCGACTCGAGAAGCAATGGAAGGGACAAACACAGTTGTACATGCCTGTAATCCTCTCTACTTTGGGGATAGGGTATGTACAGGGAGAAGAGGTAGGAGTATCACAGTCTGAGGCTAGTTTAGGGGGAAAAAAGCAGGAGACCTTATCTGAAAAATAACCTAAATGCTAAAAGGACTGAGTGGAGTGGAGTGTCTGCTAAACAGAAGGTCCTGAGTTCAAGCCACAGTAACAGAAAGAGACAGACGGACAGACAATGGGAATGCAATAGGAATATCAGTGAGATCAGCCACATGGCCAGGCAGGAAGCCACCCTGTGAACAGGCAGAGTGCCAGTGACACAATCATGGGAGCCCAGGATGGAGGAGAGACATGCACAGAAAGCACTTTGTGAAACATGAACACAACTTGCATGGCCTTTTCAACAGGCCGCAGTGGCTTTGCCACAGCCATGGTTGAGCTGATCTGGTAGGTATTGTTTAGCAGTTCCTCCAACTGCCATCTAAAAGCTAGCAAGTAGAAAATTTCTTGTTCATGAAGTTATAAAATCTCTCATGTTTTGCCTGTTTTCTTTCACAGGCCATTCTAAGCCCAAATCCTTGTCTTCCAGAGTACATATCCTTCCTTTTCTGTCCCTCAATTCTTATGTTAGCCAGTTTTCATGTCTTAACATGAAATAACTGATACAATTAACCTTTCAAGAGAAAAGGCTTATTTTGGAGGTTCAAGTCCAAGATTGGGTAGTCAGAGTTAGATAGGTATGCTAGATGGCAACAGTAGAGTACCAGCAGAACAAACTCCCAGGAGGCAAAAGAGAAAAGGAAGAGGCCATGATCCCACAATTCACTGCAAGGCCATGTCCCCAGTTACCTAAAAATTATTCTCTAATTCTCCACATCCAAAGGTTCCAGCACCTCTCAGTAGTCTCACAGGCTAGGAACCAAGCCTTTAATAGGTGAGCTTCTAGAGACACACACTGTAGCAGATCTTTTATTTGTATTTTTTTCTTTATTACCTCCCCTACTTCTTCCCCAGTATCCATTAACAGAACAGATCAGATAGATACTATAATCTAGGTCACTGACATTGAGTTGGCCACTCTGACACTAAACATGAGAGCTACATAGTTTAATTTTGCTTTAGACCCTGTAGAATCCCAGAGATTAAAATGAAATGATGATGTAGGTTACACGAGTATATCCATTTGTCAACATTTCAGAATTAAGGCTTCCTAATATATGTAAATGTTGCAAAATGAAGAGGAACTAATGTAGATTGATATGGATTAAGTAGCTGACTAAATGGTGGTTCATTTTGCTATTTTGTTTACTTTGCATATACTTGAAAATTTACATAAAACCAAGTTATAGTTCTTTATGTACATAGACTTATCTGCATATTCACCAACATTCACACACACACACACACACACACACACACACACACACACACCATCCACAGAGTGGAAGCACGGGTTCAGAGCCATCTGGTCCTGATTTCACCACATGGCTCACTAGTCACTCCTCAAGAAAGGGTGAGCTTTGACATCTATCACCCTATGCAATACTTTACATTGACTTGAATATTTGTATATGTTACCTTTCTTCTGCCAGAGTGGAGCTGGACAACTGGAACACATTTCCTTGCACAGAGGTATTTAATAACAGCTTTATATAACCCTCTCCATCCCTCACCACCATCCCAATGCTGCTCTATACTCCTTACATAGACTGAAAATGAAGGGAGTGTATAATGGGCTATCACAGAAAACAGCCAGGTATGCAACCAAGTACTTCCCCCTCAAATTTCCTCCAACAGACTGTTCCGTTAGAGACTCTGTTCTTCTCATTTTTGCCTGAAAGTGTTTTCCTCCTTTTCAATAGTGTATTCTTAAATTGCCAAAGTATGCATAATATATGGCCTCTCACCATCTCTTGAACAGTAGGATTTCATCTCCTCAGTTTGGGTTACTTCTTGTCCTGTTTTATTTATTTTACCTCTGCTGTCTTCTCCTTAATATCACCTCTCTTAAATTCTACAGAATAATTTCTATGACAAATGAATTTACTACACCCAAAAGGGGAGGTCACATCCCAGACATCTTTGAGAAGTCTGTTTATAAGCTACTCAATAGTCATTTTAGCGTGTGATAAAATATTTAATGATTTGGACTAATAAGGAACAACCTAGTCTAAATTGTAAAATATTTTAAAAGAAACATCCTATAAAATAAAAATGATTATACTCAGTAAGGAGCACAGGCTTGTAAATCATTTGAAGTAGGAATGCTTGCAGACTTGTTTTAATAAATAGACAATAATGGTTTTAATTAGCAAACTCATAACTGGGTGAGTAAAATTTTGTTTCTAATGCACTTGGAGCAGCATACCTTCTTAACGAGGTTGATCAGCAAACCTGCTTCCATTATTTGTGTGTTTCACAGATCTTCTTTCTTTAAACTTAAGATAAACCAGAATTTCCTCCTACTTCTGCTTTCATGAATTTTGAGTTATTAGGGTTCAAATTCATGAAGTTCATCTCTTATACAAAATCATAAAATAAAGTTAGGTTTTTGGAGCAGATCTAACCTTGAACTTTTAAAAAATGCATTTACATATCTTCCTACTGTTTTGTTTTGTTGCCCTAAGAAGAATGGCAATGCTCACCAAATAATTTACTATTGGCACAGGTGGTAATTACAAAATATAGGGAAAAAAATCCTGAATCTACTACACCTAGGCACAAGTACCATGGTCCAAAATGACTGGTGAATAGTAGTTGGGACTGACACACTAGTTAGCACCCATTGCTCCTTCCCAGGTACCTGGGAGCCAACCCCTTCTGCTCCCTTCCTCTTCATACCTCTGACACTTCTTGTGAGCTCAAACCTCCAAGCAGGTGGAGCTCGGTCTCAGCTCTCTTATGCCTTGGTCTTAAACTATATATTGGGTCTTCCCATCAAAACATTTTAAAATTTTATAATTGTCAAAAAATGTAATACTGATTCATTACTACTATCAGATGTTAATATTGTGTCACTGCTCATGGTCATTTCATCAGCTTGTCCTAATAATACCCTTGATAGGCTTTCTTTCTCTCCTGAGTCCTTTATTTATTTATTTATCATAGCATATTGTGGATCTATATCTCCACAGTGTTGTCCTGTGGAATTAAACAGGGTGTTGGGCAAGCATCGCTACTAAAACTATTTAAAGAGCCTTTATCTGGGTCTGAGTCTTTGGACCAAGCTTTGAAATTTAAGACTCACCTGAATAAGGACCTTAACTACAATGATGAATGTCTAACCTGAAACAAATGAACAGTCCTTAAAGTAAAGTATTAATGTCCCTGATGCATCAAAGCATAGGCATATTCCCATACCCATCCTAGCGTATAGACCCTAAGTTGAACACAACAGTTTGGTCCTAGGCACCATGTAGGAATTTCATTAGTAAAAATGTGTCTGAAGCTGAGGTTAACATGAAACTGACATTTAAGATTAAGAAAGGTGGAAGAAAAGATCCTCAAATCCCCAGAGCCCTCTCTGTTCTCATGTAAGCTCTTTTTTATTAGCTACGAGTAGATTTACCACATTGTATCATTCCAGAGACAAATTCATTTTGCATTTCTCTCTGCTACTCAGCTAAAACTAATTTAGATGTGCCTGAACAACAAAATGTAATTTAGGAGAACTTACTGCAACACACACACACACACACACACACACACACACACAGCACAAGGGTGTCTTTAGTTTATTTACCTAGATAAACTTGAAGTTTGTTTTCTATGTAAATACTCAGGGCAGTGTCCAAAACCATTCCTGGAATTATATGTGTACATGTGCTTTTGTGTCTATGAATTTGGACAGTTTTCCAAGTTGCCTAAGAATGAATACTTCAGGGAGTGGGGTTATGTATGTTCCAATATCCAGAGTGGAAATTCTAGGCATAGGATAGCACTTAAGTTAAGGGACATAGGACATAGCAAATTTGTCTTCTAATTCTGAAGTCAGTGAAAAGAGATCCAAGAGCAGCTGTGAACTAGACATTTAAGTTAATAGAAAAGAAGGAAAATGTTTCTAGCACCTGTCAGGTACCACACAGAGAACAAGCAGATACATTTATTATGTAATGAATCCCAAATTCCTCTCTTCTCCAAGTCAACCTTTCATACAGAGAGAAAGAGCAGGTTTAAAGCTATGTTAAGTCACAGAGTAGTTAAGTGACGGAGCCTCAATCCAGCACCTTGGAACGAGCAGGTATACTTGTCTGGGTGACCCCAAGAACACCAAGTTTCCAATCACAGATCAATGGCAGGCTGGAAGGACATTTCAGATATGCAACAAAGCATTCTTGGAAGATGTTCCCTGCCCCACCTCTGTCAGTGGCTTGAACAAAGCCAAGGAAGGAAAACTCACCTCATTTGCATATGACACATATGTGAAGGACACTAAATACCTCAGGTGACTAAATCAGGATCACAGAAAATACTGACATGCTGGACTAACAGGCTGAGTAGAATAAATAAGATGTTGCTGTAAGGAGGTAAATGTCAAGGTCTGCCTAGTGGCTCAAGAAACCAGCCACAGCTTACAGGTTGAATCTTCCTAACACTACTGAGACCAGAAGTGTTTCTGCTTTCAATTTTTTTCAAACTTGGCAATATTTGTATATACATAATGAACTGTCTTAGGGATAGGATTCTAAACACAAATTTCACTTATTTTTTTTACATGCAGTGTGTGGGTTACAATATAGTTAATGCGCCTGAATGTTGACTGCACATGGCAAGTCTTAGGTACGGAACTTTCTACCTGTGATATCATAGCAATGCTCACAATGTTTTTAATTTGGGGACTCTTTGGATTTTTATTTTCTTTTCAAATTAGCAATGTTCCACCTATAAAAATGTGAGAAAGACAAAGTTGAACAAAACAAAAAATTTCATACTGGAGTCAATTAACCTTAGAGTCATATGGTCACAGATAGGAGTCTAAGCTAAATTAAAACATGTATAGCATCCGCAATAAAGGAGGTGACTCCAACACATCCTGTATTGATCAGGCATAGCCTAAAAAGAACATGGTATACATTTGATAACACGTACCAAGTACTATGATAAGGCCCTGAGAATCTGGAAGAAAACAAAACAGACATAGTTCTTTAGTTGCCAAGGGTAATAGTCCAACAAATGTAAGGGTAATATGCTCAGAGAACAGAAAGAAACAAAGCCATTCTCATAGGAACAACAGAGGATTTCATGCCTTGAAGGTCTTCTTTCCCAGAGAATTTGAAGAGCTGATGGAGAAAAAGGGAATCATTTTACGGAAGATTTTATAATATTCAAAAGATTTCCTGCTCCTGTATAAAAGAATTATACCACTCTTGGCCCACAAATGTTAGCTCCTACCATGTGATCTGTGATGTTCTTCCTTATGGGAGGGGCATGTTTCTCTTCCACCATTGGCCTCCAGCAAACCACATGACTTCATTTGACTAATCAAACATGAGGCAGAAGTGATTGCACAAAGATGATGCAGCTAACAAGATTAGAGATGGCAGTTCACCATTGTTTTAGTCAGCAAGCCATACACTGAGCAGCTTGGTGTCAAGCAGCAAGACTATTCAACTTAGGACCCAAGACAGAGCTCAATTTTCTGAGCTTGTGCTGCTCTAGACAAAACCAGAAGGGAGCTTAAGCTCACCAATAAGTTCAACTAAAGCATTAAAGGCTGCATTCTAATCAGTACTATTTCTCAAAATTAGGTGGCTCACCTATCATTAACACATATTAGTGTTGCCAATTTTGCTCTAATTGTAGATTTGATTCAACTTGTTTAAATCAATTTTATTGATGTGTAAGGACACCTACCATGTATCACATGCAGTTTCTGCTAAAAGTTTAGTGATTGGCCTAGAAGAATTGATGCTCAACTTTATTACTAATGGTGTTTACACTACCCTTACCCTGGAACCTGCTTCTGCCTAAGCATCTAACATTAGGAAATGAGTTATCATTGGTGACCCCTAAGTGAAATTGTAAAGATGTCAGATACCTGGATAGGTTGCTTACACATGAAAAAGGAGGTTAATGTGCTTCCTTTCCCTCACTCCATTCAATACTCAGGCTTTTCCTACACACTAAAGTCCCACAGGAAACTAGTTTTAATATGTTCCTTAGAATTAAGAACAGCTATTTCTAAAAGGACTGTGGGAGTGAACTTCAATTAGGCCTTTCTTTCTGGGTATATATATGCCCCATCTCCTAACCTCTCCCTTTCATGCACTCCATGCACTTATTGATGCATTTAAGTTAGAAATTAGTATTTTTTTATTTTTATCATGTCCCTTTAAATTTTCTTTTTAGGAGTATACAATATACAATACAGTAGAATCTTATGCATACTATTTATAAACAAGTGTACATCCATTGACATGTATGCTAAAATTTTAGACAGTGTTACTAACAAGGGTATATAATCAAAACAAAATTTAAACACTAATCATTTACAGCCTATAACTGGCTCCATTCTGTTTTTTTGTTTTTGCGATTTTTGTAATTTAAATGTTATTGTAAAGGTGATATACCGAAGGGTTACAGTTACATAAGTCAGGTAATGAGCAGTACATTTCTTTTTGAACAGTGTTACCCCCTCCCTCATTTTCTCCCACTACTGTTCCTAAGTTATAATGTTCATTTCCAACAGAGTGTCTAGTGAGATCACTGTTGAATTGGTTCATCCTTTGTCCCACCATTTCTGTGATTCCCCTTCCCCTCCCCAAGGCAGATAAATGTATATACAGAAATAAAAAACAGTGACAAAGGGAATAAATCAAAGGAAAAAAACAACAAAGAAAAAAGAAATAACTGCCAACATTACAATTTAAAAACACCTCTTGTTCCCATTTCTTAGAGTTCATCTCAATAAGCATCATTTAGAAATCAGTTTCATAAAATGCAAATCAAAATGATATTGAGATTCTACTTCACCTCAATTAGAATGGCTATTATCAATGAAACTACATTAACAGATGCTGGCAGGGATGTGGCCCAAAAGGGAACACTGCTACACTGTTGGCAGGATGTAAACTTGTTCAACCACTCTGAAAAGCAGTATGGAGATTCCTCAAAAGACTAAACATAGAGCTTCCCTAAGACCCAGCAATCTCACTCCTGGATAAATTGACCACAAACCAGACCACTAAAGCCACCAGCATAACCATGTTCATCGCAGCATTGTTTACCAGTCAAGATATAAAATCAACTCAGATGCCCCTCAGTGGACAAATGGATCACGAAAATGTGGTGCGCGTGTACACACACACACACACACACAAATTCTGTGCTTCCATCAGAAAGAATGGCATTGCCCCCATTCATTAGGAAATGGAAACACTTGGAAAAAATTATACTAAGGAAAGTAAGCCAGACCCAAAGATACATAATCTTCCAGGTTTCCCTCATTTGTAATATCTAGAATGTGCCTATAAATCTACAAGTAAACCCAATGGACAGTAAAAAAATAATAATAATTACACCTAGACATGATTAACTAAACAACAATCTAAACATTTACACAGAGAACAAGGGAGGATATTCTTAGGAGAGGATTGCAAGTACTCAATAGTTATATGCATGAAATCATATAAAAATAATGCTTCTTGGGTCTGTGAATGTGGCTTAGTGATAGAGTGCTTGCCTAGCCTGCATGAAGCCCTGGGTTCAATTCCTCAGTACTAGGTAAATAGAAAAAGCCAGAAGTGACACTGTGGCTCAAGTGCTAGAGTGATATCCCTGAGCAAAAGAAGCTCAGGGACAGTGCCCAGGCCCTAAGTTCAAGCCCCAGGACAGGTAAAAAATAAAAAAATAAAAATAATGCTTATCAAAATGAACTCCAAGAAATAAAAGTATGAAGGTTTTTATTATATTATTTGTGGGGTTTTTCTCTTTTCCTCTTTTTTCTTTGGTTTATTCCTTTTTGTCACTGTTCTTCATTTCTGCATCCTTTGTCTTGTTTATAAGTTTATCTGATTTGGTGAGAGGAAGGGGAAGTATGGAAATGGGACAAAGGGTGAACCAGTTCATCCTAGACACTATGATTGAAATAAACTATACAACTTTGGGGGAGGAAAGTCAGGAGGGGAAAAACTGGGATAGAATTACAAGGGGTGACACTGTTCAAAAGGAAATGTACTCATTGCCTGAGTCATGTCACTGTTATCCCTAAGTACATCACCTGAATGATAAAAATTAAAGCAAAAAAAGAAATCAGTTTTATTACCACCTGAGAAAGTTGTCTTCCTCCTCAGAGGAGAAAATTTCCCCTAGACAACAAAGGATCTAGCATTTCTAGCATCTCAGTGGGGGAGAGGTTCTTCCCTACCTGGCCACCTATGGTAAGAAATTCATCAAAGTCAGGAATAGAATTCTAAAGCCAAACAGTGAAAAACATATGCTCCATGGTTATAAATTTTTGCATACCAACCATCACTTGAGTATGAGCTGCAGTGTATATGGAACAGAAAATTCTGCTCATTACTCTCCACTTTCTTTAACCTCACTTTAAGGATATCCTGATACATATATATCTATATGTATCTAGATATTTATATACATGTATATGGATGTATATATCAATATACATATATATGGATAGATTTACATCTAGATATCTATATGTATAGATATAAATGTATATCTAGGTCTATATGTATCTCTATGCATATAGATATCTAGGTATATACATACATACATATGAATATGTGTATATGTGTATGTATATATATGTATATATGTATGTATATATCCTCAAAAGAGAACCCAGAGTTTGCACACATAGTAGATGAAGGTCTCACAGAACTCAGCAAGAAAACAAGCTTCAGCCAATTCTTTCATTCTGACAGGCTCTAGATACTAGAATCTACAAAAAACAAATACTAAACAATCATGAACACATTTGGTAAACTGCTTCAGAAAAACCTTAAGTTTTTTCCCCCAAATGATTAACTAGTGAGAGTTTCCTTCCAAATACTTTTTAATGTGAGAAAGGAGCTCAGACTGCCTTCACTGTCTTCACTTTCCACCTATACCTTGGGTCATTATAGTTGCTTGTACCTTAAAAATGCATCAAATATCAACTATACTTCCTTTCTTGAAGCTCATTCTCAAAAACCTAGAAGAAATTGTTGTGGCTCCTGTCTACTCTGGAGATTATTAACCACTATCCAGAAAGTCTACAGTTGACTGGACAGGTAAATAAGTAATGGTATCTTAACAATGACATAAAGATAAAATGAGATATGTACTTATTAAAAAGAAAATGTGGTTAGCTTGAAACAGAGTAAGCTCAAGTACTAAAATATAGTATGATCAACAAATAATAATAGTAAAGAATACTATAAAATGTCTAACTTCTTGACTGTGTTTTATAAGAGTTACGCTGCTTGTATTTTGCAGAAGCAAGAGACAACTTCTGATGTTGTCAGTCCTTGCTTTCCTGCACCAAAGGATAAAAATTTGGTTGTGATGTTCTAACTCTTTACCATGCCATGGAGATGAACTATTGAAAATTGATGTGAAAATCTTTAATAGTAAAACCAGTCCCTAGGAATCACCTGTGTTGTGTCTGCGCCAGATGTCAAACTCCCAGTGAATCTTCATATCCTTTAGTCACTTATCTCTTACCATTCCTGCGTGTTTTGGTCCAAATTTTGAAAGGCCTCTAATACATAAAAGAGTTCTTTTGGAAGTAAAGGACACTGACTTAAAACCACTTCTGCCACATTCTCCTAAAGGCACTGCTCATTAGACACTATGAGTTTGCCTTTCTGGTTGCTGTCATGAAAGACACTCAACTCACTTTACCTGAAACACTCGCAAAATACCTTTCTACATGGAAAATGAGATACCAGAGAACTCAGAGGAAAGCTGGAGGTTTTAATGGACTAGAACTTTCTGGTAAATTCTAAGAGAATGACCTAATAGCAGGACAAAGGAGAAGGCCTATGAGCCTGTTAATTCAGTAACTGATTTACACTACTCCAAGGATGGACATTTACCCATGATTTACAGGTCAGGTCAGTGTGAGGGAAGACAGACATGGACATTAAAGTAGTATACTGTGTTAATATGCTAAGTACTGGTTTAAAGAAGAGATGAAAATGATACTTGATAGTGCTATGATTCATAATTCCTGATAATCACTTTAGTAGATCATAGGTTTGTGAATATATGTGTTTTGTGAAATGTATTGCCATTATTTGTATACTCATTACTTAGCAATGCTGGAAACATGGGACATGCTCTAGCTCAACAAAGACTACAAAGAAGTGAATTCTTTTCTAAGCTGAAGGAAGATCAAGAAAGAGGATAACAGAAATGGATGTCATTGGGACTCTGCCATTTAGACAACTTACACTTCTGCCCTTTCAAGCTGGAAGTTAAGAATATGATTGTTTATTTGGCACTGAATGTTTCTTCATTGTGGTCCAAGGCAGCTGAACTGATCCCCTGAGGCCTCTGGCTGGCTTTGGAACACCGTCTTGGCTCAAACAGCAGTGCAAAAGGACATTTCAGATCACTGCCCCTGCCCTTTTCTCCTCCATCACCTGTTACCAAGCTGTCTTGTTGGCAGGAGAAGAATGGGGTGGTCAGTGCAGAGGACAATAAAGTTACTGTCCTAAATACAGCTGAGAAAGAAATAGGAAGAACAAAGTAGCATTTCTTGCAAGTGTCTAGAATTACAATGGGGCAAAAAAGCATCTTAGAATTGTGAGAATGATTTTAATTCTTTTCCTTAGACTGGGACAGATTTGCTAATTTTAATAAATATAGTGTCAGATATAGCGTTAGATTTTTAAAGGTCTCTAAGGCCACTCACCTAGATGGAGTGATTTGAGCAGGGAACTAAGATGAGCTATTGCAAAAATATTTCCCCCTAAGTCTCCTTGAACACATGAAATTCTGTCATTAAAATAACCTCTCTGTAGTTGTCTGCTCACACTGTCATAAGAAAATATCTGAATCTAGGGAGTTTAAACAACTGTAATTCTTTTTCATTGTTCCAGAGTAACGAAGCCCAAGGTTAAAGTGCCAGCAAGCTAGGCTTCATCCTGAGTCTTCTTCTCTCAGATTGTAGGTGGCTGCTGGCTTGCTGAGGGTTTACCTGACCTCCATACACACATGGAAAGACTGAGTTTTCTGGTGCCTCTTCCATAGGGTTCTGCCCTCTTGACCTCTTTTAACCCTAATTACCTCCCAAAAGTGCCATATGCCAGAGTATTGGGGGTTAGGGCTTTAACATACAATTTTGAGGGGACACATTCAGTACATAATATCTTTTATTAAGATGCTATGTTCAAGTAGCTTCTAAAACACAGAATCCTAATTCTTTGATGCCTGTTCTTATAGAACTGAGATTTTTCTTAGTCTGCTATTATCACAATATAGTCAGGAAATGGAAAAATAATATGTAATCAGCAAAGAAGCATCAAAATCTCAGCTCAGAAGAAAAGGAGGATAAAAAGAAAATGCATTACTATGTAAGAATTTCCCTAATGGACTACTGTGTAATGTTAGGAATCCATTCGTTTACTCTATGGCAAGTATTTGAACTTGCTAGGGGCAGAGATTTTGGAGTGATGGGGATAAAACTCCAATTAAAACCCTAACCAAATGGATTTCACACATCTTGGGGAAGACAGATCTTTGAAAAATAAGATTGGTGTTAAGTTAGGGCATCAAGCTGGAAGTAAGACAAGTGTGGCATTGGGCCCCTGTTTCAGACCAAATCTATTCAGGAACCTAGAAAATTCTCACTAGAGAGGCTACATTTCAGTGAATCTTGAATGAGAAAAGTATCCATCACATGAGTGCAGTTAGCAGAGAAAAGTGAAAGAAGGTAAAGACTAGGCACAGAAAAAAAACCAATGCAGAAATTTCCATACAAATCTTAGACACTAGCTAGATGAGGATGGAACTATTATGCTGAAACATTTTGCTTTCTTTAGAAGTATAAAGAGCCATAGAGTAACTGAATCAGAGAGATCACTATTGAAAACAAGGAACCCATTAAATCATTAGAAATATTTAGGCAAGCTAAAGCTATTTCATCTAAATTCAGGAATGAGACAAAGATGCCCACTCTCTCCACTTCTCTTCAATTTAGTATTAGAATGCCTAGCTAGAGCTGTAAGACAAGATGCAAACACAAAGGGGATCCAAATAGTGAAAGATAAAGAAAAACTCTCCCTCTTTGCAGATGACATGATCTTGTATTTAAAGAACCCCATGGACTCCCCTCCCAAGTTACTTGAGCTGATCTGAAACTTTAGCAAAGTGGCAGGGTAAAAAATTAACCCTCAAAAATCAATGGCTTTTATGTATGCCACTAAAGCAAAGAGCACAGCTAAAATCAGGAAAGCAACTCCTTTTGTATAACCCCACAAAAAATAAAATACCCAGGAGTTAAATAAAGAAGTGAAGGATATCTATGATGAAAACTTTAAAAACCTGAAAAAGGAAATCAAAACAGAACTTAGAGAGTGAAAAAAACCTCCCATGCTCCTGGATTGGAAGGATCAACATCGTGAAAATGGCAATAGTTCCCAAAGCTATCTACAAATTCAATGCGATACCTATTAATATCCTCATTCTTCAAGGATATAGAAGAAGCAATCCAAAAATTCATATTGAACAATAAAAGAGGCCGGATAGCAAAAACAATCCTTAGCAGAAAGAATAGTGCTGGAGGAATATCAATATGAAATTTCAAACTCTACTACAAAGCCATAGTAATCAAAACAGCTTTGTACTGGCACAAGAACAGACCTCAGGACGAATGGAATAGGACTGAAGACCCAGAAATGAACCCACAGACCTATAGCCACCTAATCTTCAATAAGGGAGTTAAAAAAATAGAATGGAAGAAAGACAGCTTCTTCAGTAAATGGTGCTGGCAAAATTGGTTAATCACCTGTAGAAAACTAAAGCTAGATTCTTATATATCAGCCTGCACCAGAATCAACACCAAATGGATCAAAGACCTCAAAGTCAAATCAGACACCCTGAAAACATTACAGGAAGGAATGGGAGAAAGTCTAGTGCTCTTTGGCACAGGCCGAAATTTTCTTTAAAAGGACCCAGAAACACAACAAATCAAAGAAAGGTTGGACAAATGGGATTGCATGAAACTGCAGAGCTTCTGCATGGCAAAGGACATAGCTAGCAAGATCAATAGAAAGCCCATGGATTGGGAGAAGATCTTCATTAGCCATACAACAGACAAGGGTCTCATATCTAAAATATACTTAGAACTCAAAAAATTAAATCCCCCAACAACAAATCCTCAAAGAAACAACCTCCCCATTAATAAATGGGCTAAAGACTTAAAGAGAGATTTCTCTGAAGAGAAAATAAGTATGGCCAATAGATAAATGAAGAAATGGTCTACTTCTCTAGCCATAAGAGAAATGCAAATCAAAACAACATTGAGATTCCACCTCACCCCAGTTAGAATGGCTATAATCAAGAAATCTAATAACAACAGATTCTGGAGGGGATGTGGCCAAAAGGAAACCCTACTGCATTGTTGATGGAAATGTAAACTAGTTCAACCACTTTGGAAAGCAGTATGGAGGTTTCTCAAAAGACTACACAAAGAGCTCCCCTATGACCCAACAATCCCACTTTTAAGCATTTACCCACATGATCACAAACAAGACCAGACTAAGGCTACCAGCACAACTATGTTTATCATAGCATTATTTACCATAGCTAAGATATGGAACCAACCCAGATGCCCCTCAGTAGATGAATGGATCAAGAAAATAAAATGTGATACACACACACACACACACACACACACACACACACACACACATAATGGAATTCTATGTCTCCATCAGAAAGAATGACACTGCCAAATTTGTTAGGAAATGGAAAGACTTGGAAAAATTATATTAAGTGAAGTAAGCCAGACCCAAAGAAACATAGATCCCATGGTTTCCCTTATTTGCAATAACTAGTATGTGTCTAGGACAAGCAGAAAAGGTCAAAAGCTATGTACATATGACCATATAAGCTGATGCTAAGTGAAATAAACCCCATGCTAAGTGAAATAAGCCCCAAGATAGGGACACAAAAGAGGTTACCTTGCTTGCTGTGCTTTTTAATGTACTTATAATGTACTATGTGATTTTTTTTTGTTTCTTTGTTCTTCCCTCATGGTATAACCCCTGTTGTCACTGTATTTGATTCCAGTGTCCTACATCTTGTATATACATTTTTTCTAATTTGGGGAGGGGAAGGCAAATAACAAAATGCTGAAATAAGGATACAGGATGACTGATTGTAACAATGAGATGTACAAGACAGTATGTTGAAAACGAACTTTACAACTTTGGTGGGGGAGAGAGGAGTTGGGGAGGTGGGGAGGGAAGGGATAGTATGGGAAAAACAAAGGAGAGGGTAACAATGCTTGATAGGAAATGGACTCATTACCTTGCTCATTTAACTGTAACCCCTCTGTACAGTAGCTTTACAATAAAAATATATTATAAAAGAAATAGGCAGGAAATAATTAGTGGAGAGTGTGAAATAAGGAAATAGAAATGAGGGTTGGGAAGAAGGGAAGGAGAGAGGGGGAACTAAAAGTTTAAATCCAATTATGTATCAACATCAAGAGAAGCCTCAGATGGCCCATTGGCTCTCGGTGACAAGGGTAAGGACTACTAGAGGAAGAACAGGTATGATGAGAAATGACTGAGTTCTACTGGTCATGTTCCAGAGTGGGTACTTGTAAGCCAGCCACTAAGAGATGATTGGATCTTTGAGCTAGGCACACAGAAGAAAAACTAGGGCAGAAGTTGTCTGCTCTGAGGGTAGCCACAGCAGAGGGCAGCTGCTGGGGCAAGGATTCTACACAACCTGAAAATCTTGTGTATATATATATATCTTCCCAGCTACAGAGTTCCTGAAGGGTCTATCAACACCACTCCCTCTTCAACTCTTACAGCATGTTGCATAACAAAAATGTTCTGTAGTTGTTGAAATCATGTGACATGAGCAATGCCAGAAAAACAGGTTCTAACACTAACAGTCCATTGGTGACAGGAAGCTTTAGACTCAATAGCAAGAGGGAAAAATGTCCCTTATGTGTGCATGGTTCCTTGGTTTCTTTAGGGCAAAATAATCTATTTTAGTGACTCCAACAACAGTACTTGCCAATAGATTTGCAGCCTTTTGGTGAGGCCTAGTGGTGAAGAAAGGAAATGTAGTATGATTTCCTAAGTGGGTGTGGTCAGAAGGGGAGGTGAATGGAAATGATTCCATGATAGTAATGCAACAAAACAGGCTCCCTGCTATAGTTAAATAGCCTTTATTGTCTTTGCTAAGAAAGGTCAATTCCTCACTTAAAGTATTATCTGACAGTAATTAACACTCAGCAGTGACAAAATATCCAGTAAGAGTTCACAACAAAGGGTTTTGATTTCCGTTTTTATATTCCACTGAAATGAGAGTCACTGTGTTGGATCTCCTTTAACAGCTTCATTAGTGATCGTGGCACGAAGGAAGGAGTAAAGAAAATAGAATTGTCACAGCTCACCTGGGTCGACCCTCAGGTGATCAGTGACAGCTCCACTCCCTGTACAGCAACATCATCCTCTAACAAAGCATTCAAGTGTTTCAGGGCAATCTTTGTCCAGAAAGAAGAGCAAAAAGTAGCCAATACCAGCCATCCCTCTGCCTGCACTGTGCCACTGAATTGATGAGGAGTAAAAAGGATTACTAATTAATCCAAATTGTATTTCATGGGGAAATTAACTCCAGTGTTAAAGAATTTCCTCTACTCAAAGATTTAAAAATGAACATGGGTATTTAAATTTAATGCAAGTTTGGGCATTAAGGTTTCCGCCATGAGCACAAGGAGAAGTTACAGTGAGTGTATAGATCATCCCCTAGATAATCAGAACCTACAGGTATTTATTCCAGGAAGACTACATCTGTCCAACAGGGCTCTCATGCCATTCCTTGTAAGAGGGAAATTTATTCCTGGCTTCAGGAAAGGCCCTTGATGCGAATTCTCCCAAACCTGTGTATCATAGGGAAACAAAACCAAATATAGGACTTGAGGGAAAAAAAGAGTGAAGTAGAGAGGTTTTAACCATGCATCTAAATGTATGGTGGCACCATTTACTTAAGAGAGTAGTTTTGCAAGGAGAAAGATTCTGGCTAGATGTGCAAAGGAAAATGTTGAAAGCTATTGGGGATGCCAAGTGCAGAGCTCGGGGAAGATGTCAGGTCTGAAGACACGGACATGTGTGGAAAGTTATTGAAAACGGTGATTCTCAAGCTCCACTCCAAGGATTCTTTTGTAGGATCTCTAAAATGGGTGAGATTCACATTTCAAATTAATTCTAATTAGATAGTTATGTAAAATCCTACACTCTACCATTCTATTCCCCCTGGTTCATACTAGTCTGTTAAGCAGTTCATTTAATGCATAGCTGTATATTTCTCCATCCATTCATGTATTTTCACCTTTTGTATAAATATATGCTTACATATATGAAACATAACACAACATATGTGATTAATATTAACATAATTAATTTGACCACATTACCAGAAATACGTTCTACTATAAATCATTTATTAAGTGATAGATCATATGACATGGCTGTTTCAATTTAATATGATTCTATATTAATATATTTCCCAAATTTTACATCTTAGTCACAAAATGAGACATACTAAATACCTTTGAAGAAAATAGACTATCTACAGAATAGCCTCCTTATCTAAGACACTGCTAATGTAGAGAAGAAAGAAAGCCAGACACCAGTGGTTCATGCCTATAACCCTAGGTACTTGGGAGGCTGAGATCTGAGTATCACAATTCAAAGAGAGCTCAGGCAGAAAAAAAATCCCAGTGAGACTCTTATCTCCAATTAACTACTCAAAATCCAGAAGTAGCACTGTGGTTCTAAGGACTAGAGCACTAGCCTTGAGCAAAAGAGCTCAGGGACAGGACCCAGTCCCTGAGTCCAAGCCCCATGACCAACAAAGACAGACAGACAGACAGAGACACAGGCACAGAGACACAGAGACAGACAGAGAGGCAGAGACACAGAGAGAGGCAGAGGAAAAAAAGAGAAAGGAAGGCAGGGAGAAGGGTTGTTCCCTTGAAATTATGAAATATTCTTATGAATCTATGTAGTTCCTGAATAAACAAAACATGATTCACTTCTCGGACTTTCACATCATGTTAGAATCTCTTTCAAAGTTAGTCAGGGTGGTGGCTCACACTTGTAATCTTATCTACTTAGGAAGATAAGATGTAAGAACCATCATTCAAAGCTAGCCAGGGCTGGACAGTCCTTGGGCTCTTATTTCCAATTAACCACAAGCCAAAAGTAGAGCTGTGGTTCAAGTGGTTGAGCACTAGCCTTAAGCACAAATGCTCAGAGACAGCACCTCCAGACAGGCCTGGAATTCAAGCCCCAGGACTGGCAACAAATTAGGAGCTCAGTAGAACTCTTGATCTTTATTCAGCGTTCTGAAAGCTTTGACACCTTTATCATGCTTCACATTTTCTCAAAAATGGCTGACTAGTTTATGATCTCCTACCCCTCCCACTCACAAATTATTCCCCTCAGTGCTCTTGTGTCCAGTTAGGGCTAGAGCTTCAGCCCATTCAGTTCATCTGAGAGCAACCTACTTGCTTTTCATAGTAGCCTGAGCTTCCTGTTGGACACCATTCTCCTTGACAGAAACTTGGGAGCCTCACGGGATAAGCCTCTGGAGCAGATCTTCCACTCAGCAACCTACCCATGCTTTCATTCTTTCTGATTTCTTTGCTATTGAGGAAGGTCTTCTTTTGAGTCGGTTCTGAGTTTTTCTTTTATATTGGTTTTTCGTTTTTGTGTGTGCTGGTTATGGGGATGCTGGGGGTGGAATTGAACTCAGTGGGGGGCAGGAGGAGTAGGGAGGCTGGCACCCTACCAAGTAAGTCACAGCTCCATTTCTGGTTTTTGGTGGTTAATTGGAGAAAAGAATCTCTGGCCTGTCTGCCTGGCCTGGCTTCAAACCTTGGTTCTCTGATCTCAGCCTTAGTTCCATGGCACTTCAGTGACCTGACAGAACTCCCACAACACGGCTCTATGTTTTATGTTTGCTTGGCCATGTGACCCTCTTCCCATCTTGAGTGCATGTCTCTTTAATATACTCTCTAACTTCAGGCACCTTCCTATGTCCATTATCACACCAAAGCAGATGTTTAAAGTGCCCTAGTCCAGAGTGAACATTCATAAACTATTATGAGACGATTGATGGGTCCAGATTTCTGTGCATGCCAGTCGATCAGAAAGCTTGCTACAAGGTTATTCTCATTACTCAACCATCTTTGACACTAGTTAGATTACTACTCAGGTGAGGTCAGGGGAGATACGACTTGGGTCCAAGAAAACTGACCCCAATATCTCTCCAAGGCTGGTTTAATGGTTAAGATAAAAGGACTTTTGGAAACCAAGTTCCGGGAGACTTTGTGGTAGAATAAGTGATGGTGGTGAATAGGGACATGCCCTTGCCATTAAAAGTGGCATGTTTATGGAGTGCTGACACAGTTTATGGGGTGTGTGCCTTCAGGTACCAGCCAGAACCATGCTTTCCCTAATGTTTTCAGCCTTTTCCCAAAGGTTTGGACAATGCAGCTGTGACAAAGCTGCCAGGGGAATCCCTCAAGTTTGGGGTTGTTTTGACATTTAACCAAAGTTCCCTTTTATTGCCAGCTTTGCCAGCATTGAGAGGTCATTTAGATATAACCCTAGGACTGAGTCTGCCTCATTGCACAAGTCCAGAGGACACTAAATTGCATAGTGTTCTAGGTGTCCAAGGGCCTTATGTCTACAGAGGAAGAATGGCCCCCTCAGGTCTTTATCCTACAATTCCCATCACAATCTCCTACATAGTAAATGGCCACATGTCAGTCAGCTACCTACTTAGAAACATTTACCCCAGAGAATGCAGTGCCATAAAACAGGTTCTATAAGGTAACTCTAAATATAGCTTCCATGGAAATAGTATTTCACATTCCACTGAGTACACAGGCCCCAAGATCAAGCCCCATGAACCAGCACCAAAAATAAATAAATAAATAATGCAGATAGTGTCTTTTAAGTGCAGAATTGAACAATAGTAAGGAAAGAAAGGCTGACTCTCTAAATGTCATAAAACCCATTCATAACCTTTTGGAGAGATTAGATTCTTATAAGCTTCAAAGTAAAAATGATTTACTGAAGATCTCAACATTTAGAAAAGTAGTTACTAGAACTTTTACAAAAATAAGAATGTGTTTATCATGGCAGAAGATGCCTTTGGTTCATGGTAAGAAATCAAAGAAAAGATTGATTTTTTTTCAAGAAGATACAACATTTTTGGTGTGGTAGAGTACATTGGGGAGTCAAAAGTACACAAAACACTTTTTTAAAAGAAACTATTTCCAGCTTTAGTATAAACTAAAAAATCTTTATTTCAGTATGGAAAAGAAGTAATAAAACCAGGAAATGGACAGAAGTAAAGGATAGCAAAACTAAAGAACATACACATCTGTATGAAAAACAGATCATTTTATCTACCCACAAAATGACAAGTTGCAGAATTGAAATAGTTCTACCTGAGCCCTTATCCAAAAGTGCAGTATACTTAAAGTTGAATGAAATGGCTGTTCATACTACAGTGCCAGATGAGATGAATAATTTTAAAACAAGTATCTAACACATACTAACCTATCAGTTTTTATAATAACTAAAATCTCAATAGGGCTTTTAAGAATTTATCCTGCAGAAATACTTTCAATAGCATCTGAAGACATCTGACCAAGACATTTCCTAAAACATTATTTGTAAGAACACTGGAGTCCATTTAAATGTCTATCTATCCAGAAGCAATTAAGTAAATTGGAGGTCTATGGAATGCTAAAAAATGAAATTTAAAATTTTAAGACAAATATTTTTATTCTAAAAGAATAATCATTGTATCCTTAGTAAAGCCACCTATAAATAATATGTACCATGCTATTCTATTTCTGTAAAATAATATATTTAGAAATGAAAAAACCTGAAACAACATATATCAAGAGGTGATCTTCAGAGGATAAAATTACATAATGACTTTATTTATTTATGTTATTTGAATATTATATAACAAGCTTTTACATCTATTCAAGAGAAAAATAATCATTGGTTAAGTGCCCCTTCCTCTCCATCTCTGGCCAGTATCACCATGTGAGCCATCAGAATCTTAAAGTCCTTGATGTTTGTATAAAATTATCCTTCAATGGCTAAATCCAATAGGGTCCTTCAAAACTTCAAAATACGAAAAGATGAAAAAGTAGAGTCCAAACAGTTCTTGTAGCTTTGCACAGAATAATGCTACAACGTAAGTCCAGAAACGGTTTAAACAAAACCCAATATAAGATATGTATGTGCACGCATGTACTTGTGTTCTGTAGGCTAACTTAAGAGGGCTTGTCTTCCTTCTATTCCTAAAAGTCACAAAGAGACTTCACAGGCCAAGCATACTATATAAAGCATTCAACTAACATTTGAGGCCTGGGTCATAGGGAGAATTAACTGATGGCTGGCATCCTTCCAAAGACTTTTCAAATTATACCAAATAATTAGAAGGCGATCATATTGGAAACATCCAGGCAGAATTACTCTGGGGGCAATAGGTGCAGAAAGGAAGGAGGTAGAGGAAGACAAAAATCTTACGCTTCTTTCCCCACCCCCACATTTGATTTTGCCATCAGTCCTTCCTTATTAGTGTGCAACTTCTTTTTTCAAAGGAAATTTATCTAATTTAATTGCAAAACATATGACATAGGTAATCCATCTTGTCCCACTGCCCATACAAATAATATGAAGGGCGGGCTGTTTTCTCAGTGCATCTCTAGCACAGCCTCTTTACTTTCAAATTAAAGGAATTAGAGAGTAAACATGGTAACCACAATTAAGATATTTTTAGCAACATAAAATCCTTGGAAAACATGACACTAATACTGGTATTATGATTAAAGTTAGGAATTATGGTTATTAGAAGCTTTGCAGTTTATGTGCCTCATAAATCTAATCACTTCACACACACCCAATGATGTTGTTGCTATATTTACTGCAGACATCTATGATGACAGACAGTACCTCTGAGAAGGGCCAGATAAACAAAATATTTTACATACTCAAGCTTCTCAGTGCCTAATGGATTCTTATCATGGAGAGAAAAAGGCTTCATTAAAGGACCTGCACCAGGTGCTGAGAGCCGTTTGCCATGGAGATTTGTTCTGAGTTATCTGCTCCTATTTAATGGGAATGTTGCTACTCGACCCCTGGAATCCTGGGCACAGAATGGACAGGAAGGCAGCCCAGGGTGGTGGAGATGTAGAGAAATGGGTAAGTTGACAACTCTGTGGATCTGAAAATTCTCTGCAACTTGGAACCCATCTGGAAGAAGTATTAGGTGAAAGCTAGTGGCACGTGTGACGTGTCCTTAAGAAAGCGCATTGTTACTGGCAAAGTATCTCAGGAAGAATCAGATTGCACACACTGACCCTCAAAACCTCCTCCTTAGAGTCAGCTATGTTGTAGGAGCCTTTAGTGACCTTGAAGAGGGAACTGGGTGAGGTAGGAAGTTGTAAGTACCAGACCGAGAGCCAAGAGGAAGCAATTTTAGTATTATGACTGACTTGTGAATGTTCCTTAAAGTCAGATGCAACTCTTACTGTTTGAGATCCTCATTTCAAAGTCTAAAATCTATGTTTGAGTATATTACTGTGTGGCAGGTGCCAAAATGAGAACATTTTAAAGGTTATTAGCTCTTTTTAATTTTTTCCAACAAGAGGGTGAATGCAGAAATAACTGCCACAATGACTGCGACACAACCTCCCACCCCTAACACAAAGATTACTTATGAGCAGAGATTACAACTTCTTACAATCTTCCTAGCCCCAGGAGAGAGGTCTGTTCACATGAACACATGCAATAAACGTGATTAATGGAGAAGGCTGAACAAGAGCACATGCCAGAGAGGGGATTCTCTACAGTCCCTGGTTGGTGACCAGGTGGACAATCCAGCTTAGATTTTGACTGTTTGTGGCCAGGAGTAAGCTACAAGTGTGGGTACTGGGGACAAGGTTTGACAATCAAGGAGAAAATGATGGTGTGATGGTATCTTGAACAAAGAAGTGGCCACTGGGAATAGGTAGAAGGAGATTTGAAGGAGCCTGAGGAAGAACTGATAGCTGTTGCCTGGTATGTCCATTGGAGCAGAATGACAAATCAAATATGGCACTCAGCCTTGTTTCTGGTTTATACAACTTTCTGTGTGGTGAAAACAGATTTGAGAAAGATGATGGATTCAGTTATAGACTTGAGAGCCTGTGACTCTCCAGTTGGGGAAGAAGAAAAGTCTTCATGAGGTACAAGAACAGTTGTCATAAAAATAAGAAAATAGAGTTTGGAAATGAAAACAGGAAATAGACATTTTGTAGCCAAGGACTGGATGTACTTCTGTCATAATTAAAACACTATTTTGGCATGAGAACTATATAAGAGATGACATGGAATGATAAACTCTTTGAAGACTAAGTCATGGTTTAACCTTAATTCCTAATAAATAAGCTTTCATTTTAGACATGTTTACACATAAGGATGCCGTCCGCTTAAATAACTGAGATACTGCATCTTCAAACAAACAAAAGCTCATGAAATAAAATTTGAAGTGTGTCCAGTACATGCTCATGTATGTGAGATTACAACAATTAAATATTTATCTGAATGCTCATATAATTTATGTTGCATTTCTTAAAAGTTATATTCATTAAGAATAAAGGATAATCTTTGATCTTATCTAAATATGGAGAATTCTGGTGGAAAAAATACAGTGTATGGAAGGCCAGAGGCATGAATTATGCATGCCACATCATCTTGCCTGTTCCTCAATATGGAGTTGCAGCATGCTCTGCATGGAAAAGGAAATTAGAATAGAACAGATATTGAGCAATTTTCTCCATAACTGGTTCTTACTCACCTTAAATGTAAAATTTTATTTAGCTTATTTCAAAGGGAGACATCCTTATTAAGGGAACACATTTACTGGCGCCTGTTGGAAAGGATTTAATGCAAACAAGCCTGAAATAATTGAAGAAAAAACACCTGACTGTTCTCAGAAGAGCTTAGCAAAGAAGAGGATGGCAGGAAAGAATTACTTTATTATATTGATTTTCTTGGAGAAATCAAAGGAGGATAACTCAAATAGACCAATTCACTTTTGCCAAGCTCAGTGGAAGCATGTAGAACAACCATGAATTTCTGTGTCAAAAACTGTTTGCAATCATTTAGTTGAACATGCAAATCAGGATTTGCACATTATTACTCTAATAAAGTAGCTAATACAAAAAGATATCTTGGCTCCCTTGCATATATTCCCTGCTTTAAATGACTGCATGTATAATGGGTATAAGTTTTGTCTAACAAAACGCTTACAGTCCAATCAGATCATTAACTGGAAATATGAAGAGAATGAAGTAGTTGTTGTGATTCAATAACAAAGAGACTGGGAACACAACTGAAGTAATTGGAATGTAGTTCTCTCAACTCTGAAAATCTATTTTTCTCTCACATGAGCAAAACATTCAATTTTTTAAAGACTGTCGTGTAGTAGATAACATTGGTTGTGTATTGGGTAGTTTGTAGACATATGTAGGTTTCTTTAATTCATCAAATAACATCACAAAAATAATATGACTCTATTCATGTAAGTTGACATACTTTTCACTTAATAAGTCATCTTTATGAATATGAAAGTTATTTATTTGGTACTTCTCAGAATTCCAATTTTTTAATTCATTCTGCTGCCTTTGGTGAGACTAATCCATTTCAACATCTCCTAAAGTATTTTCCACAGAACAGTAATTCCACAAGATGTCAAATACAGGTTACTCAAAGAGATGGCATTTGTTAGTCAAATACGAATGGGAATGAAGTTAGATTTCTTCTTTGAAAACTTCTCAGATCTTTTAATACATTAATGCATAGTGAAAACTATAAAATGTGACTATTAAAATATATGTATGTGTGTATGTATGTATATTTTATACTCCTTTTCTTCAGCGAGCATCTTGTAGAACTGGTCATCTGGGACATACTAGTCCAACTATAGTCCATTTATTTTCACTATCTGGGCCAAGCACTTGGGTTATAAGTGGGAAAAAGACATAGGGAGGGGTAGAAATAGTAGACTACGGTTATTATTCAGTTTTGACCAGAAAGTGGGCAAGTGTTCTAGGAGAAACAAGAAATTTGGATTTTTTGAGGGTGGGAGGGGTATGTGGCTGAATTTGTTTTTAAACACTGTGGGTCAAGCATGTCTGTGGCAAATTGGGACCTTGAGATTCCTGATTTAGACTTGTTTCTAGGACAGGACTATCTAAACTGTTCTATAAAACTTACTGCTCAGAAAAGTTACACCAAAATGAAATAACCTTTAGGGTGGTGGCTTAAGGTTGTCATTATGTAATGCCACTTATTAGAAATGGTCTGGTCCCTCAGCTAGTACTCTTAAAAACCCAATCATGCAAAGCCAGGCCAGTGGCTCATGCCTGTAATCCTAGCTACTCAGGAAGCTAAGAGATCTGAGGATCACTATTTAAAGTCAGCTCTGGGCAGGAAAGTCTATGAGACTCTTGTGTCCACTAAAACTACCAAAAAAGCCAGAAGTGGAGCTTTGGCTCAAGTGGAAGAGCATTAACCATGAAAGAAGCTCAGAGTTCAAGCCCCAGGATCGGTGCACATGCACATGTGTGTGCGTGCATGCCGAGCACACACACATACACACACACACACACACACACAGAATCATGCAACACCTACCTATGCCATTTTGATGTCTTATGGCCCACAGATTGCCACACCCTGTTCACATGGCCTAAAATATTATGTTATGAATGTTAGAACAGTTAACCTTCCCGGGGGGTGGGGGAGAAAATGAACAAAAATCAGTCTGGGTTATATCTAGCAACAGATACCACAGACTTAAGCAACATAAATTCATTTTCCCATAGTTCTATAGGCTAGAAGTCCAAGATCAAGGTTAGTAGGGTAGATTTCCTCTGGGTTTCATTTTTTCAGTTTGCTGATTGCTGTGTCACTCTGCCTTCATGACCATGCTTCTATCTCTATCCTACTCTTTTTCTCCTTTGTTCACATTTTTTAAAATTTATTACAAAAGTGATGTACAGACGGGTTAGTTACATATATCAGGTAATGAGTACATCTCTTTTTGAACAGTGTTACCCTCTCACTCATTTTCTACCACTTTTTCCCCTTCTGGCCTCCTTCCCCCTCAAATTGTAGAGTACATTTCCAACATAGTGTCTAGTGAGTATCATTGCTGACTTGGTTCACCCTTTGTACCATCATTCCTGTGATTCCCCTACCCTTCCCCAAATCAGATACACATATAGAAAACAAAGAATATAGAAATTAAAAAGTGGTAACATCAGAGAATAAACTAAAGGAAAAGAAAGAAAACAGAAACAGCTGCAAATAGTACAAAAAAATAATCACTCAATTCCATTTCTTGGTGTTCAATTTGATAAGCATCATTTTATATGATGAGATTCACATAGCTATTGAGCCATTGTGATCCTCTCTTAAGAATATCCTAGACATATGCTAGTTATTGCAAATGAAGGAAACCATGGAGTCTGTGTTTCTTTGTGTCTGGCTTACTTCACTTAATATAATTTTTCCAAGTCTTTCCATTTCCTTACAAATGGAACATCTTTCTGATGGAAGCATAAATTCCATTGTGTGTATATACCACATTTTCTTTATCCATTCATCCACTGAGGGGTATCTGGTTGATTCCATATCTTAGCTATCGTAAATAATACTACAATGAAAATGGTTGTGCTGGTGGTTTTAGTGTAGCCTGGTTTGTGGACAATAGGGTAAATGCCCTGGAGTGGGACTGTTGAGTTATAAGAAGATCTATGTTTAGTCTTTTGAGGAACATCCATACTGCTTCCAGAGTGGTTGAGCAAGTTTACATTCCCACCAACAGTGTAGTAGTTTTCCCTTTTGGCCACATCCCCACCAGCATCTGTTATTATTAGTTTTCTTGATAATGGCCATTCTAACTGGAGTAGGATGAAATCTTAATGTTGGTTTTATTTGCATTTCTTTCATGGTCAGAGATGTTGAACATTTCTTCATGTGTCTATTGCCATTTTTATTTCTTCTTTGGAGAAGTCTCTCTTTAAGTCTTTAGCCCACTTATTAATGGGGTTGTTAAGGACTTGTTTTAGGGGAGTTTAATGTTATAAGCACTAAGTATATTTTCGATATGAGGCCCTTGTCTGATATTAGCTAGTAAATATCTTTTCCTAGTCTCTGGGCTTTCTATTTATCTTTCTAGCTATGTCCTTTGCTATGCAGAAACTCTGAAGTTTAATGCAATCCCATTTATCGAGCCTTTCTTTGACTTGTCATGTTTCTGGATCTTATGAAATTTCAACCTGTGCCAAAGAGCCCTCATGTTTCCCTTATTCCTTCCTGTAAATTTTTCAGGGTATCTGGTCTTACATTGAGGTCTCTAATCCATTTGGAATTGATTCTGGTGCAGGATGCTACATAAGGATCTAACTTCGATTTGCTACATATGTATAGCCAATTATGCCAGCACCATTTGTTGTCTTTCTTCTTGTGTTTTTGGCTCGCTTATCAATGATTAGGTGGCCATAGGTCTGTGGAGTTATTTGTGGATTTTCAATTCTATTCCACTGGTCTTTGGGCCTATTCTTGTGCCATCCTAATCTTAATCATTTATGACAGGTGTCAGTCACACTGGATTAGGCTCAACCCTAATGACCTCATTTTACCTTAACTACCACATTGAGGGAACTAATAGTCACATTCTGTAACATTGAAGAGGTCAGGAACACTGCCCAGGCCCAGAGTTCAAGCCCCATGACCAACAAAAAATAAAAATTAAAAATAAAACTGGAAGGAAAATGGTTGGAAAATCTTTTGATTTTATTATTTTGTTTGTTTATACACTATTGAGGAATTAAACTCAGGGCCTCATGCATGTTAGGCAAGCACTCTTCTACTAATCCACATTCCCAGCCAGAAGGTGTTCTTGTTTTTCTGTTTTTTTGGTTGGTCATGGGGCTTGACCTCTGGGCCTGGGCAGTACCCCTAAGCTCTTCAACTCAAGGCAAGCACTCTACCACTTGAGCCATAGCGCCAAGTCCGGTTTTCTGGTGGTTAATTGAATATAGGATTCTCATGGACTTTCCTTCCTGAGCTGGCTTTGAACTGCAATCCTCAGAACTCAGCCTCCTGAGTAGCTAGGATTACAGGCATGAGCCACCAGTGCCCAGCCAGAAGGTATTTTTTAAGACCATGTGTTTTTAAAGCAAAATAGCCAGTTAATATCTAGAACAGGGCTTCTAAAACTCACCTACCATAGCATTCTGGGTTAACAAGTATATTTTTTAGACTTTCTAGCTGATGGAATATAAAGGGAAAGAGGTGGTACAGTATATAAAAAATGCCCACAACTAACTAGTTGATTTGTGCCAGGGACAGTATTAATGTGATGCCAGATTCCCTGAAGGAGTTAAGGAGTTAGCTTGTAGCTAATAAAATATATGGAGGGAGGGTTGTAAATTGTTTCGCATGCATACCACTTTAACAGATGAGGGAGAGACCAGAGACAGGAACAGGAATAGTATAGGTAGACTTCAGTGAGACTGATAATTTTAGCATAAAAGCTTTCATGACATGGACCCTATTTTTGTTTGTAGAGATGTGCTCCAAAGAATAATTTTAGTGGTTTGATGTTAGTACAGGGGCGTTCTCAGAAAACTAGTATTTGGTCTAATATCTTAGCATTTTTATTAACAAGTGCAATGATTCAAGGGGCATGCTGACTATGCAGCAGACAATAATGTAAGAGAAAGATTTATTTGATAGAAGCCAGGAAAAGAGAAGATAAAGAGGGAGTGTTCAAAAAGTTCTCATAGACTGTGAGAGCACTTGAGAATTCTACACCTACTGCCTTTCCATAGAAATTATAAGTGTGCTCTTTAAATGCATGACATAACTCACAAAACAAAATTGAGACTTTTTCCCCTCCATCTACCTAAGACACTTGAGCCAATTTCAATTGGGTGGTGAAGCCTATGGATCTTACATCGTTATATAAATTAATAAGTATCTATGCTAGATCCCAACCAAAGACTGAGCCTCAGTTGTTGGATAAAATGTCCTGTTTGTATCTTAATTTCATTGAACATCTGGGATGAAAAGAGTTATTATACTTTACATATAAAATATCTTTCAGTTAAAGACCCCCAAATACCTATGTCCCCATAAAGTTATTATTTTGGCTACAGGCTATAAGAATGAGAACACTTCACATAAATAAGGGGGAGAAGAATTCCTGGACCACTTCAACCTCAGATGTTGTTAATGTTACCAGAGTGCTGTGTTTATCCTACAGCAGCTGAACTCATGGCTTGGCAGGTCAAAAACCTTGCTGTGTACTTTTCAACTCACACTGAAGCCCAATGTCTGGGAAAACACTTAGGAAAGTATTATTTCCATTTGCAAATTTCCTTGTGGTCACATTGCTATTTTGGCAAAAGCAGGCAGGAGTTAAATGTCTGTCAAATGCATACTGTTGGCTTTACCAGCTAATGTATAATTCGTTAGCCCTTTAATTTTCATTAGGGCAACAAAAATGATTTAAAAGTTTTTAAAATCATTCTTGACAAATCTTTATGGAAACTCACAAATGCCAGGCTTAGCCAGCATAATAAGACCAAAAGAATCAAGCTTTCTCAAAATGAAGGCCTATGCAGAAAATAATTATCTCAAAATACACACACACACACACATACAGTGTACATATGTGCACCATGATTTGAATAACCCTCACATTGAAATTTAATCACTATTATGACATTATTAAGAGGTGGAGCTTTTAAAAAATGACCATAAGTAAATCAATGTCATTTCAAGAATGATATTGTAGATCCCCACTTTTGTCTTTTTTTGCCTCCTCTTAGCTTTCTGCATGGGATATCCATACCTGATACTAAATACCTTGATTGGATTTCCTAGCCTCCAAAATGGTAAATTGCTATTTTTCTGTTTATTATAAATTATTCATTCTGTAGGATTCTGTTATAGCAGCACAAACAACCTAAGATTACATGTGTTGCAGTTGATGACTTCTCAGTTTTACTATTTCAGAAGGTTTCCTTAATTTAGTTAATACTGAGCACTTACTAAACACTGGATATTTTTAAATCCTAGAAAAGTTACAGAAATGAGTGAAAGTTCCTGCATTCAGTGTGCTCACTATCTGGGGATGGTTAAAAAAAAACAGATTCTGAAGGGAATAATTACAACTTGGTGTAAAGTAGTCTCCAAAAGAAAGAAGAGTTTATTGTGACATAACATAGGAGAATTCCTGATGGCCAAGATGGAGTTCAGGAGATTTCTACTTACTTGGGAGCCCTGGTTCAACAACTGTTTTCCAGACTCTTGAACAATGATTGACAAACTATGGCTCATGGGATAAATCCAACAAACTTCCATTTTTCATAAATAAAGTTTTACCATTCCCATTTATTTACATATTACATAGGATTATTTTCAAATAGGACAGCAGGTGTATCTCAAGTAGTAGAGCACCAGACTTGGACAAGCAAACAGAGCAAGAGTGCACGGCCCTGTGTTCTAGTCCTAATACACCCTCCACACACACACACACACACACACACACACACACACACACACACACACAAGATGCTATAACAGTAATGGAGATAAAGTGGTAGGTCACTCCCAAAAATGTTTACTCCCTTATCATTTTAACTATGAATATGTCAATTTACATGATCCAAGTTGATAACATGTGTTTTTAAATGCAGAGTTTTTCTCCAGCTGTGGCCAGTGAGAGATGGCATATAAAAAGAATTTGACATCCCAATGAATGTAAGAAAATGATCTTAGTCAACAATATGACAGGCTATACCTTCTGACTCAGGAAGAAACGCAGCTTTGCTCTTCGCCCACTGGCTATACTGGACTTCCATTCTACAGAACTGAACGATCATTTGGTAGTCTTACGCCACTAAATTTATAGCAATTTATAATAGCAACAATAGAAAAGTAATATGAACAGATAGTATATGACTCTAAAGCCTTTCATTGAAAAAAAGAATAATCTTTCAATCTCTGTTCTTATTGTACTTGACAAATATTCCAGGAATATTTCAAAAGTTAGTGGCTAAACCTACTAATTATCCCAGTGTATTCACTATTTTTTTCACTATAGTAGTAGGACTCTGCACATTCAAGGTGTATCAGTGTCCCTAGGGGGCAACCAGCTAAAAGCCACATTTGTCAGCTAGCTATATCCCTCTTACAAAGCTCTCACTAATAGATCACAAACGGAAGCAATGGGTGCAGTGCCTCTGTTGCTTCCTAAACATGAAGTTTTTCATATTCCATCTCTTTTCATCTCTTCTCACAAGCTACAATACAGAGCTTGTGATGTTAAGCCACATTTTTAAATTTTTTTTATTGTGAGACTACTGTACAGAGGAGTTACAATTACATGGGAAAGCCACATTTTTGCAATATAGCAAAGGATAGCACCTTGAAGAATGATGAAGCAACATGAAAGGAGTTTGGTATATAAATGACATTATAGAGCAGAGCAGGCTAACTACGCTGGGTTTCACTTCCTACTTCTGGACTTAAACGTGAGAGAAGAATAAACTTCTGGATTACTATGTTCTAAGAACCCTCTGTTTCAGCAAGGTAGTGAAAGTACTGACTAGGGCAAGCAGTTGATTTCTTATAGTACTTGAACTTCCACAAGGAAACTTAAAACATTGTGTAGAGATTTTAACCTATATCTGAAATTCTTTGACACTCCTTCCAGAAAGAAGGGCAACGAGGCTGGGCGCTGGTGGCTCATGTTTGTAATCCTAGCTATTCAGGAGGCTGAGCTCTGAGAATAGAGGTTCAAAGCCTGTCAGGCTAGGAAAGTCTGTGAGACTCTTATTCTAATTAAGCAGCAAAAAGTCTTAGTAGAGCTGTGGCTCCAGTAGTAGAGCACTAGCTTTGAAGAAAAAAAAAAGGTCAGGAACAGTACCCAGTTCAAGCCCCAGGTGAGACAAAAAGAAAAAAGTAGTGCAATCTAGGAATTGGAGCCATGGCTCAACAGTACCTGCCTAGCAAGCACAATGTCCTGGGCTCATTCCTTAGTGCCACAAAAATCATAATGTAAGGTCTTTGGAGGGGACACAAGCAAGTAGTGCACTCCAGGTGTGTATGTGGCACACACCATTGTATGGAAGGGAGGGGAGGAGAGAAGAGTTCAGAGGAGAAAAGAGGGGACATTGAGAAGGGAAAGAAAAGAAGGGATAGGAAAGGAGAGAAAAGGGGAGTGGAAAGGAAGGGGAGAGGAGAAGAAAAAGGAGAAGAGGGAAGGAGTGGGGAGAAGAAGAAGAGGGGAAGAGAGGGTAAAAAGGAAAAGGAAGAAAAAGGAGAAGAGAGGAAAGTAGAAGAGGGAAAAAAGAAGAGAGGAAACAGAGGAAAAATACAATCTGTGTCCTGAATCAGGGGAGGCTAGTACCTACTTTGAAACCCAAAGTACAACAGAAATTATGCTAATGATATCAGGTGCCTTGTAGAAGCCATGTTGTGTGCTAGACCTTTCATGAATAGAACTCTGATAAAGAAACAAAATACAGTTCCCTAGCTAGGCCCATCCTTCAACCAACTCAGTGAAATACAATATGACTACAGAAATCATGTTCAGCCCAACTATTCCTGGCTGAACAGGTTGTGACATCTCAGTCATTGTGTAAAAAGACCTCTGTTCATGATGAGTTCCTGACCCATAGAATCCATGAGTATATAAAAATGATTATTTTATGCCATTATATTTTGAGAGGATTGTTATATTTTTAAGAATGAAGGAGACAAGAGTAGGAAGACAATGCATAAAAGCTTAAGCCAGGTGCTGGTGGCTCACATCTGTGATCTTAGCTATTCAGGAGGCAAAGATCTCAGAACTGTGGTTTGAAGCCAGTCTAGGCAGAAAAGTCTGTGAAACTCTTATCTCCAAATAACCACCTAAAAGCCAGAAGTGGAACTGTGGCTCAAATGGTAGAGAGCTAGCCTTGAGCACAAAAGCTCAGGAACAGTGCCCAGCCCTTGAATAGAAGCTCCAGGACTGGCACACACACATACACAAAGAGCTGTCTTCCCAACCATCCAGAACCTAACAATTGGGCTCTATACTGAACTGGGAAACAAGATGCCCCAATATGACCTTTGACTTAAAGTGATAGACCCTCAAAGTCTTCACCAGCTCATACTCACATGTTCAGGTTCTCTGAACCACACCCAGGTCTAGATTGCTGCAGAGAACATTAAGAGACTAAGCTGAAGATATTGTCCATAAAGGCAAAAAAAAGTCCTCAACATCTTTTTTTATTGTAAAAATACTGTACAGAAGGGTTACAGTTACATAAGCAAGGTAGTGAGTACCTTTCTTATCCAGCATTGTTGCCTCCTCCTTTGATTTTCCCCTACCATCCCTTCTCTCCCACCTCCCCACCAAAGTTGTAAAGTTTGTTTTCAACATAGTGTCTTGTACATCTCATTGTTACAATGGGTTAACCTGTATCCCTATTTAAGCATTTTGGTTTTTTCCTTCCCCTCCCCAAATTAGAGAAGTATATATACAAGATGCAGGGCCCCAACATCAAATACAGTGAAAACAGGGGTTATACCATAGAGGAGGAACATACAAAGAAACAACCAAAAAATCCCATGGTGCATTACACATACATTAGAAACAATAGCAAGAAAAAATATATATTTGTGTCCCTATCTTGGGGTTCAATTCACTTAACATCATCTTATATGGTCTTCTGTACATAGCTTTTGATCTTTTCTGCTTGTCCTACACATGTACTAGTTATTGCAAATAAGGGAAGCCATGGGACCTATGTTTCTTTGGGCCTGGCTTACTTCACTTAATATAATTTTTTCCAAGTCTTTCCATTTCTTTACAAATGGAGCAATGCAAGATCATTCTTTCTGATGGAGGCATAGAATTCCATCACATTTTCTTGATCCATTCATCTACTGAGGGGCATCTGGGTTGGCTCCATATCTTAGCTATGGTAAATAATGTTAGAATAAACATAGTTGTGCTGGTAGCCTTAGTATGGTCTTATTTGTGCTGGTTTCCGTAAGTGACCAAAAGTGGGACAGCTGAGTCATAGGGGAGCTCTATGTGGAGTCTTTTGAGGAACCTCCATACTGATTTCCAAAGTGGTTGAACAAGTTCATATTCCCATCAACAGTACAGTGGGGTTCTCTTTTGGCCACATCCCCTCAGGCATCTGTGGTTAGTAAATTTCTTGATTATAGCCATTCTAACTGGGGTGAGGTGGACTTTCAATGTTGTTTTGATTTGCATTTCTTTTATGGCTAGAGAAGTTGAGCATTTCTTCATGTGTCTATTGGCCATTCTTATTTCCTCTTCAGAGAAGTTTCTCTTTAAGTCTCTAGCCCACTAATTTTTGGGGCTATTGTTTCTTTGAGGATTTGTTGTTGGGGATTTAATTTTTTAAGTTCCAAGTATATTTTAGATATGAGACCCTTGTCCATAGTATGGTCAGTGAAGATCTTTTCCCATGAAAGAATTAAACACCTGGATACGGAACAGCCCCTCCACCTCTGCCTGTTGTGCAAGTACAGAGAGTGCCAGCAGTCATCACATAGGGAAACAAGACCATTTGGAGAACATGAAAAAGTGTTGCCATGCTCCAAATTAGATCTTGGAAAGTTTATCCTTTCCAAGTGAGCGAATAGGAAGCTTAGCCATTTTTAGACTAATTAATAGTGTATTTTGACTTGCCATTTTAGGGCCACTGGTTACACTACTAAACACACACCGATCATGAGTTTCTGACTAGTTTTCTTTTTATGTCCTTTGAATTGTTCTTTATTGTTAGCATCTACTAATTGTTCAAGGGTGTTTTTATGATGTTTCTTGATATGCACACCATTTACCTGAATCAGTTTTGAAATTTATTTATAGCCATGTTTTGTTAAAAGTAACGTTTTGCCATTTTAATAGAAATGTTATCTTCATCTGACTGATAGATGAAGTGCTTGCCTTCGAATGTGTTTTTTATGAATGAGATTATCAACGTGGCAAAGCACAATTTTTCCTTTCTGAAAATCACAGTGCAGAGTGGAATACTATACACACTGTATATCCATGACAGCTATACAGATGAATATTTCGAATAAATAAAGAGAATTTCTGCTATAAAAAAGTCCTCAAGTAACAACTAAACTTTAGCCCTTTTTACCAGACTTCTACTTGTCACATAGAGCATAAGACAAAACTTTGTAAAGAAGGATGATGTACAGAGTGTATCAAATGATCCAGGAAATACCACTAGAATAATATCGAGTCTCCCTTACATCATTATAATTCCTATGGAACAAGCTGCCACATCAAAGTTTGATTAATACTGGAATACCATTATGTTACTTGGATTTCTGTGACATCTTTCTTCTCAGAAGTATTCTGGTGTGCAATAAGTTGGGGCTTACTATGAAATAAAGGCTGTGAACCTGCTGACATACACTGGCAGCCGGGACAGGATCAGTCCACAGGAAGGGAAAGAGAAGCAAATCTCTCCCTGATGCAATCAATCCCTCTGCCACTGGGAGCTCTAAGTGTGTTAACCCATGTTTGCCAAGACCTTGGTCTATCTTAGGGATAAGCCTGCTGGTTAAAACAAAAATTAGTGCCTGATTTAACCCATTAGTTTAGTCCTTGAAATGTATTATACAACCATATTTTTAATTGTAAAGTAATTTATTCTGAAGATCACACTGAATTTGTTCAGTGTACAATAAGTCTTTTAATGGCCTTTGGCCAAAACAAAAACTAGAACAAGATCTACTGATGGAATGAGAAAATAAATTAGATGAAGTTTTAACATTCACATAATTAGATTTTATTTATATGTGCTTCTATTGGTTAAAAGCAGTGTCAAAAGATACTTTGCTTTGCTGAAACATGGAAGACAGAAAATGTTTGTTTGTTTGCCAAGTGATCAAAACTAGCTGTCTTTCCTCAACACTAGTCTCCCTACCCCCACTGCCATCCCTTCCAATTTCTCCCTTAGCTAGGAAATGTTTGTTTCATTTTTCTACTGTAAACTGGATCTTCCCTATCAAGCTTTGGAATCAATTTAAATATTGATATAAGCAAGATAGTCTCCAAGAAATAAAGGCCAAATGGGGATTTTTCATAGCATCCTGCTAGAGTAATTTTCCCAAGGCATAGTAGTTCATTGTTTCCTTAATGCACTGTGATACTTTTCATAAGACAAAACCCACTAAATAGACAGCTGGCTAGATTGTGAAATACAGAGGTCAATTTATAGCTTCTCATTAAGAGAGCCTTCCAGAATGATTGAACCTGATATCATCTGGAACTCCAAGGTATTTGAAATAATACAACTAGGTTTCTATTACATGCTTAGTCTGTTACAAAACTTTATCTTGAATACTTTGATGAGTTTTTAACTGACTCCTCTTGCTCAAAAGTTCCCCTAATCCTTCATACTCTTCAACACCAGCATCGCAGTGCTGGGATGGAGAGAGACCCTGGTGCCTTGTGTGCTAAGGAATTTCTTAAGAATTATATTGTCTTGAGTTGCCGGCTAAGTATAAATCAAAAGTCTATTAGCCAACATTTCTCCTGAAGGATTTTTAAATGTATTTTCCAAAAGAAATCTTTCTGATTTTACCAAATTATAATTACTGTGGAAAAAATCACTTTCTCTTATTTAGAAATGTGAAAGAATTCCCCTTTGCAGATGTTTTATATGTTTCTACTCTTTCAACATGAAGCACAGAACAAGTTAGTTCTGGGCTAACCCATCAACAATTTTTTAATGGGACCTTAGCTTGAATAAACAGTGACTCTTACAAAACTGAAGGGTTGAGTACTGGTGCTGTGTTACCCCCACACACACCTGCCTGACCTTGAGGGAGTCTCTTCACCATTTTGTACCTCAGTTTCCTCTACAAAACTAAGCTTGAACTAAAGGTTCTTGCAAATTGTTTCTTCTCAGTTCTGTGGATGAGAAAGATATTAGTTATACTTAGATATTTGTAAGTCCTTAATTTTTGTGAGTGTCATCCATCTAAGTGATTTAAGAAGCCATTACTTACCAAACCCTATTAAACATGCTCAAGTCCACATTATGAATCAAACAAAAATGGCAGACACCAAATTGATTCTCAGGGAATTTCTGGTTTGGTTGAGAAGATAGGACAAGACATGAAGTTATATAATACTACCATACAATATACCAGTTATCACCAGTGTCAGTTCTTTACTGTAGATTTTGAGCACTTCAACCTTTCCCAATCTGGCCTCAAGTTTCGCACTGTATTAGCAGACACATCTTCACTGATTTGAGTCCTTACACCTACAAATCCTGAACCTCTTCCCCAGACATCTGTACATGTATGCACAATGACTACACACCGTCCAAAGAGTGGATGACCTTATTCAGTTTTCAGGTGAATTTGTTTGGTTACTATAACAGTTTAAGGTGCTCCATCAGAATCCCACAAATGAGGCTGTGTAAGCTATAAGTTCGTTCTAAAGTAGCGACAGCCAACCGCAGGGTTGTTCTATTGTTCTCTACACCAGGCTTGAATTTCTGGATCAAGACAGCTATAATTCAAACAGTCATTGGCATGGAAAAATAAATTGGGTGCCACAATCTTGAAGTACATGTGTTTAGGTGAAGATATTATCAAGAGCCTTGAATTTGTGCAAATATCTCCAATCAAGTCCATCTCTATGTTTCCCAAAGAAATTCCGTAATCCAGCAGATTTTCATAGATGTGTCCTCAAGTGATCCTGAGAAGTTGTTAGGCTGCTGATGAGGAACATTTGGGATAGAAAAGTGCAGAAACTCAAGATAGCAAAACAAGCAGGAATAAAGAATGGAAAAATAGTATAAATGATACAAGCCTACTGAAATGCAGCCAAGCAGTTTGAATTAAGAGGTCTGCTACTGTTTGGGCAGAAGTAAAACTGATGTTTGCATTCAGCTCTTCTCTGAGGTGTTGTGCAAAGAGATTGTTTCAAGCTGGAAAATAGTTTAACAAGCAGTTTTCCAATGTGCGTGGTTAGAGTCCCAACCTGGTAGAAAGGGAGGAGGGGTGGTATTTTCTAGAGCCACAAATAGACACTTTCAAGTTAATAACATTTACAGTCTCTGGTACATCAGGAGGAGAGAAGGTAAAATGGAGTAGTCATTAGTAACATTCAAAGTTCTGGGAAAGTAGGGTTCCATAAAATATCCTGGCCACAGTGCATCTTTGGGGGCTACCTTAGAGCAAAGGATACTTTATCTCACATCTCCAGGTTGAATCTGTGTGAAAAATGAGTTCATGGGCTTGAAGTGTGCCTATGACATTTCTTCCAGCAGAGGCACTTTACTAATAGAAAAGGGACTTTTTCAGAGCCACAAGAAAGGAAGATGGCAGTAAACAATAGAAATAAACTGCTCACCTTATACACTTTCATTTATTTTTATGGAATGACACCAAACAATGTCTTCCATAACTGAATTTTTTCAAGGTCTTTTTAAAGCATAGTATTTCCCAAATATTTATATGGAAAAAAATTTAAACTTGTGACAGTAGAATGAATGTTATTCTAATCAGAGTTTCCTTTGAATGTACCAAGCTAGTCTTTCCAACACTGCATTTCTTGTTCCAGTCATTACCATCAAGCAAAATGAGCACTTGTTTTGTCTCTTTGTTCAGAAATATAACCATATGGACATTAATGTTAACATAAAAATCTATAATCACTTGGGCCTAACCTTAAGAAACCCAAACTAGGTAATAAACACAAATGTTCTCATTCTCATGATGTGAGATTTATTATTGAAAAATCTGTATTGAACACAATATATACTTTTAACAAACAATCTCACTGAAACCAGATCTGTATTGCCCAAAGTGAATATTTAAAAAACTGTTTTCTCAGATAAACTTCCTTCAAACAAGCTAGAGTTGTGCAAATACTTCCTGCCTCCCTCACTCTGAAGTGTGTGTTGAAGACTGAACCCTAGGCCTCAGAGAAGCCAGGGTGCACTCACACCAGAACCCTCTTACCCTCTCTCCAGTCAGGGCTTCTTTATGGTGCCCAGACCGTTATCAGGCCCGTGAAACCATTTCTGTGGCTCCAGCTAGGTAAGCCTCCTACACTCACCTTTTCTTTTCAAAGCTTGTAATCAAACAAAAATAGACTCCTCACTCCCAGAGACGAGGCTCTCTGAACTGCTCTTTGAAAGCTAGTCATTGTTCTAATCCCAAAACCAAGATCTGAACAGCACTCGGCGCTCAGCATTTCAAACATATGTGTTCATTCTTGCTGCTGTAGCTTTCTTTCAACAAGACGTGGAGTTTTTCTCCCATTTTCAGCTGACAAGAGCCTTTAGTCCCCACCATTTACAATTTCAGGTTGGGAGATGCCACATGAGTAGCTCTGACTGGGATCCTCTCCTCTCCATGGACATAGTTGTTTATAGGGGGCAAGCTGTTTTTGTGTGATTCAAAGCATTACTAATTAAAACCTGTTACCTTCCTAAGGGCAGATATATTCCCCTCCAGAGCAGCATTTGTCTGTCCCATTAGCATTAATGGGAGTAACACAAGTGCATCAAGAGGAGAATGGTCCCCTTGGGTCTTTGAACTTAACTCTACTTCAAAACTGAAACCGATATATACAATGGTATCATTGATGCCATTAAAAATCATTATACTTTACTGCAACTTTTATAAAAGTAATTGTAAGCTTCATGAAATATACTTGGCTCCTGGGAATTGTGCATTATTAGACTGAGACTGGACATGATAAAGTGAATTACGCTGTAATACTTGAAAAATATTTTGTTCCGGGGAATTTATCAGGTCCTGCTGAGTGTGTGCAGGGATCTGTGTTCATGAAGACAGCTAGCTTGTGTATATGTTAAAAATGTGTGTAATTGTATGTTAGAAATCAGGGAAAGATCTGGTAAAGGATGCAACTTGGTATCTACGTTTACAATGATAAGTCTTAATGGGATGCTGTAAAATACCATCACCTTGTGTCACTATAATATCCTTCATTTGTATAGTCTTAAATGCTTTGCAGGGATTTTGTAGCTGATGATCCAATTATTTTAGCAGGAAAAGGGGGTAAGGGGGGTAGCTCCTTTCCCCTCAAGGCTATGAAACTGAGGCTTGAAAAGCGACTTGGTGATCAGGTAAGGGATGATCAAAAAGGAAGGTCTGAGTGTAGGTTGTGAACTACCAATCTAAATGATTAAATCGTTAGGAAGCCAGGGCAATGGCTCACTTTCCAAGGTCCAGATGCTATCTACAGAATAAGCTGTTGACTTCACTGTCCCAGAAAGCAAATGAGTATGACAGCCTGGATATGCGACCTCACCAGCATGTGACCATGGCCAAGTTTAATAGTTTCCTCATATGGAAAACAGAGATGATAAAAATGCCCATGTACCTCATGGGATTGTTTCGAAAATTAAATGTTTTAATGCATATAAACCTCTTTGACTAGTGTCTGGTCCAGAGTAAACACTCTATAAATGTTAATCATAAGTATTGAACTTCTAGCCAGGGTTATGCTATCCACAAGAAAATAGTGTGTGGAGAAGCCAGAGGGCAGAGAGAACTATGTGCTTTACATCAAGTCTCCTGTCCAGTGTCTTTTCCATGTTACTCTATTCATAGTCAAAGTCTCATGAACTATGAGTCTTAGGCTCTCTAAGGCTCCGGGAAAAGTAGTACATATTCCAGGTGGATGCATAGCATGCATGCAACAGACTGCTCAACTTGGTCAGGCTCTCACCTGAGAGAGGGGGCCAAGTTTGAGTTCCCTGGATCCTTCAGAAAGGGTAGACCAAAAGCCAAGTTCAAGGCTTCTATTATATCTTAAAGCCATCTTGGTCCTCACAGCTCAGTCACTTCCTTATATACAACTAGCCATTGATTAGGGAGTTGTTCCCTCAATTTCTAAATCTTCCTGCGTCACCTAAAAAAATGCCGGTGGTTTGAAGTCTTCTTAATTAAGAAGAAGCTCTGAAGGTACTTTAGGCTGAGATGCCAGAAATGCCTCCTTACATTGTCCTCTCTGTATGTGAGCATGGCTACATGGCCAGACAAGGGACAAGGAGACGGCTATGAAGAGAGGCCTCCCTTGGTCTGTTAAATCTCCTTTATGTTCAACAGATTCATTCCTCTCCTTTGGGCCCTATGGCATAGTGTTTCTTAATATATTTATTGAAATTATCTCTGGTTTTCTCCACTGGACTGTAGACTTCTAGAGACAGAGCATATTTTATCTTTGTACTAGTATGCTGTCAATATTAGTGGACATCCAAATACTTATAAAATATAAAACTTCTGTGCAAAGCAGTTGTCCAAAGCATTTCTTGGAACCATGACTTTTAAAAGCATTTCCACAGTTGCTAATTCAGATCCAATGCTATAAATCTATTCCTCAGTGCTCTTGAAGGTGATTTGATTTGCTTCAAAGTTGCCTTCAGGTTTCTTAGCTTTCAGGCAATTACATAAATGCTAAATTGGACATGTTTTTTCCTTATTTTTAAATGTCAGCAATAATAAACTAAGCCCATCTTTGCTTTTTAAATGTAATGAAAGTAAAATTAGACCACCAGATCAATTTTGCTGATTATTTTCATATCTTTTGGGATTTAAACAAACTAGCAAAAACTGTGGTCTCCAGAAAGCTTAAGTTTTCAAAACCACTGGATTAATAAGTTTTTTTATATCTATTTAGCATCTCAATAAACCTTAGCAACCTTCTTTCATTCCTCTGGCAATTTTTCTGACCTCCAAGCTGAAGACTTGAGCCCTGAATTCTGCTCATGGGTGAGTAATCACAGCAAACCCATAGCAGATCCTATCCCAGAACTACAAATATATCATCCTCAGCATTGTAAATCAAAGCCTCAAAGAGCATCATTTAGCCTGCAGCTAAAATTGCTTGTTTATCAGATGGTGCCTGGTTTAGCGTGGAGCAGTCCCTTGTAAATCTCTGGGACCTTTTACAGCATATACTTAAGCAAGCACATCGGCTCCTGGGAGGCTTTCTGAGAGCTTTAATGACTGTGGGCTGCTGAAAGATCCAGGCCTTGGTTTAGCTAAAGTGGCTACGGGTACAGTTTGGCTCCATTTTGTAAACTCACAAAGATAAGGCGTCTGCTTTCTCCAGAGAGAGAGTGAGCATTTATTCCTTAGGTAATCTTTATATCCAAAGTGTTAATGTTCATGTGGCTTTGGGTATTTTGACCTTTTTGTCTGCTCACTTTTGATTTATTGAGGGAGAGAGTTCTTACTCTGGGCTTTATTGCCACTCTGGAAAGACAGTGTTAGCTCTGCACAATTACATAGGGCAAACATGATTTGGATTAACACAGTGCAAGTCCCACACGATGGTAATGCATTCCTGACTCCCAGCCCAATACGCTACAACCTGCCTTGACTTAGAGGTAAGGGTAAGTGTATGCCCGTGGCTCTTCAATGGGGCAATTACCGTGTTTGCTGCAGACTCTTGCTGGTGGCTTGCTCACCTCAGCACTTTCTTCCTGAGAAAGAAAACAGTTTAAAGATTCTGGCCGTGGAGCTGAAGGGAGCAAAGGGAAATTGTCCACCAAATTCCCATTGGAATTAAAAATGTAGCTGTTTGCTAAAGTCATGAATAGCTTATTGACTGAATGTACCACCAAAGGCCCAAGCAGCCCACCATCTACTCTACTGATGCAGGAACCCTGATGAAATTCACTAATTAAGGAAATCTTTACACGGTTCTTTCTGATACTCCATTTCTGTGATACAAATTAATTAAAAATACTCTTCAAAACCCTCACCTGACATGGGAAAAGTTCCCCAGAGAACTAGAGCCGAAGCAAAGCCCATTTCAGGGGCTCTTCTCTTGTTTGCAGGCCATGATAAATTGTTTCTGAGCTAATTTTACAGCAAACACAGCTGAGTTTTGAAAAGCAGCCTCTTCTCCCTAAAACTAATCCCTCTCCATAAACAAGACAGGTTTTGTGGTTGTTGTTGTTTATTTTTACCTTTGCTTATATTCAGGGCAAAGAGTTCTTATGTTTGGAAGATTTTTTTTAACAATATTTGTGTTTGTTTTCTATTTTCCAAATAAACTGCTGTTGATAAGCTGTTTCCCACTTGGCTTCATTTGGATGGAGGCTGTTCAAGCAGGGGACTCCTGAGGGTATGTATACAATACTTGTCATAAAAACTAAAAATATGTGCACCTGTTGCAACTTGCTGAAATCACGATGAGCTGGTACCACACTTGGGAAATAAAAGTTTAACTAACTCATCTACTACCTGAAAATAGACTTGATACATTTATTGCTCCAAACCAACTCTGAGAGACAATTTGGACTATTCACATGAATTAGAAGAGGATGCTGGTGAGCCAGAAATGATTTTATTTTGCCTGTGTGCTTGGTGACCACACTTATAGACACCTCCACTCTAACCACCAAATAGCAATGTTTATTAAATAAGTATCACATTATACAATACTTAATTTGTCAATTCACACACAAAATATTTGAGTATTTGACATGTAAGATATTAGGACCTGGAATACAACTTTGCTGTTCTCAGTGAAGTTTGTGGTTTAATTAGTGTGTTAGTCAGCTTTCTGCCACTGTGACAAAATACCCAAGTTAATCAGCTAAACATAAAGGCTTGTTTTGGATCATAGTTTTGGAGGTTTCAGTCCATGAATGGTTTGCTTTGGGCTCAGTATAACAAAGTGGCCCAGGAGCTGCTGGTAGAGGGGGCTGCTCACCTGTGCTGCTGGAAAGTTAAGGAGAGAGAAGAAATGGCTAGGGTTCCAATATCCTCTCTCAGAATTGTTACATTTGGGTCTGCATGTTTGGCCTATTAAAATTTCAATACCTTGAGCCCGGAAGGTGGCTCAGTGGTAGAATGCATGCCTGAAGCCCTGGGTTCGATTCCTCAGCACCACATAAGCAAAAAAAAAGCCGGAAGTGGCGCTGTGGCTCAAGTGATAGAGCGCTAACCTTGAGCTGAAGAGCTGAGGGACAACACCCAGGCCCAGAGTTCAGGCCCCACGAACAGACTCCCCCCCAAAAAATTTCAATACCTTCCACTTGCCTTTTAAAAATTATTATCAAGTAGTTGTACAAAGGGGTTATAATTCTATAAATCAGGCTATAAGTAGAATATTTCTTGGTCAATGTCACCCTTTCTTCATTCTCCTCTATTTTCTCTCCTCCCAACCCTTGTCTAAGTACTGTCAGACATTCCTAGTTCTTCACAGGAAGGTGAGACCAGCCAAAATGTACCCTGGGCCTGTCCACTTTGCATAAGAGGAAGATGGGTGCAGAAGTTGAGGAGCTTTGCCAAGATCATAGAACTGCTCATACCAGGAGCACAGATGACCCCAGTTCAGGGCCACATTCATGTACTTCTCACACTCCCAGCTTGGGGTTATTAGCCCCATCCCACATTGGAGACCCTATTAGTCAAGAGCCTAGGGAACCTGCTAGCTTGTAACCACTTCTTAAGAGCCTACTTGAGACACTTGCCTGAGACATAAAAGAAAAATAGCATAAACACTGAGGTGCTCTCATTCCAATTTGACTTGTAAATAGGCTAAGGACTCATTCAAAGCATGTGTGCTTTGCTTCCCAGCCCCTCTCACACCACTCTCTAGCAGATGGCTGCAGTCACTTCTTTGAATAAGGACAATGACATTCTTGATATATAAAGTGTAATTTGCCTTCCTTTCATTAACAAACACCTTCCCAGCAAGATCTTATAGCTCAAGTGAAGAGGAAAGTATTGCTTTTCTGTCTGTGGATTGCATAAATCTACAGTGTCCTCTAGCAGGAAGAGATAAGAATTGATGATTATAAAGTGGCACAAGATTAGTAGCACATTATCAATAAAGCTAACACTTTTCATCTTATAAGTCAAAAGTCAGGAAACACAAGACAGGAAAAAGTTTTATTCTGCCCTTAGAGAAAACAAATGCATATTTGAAAAAGCAGGGAGTAGTTCCCCCAATCATTGGTTTTTACAAAGCAATGGAAGAGGCAGTTGCAAGGGTGAGGGTTGGGGGTGGGGGGTTCATTTTAGGTCCTGGGACTCATATTTAGGTTAAATTGAAGAATCAATAAATTTAAGAATATTTTACTAAACATCAAAGTTTACATTGAATTAAAGGAGTTTGTGAGGAGTAGAGGCCATTTATGGGACTAAGAAGACAAAATCAGACCAAATTTCCTTGAATCTGCTTATTGCCAATGTTTCCATTCATTCATTCATTGACATAGTCACTGTGTGACTACTATGCTCTAGGCACCATTGTATGTCCTGAGCAAGAAAATAAACAAAATACCTGGAGGTTTGTTGCTACTGTTGTCTTGTTTATTGAGACAGACTGGCCTTGGACTCAACTATCTTCCTGCCTTAGTCTTCCAAGTGCTGGGATTTGAGGCATGTGCCATCATGCCTGGCTAATACCTGAAGTTTTGTTCTGTTCTTTAAGGGAAATTGGTGAGAAAATGTGTTCAGCTGTGGAAAACTAAAACCAAAATAGAATGAAGAAAATTCTAGACTCTATTCCATTGTATAAGGCCTTTTATTGGAGCAAAAAATGCCTCCCAAAGAGAGGTAATGGCCAGCACCCTGGGGTTACAACTCTCTCGCTTGTCTCCACTGCTTTTATAAGAGGGAAACACTGTTCCCTCTCTCTCCTGACCCTCCCAAGTTGGTATTTTTTTAAAAAAAGACCCATTTTCATGGCTAGTTATGTTCACAGAAAATGATGTTAGGATAAATGTCAGTTTACATAATGTAGAGAAAGGGAGACATGACTAAAATGCGTGAGTACTTGCATGTTCACATGGCTGTCTTCAAGGGTACAGGAGCCTAGTTACCTCTGCAAGGATTTCTCAATTGCCTAATAATTTAGGAACATAAAAAGCCCACAGTTCTCCTACTTTCTTACTAAATAAACATGAAAATATTCTCTTTAGCATCTTATAGTGCCTGGCTTTGGAATGTCTTGCAAATCCTTAGTTATAAAAAGGGAATGCTCTTAGCATGTTTTTTCAAGGATTTAAAGTTGCATTATTTCAACAATGAAAGAATGTCTTAAATTCAATAGAAGATACACATTAGGGAAAACCTAACTAGTGCCAGAAAGCAAACAGATTTCTTTCCTGAGCACTGAGTTTAATGGCAGTTATGACATACAGTCTTTGTTATTCACCGAGGATCAGCTCCAGATCTGAAGACGGTCAAGTCCCTCATATAAAATGATGTAGTATTTACATGTAACCTACAGGCATCCTTCCATACATTTTTAATCATCTCTAGATTACTTACAGTATCTAATATAATGCAAATGTGATGTAAGTCATAGTTATACTGTATTCCTTTGGAAATGATGGTGTACATCTTTAGTATTTACGCAATTTCAAAAACAGACTTTTCTATCTTCATTTGGTTGAACTCTCAGCTGCAGGTACAGAGGTTAGAGTGCTCTGTGCTCTTCTGTGTTTAGGCAATTTTCATTCTTGTTAGAATATAGAAAATTTTCTATATGAAAGCTTTAACTGTTAGTTTGCTTCAGGAACTGCTTGATTGGATTCTCTTTCTACACTCGTTTGTGCTCTACTCTCTAGGCAAAATGAAATCCTTTGGGCTCCCTCTTACAAGCATCACTAGGTAGTGATAGGTCTTCTCCTTTGATCCCCTTCTCTCTCCATGTGGCTGAGCCTCAGTGTTTCAGCGAGCCCTCCTCACTTACTCTCATTGCCTGTCCCTTGATTCTATAGGTCACATCCTTCCCCAGCCAAGAGTTTACCAACTTTGTGCTAGGTTGTAAGTTCTCTGCAGGGTGTAATCAGGTCTGTCTTATTCACTATTACTTCCTCCCTGCCATCTACACAAACTTGTCAATAGTTGGTAAATTAGCTAACGAAGGCCTCTCCTAGTCATTTAAAATATGTTGCTCTGATTTTTTTCTCTTTGCAAGGCAGGCCCTCTGCCACTTGAGATATATCCTCAGCCAGTTTTGCTTTACTCATTTTTCAAATGAGGTCTCATATTTGTGCTTGGCTCAGGACCTGGGTCCTGCGATGTACACTTTCCACGCAGCTGAGATGACAAGTGCATGCCACAAGGTCCAGCTTTTTATTGATAAAATGGAGTCTTGAAAATTGTTGCCAGGGCTAGCACTGAAATCATGATTCTCCTAGTCTCTACTTCCCAAGTCGCCAGGATTGCAGGCAAGAGCTACCACACCTGGCTGCATTGGTTTTTCTGACAAAGCCCTTTAGCTCTAATCTAGTGCTCAGATTTAAAGGCTTGCACAAATACTACCTCAGCTGCTCAATCCCTCCTTTCTATGTACTCGTTCCTCCCTATTGGAATTTTGTTCTGTGCCATTGTATCTTGGCAGAATGTAATCTTTTTCATTTTACAGGGTCATACAGCTAGGAGTTTGCCTTGAGTCTCAGAACAGACTTTGCATTTGAACCTTTGAGCAATACTGGAATGTTAAGATTATGGTGACTCTTGGAGATGGAGGGAAAACACTTGCATAATGAGATGGGTATCTCATCTTTTGGTGGCCAGGAGCAGAATATTATAGGTTAGAAATAAAGTATCCCCTTGAAAGATACTGGGGGCATGGTTCTTAGATGGTGGCACTATTTTAGGAAGCTCTGCAAGTTTTATGGGATAAGACCTAGCTTGAAGAAGTAGATCACTAGGGCCAGCACCTTGGTGGTGTCTCCTCCCTGGCCCCTTCCTGTCCTGTTCTCTGCTTCATGTCCATCATGAGGGACCAGTGCTCCCCATCCCATTCCCCACCTCCATCATGTTCCACCTTACAATGGCCCATAAACACAGACTGAGTGACCCTGGATTACATCTTTTAGATCTGTGAACCAAAATAAATTGTTACTCCCCAACATTGTGTCTGTCCGCTATTTGGTCACATCAATGAGAAAGCAGCATGGGATAAGAAGGAGAAGATTGGACAGAATGGGTAGGAGAGGATAGGAAATGACTCTAGGAGCAGAAATGAACTGTTAGGGTTCCTCAAGGAGCAATAGAACAAGTAGATTTTATTTAAAAAGAAAAAGACTATATTAAGACAGAGCTAATACTTGAAGCACATTGCTGAGTTTCAGTGTTTGAAGTACAAGTATTTAAAGAAAAGTTCCTGACTCACAGAAGATAACAGACCCTGTGAGGGCAATGCCAAGTCCCCAGGGTAAGGAGTAAATCCTACTCATGGTTCTTTAACCTGGGAACATCATTCGCTGTCAGAGAAAAAAGGAACAGGGACCACATATACAGAGCAAAGTCCTGGACCAAGGCAATGCTGAAATGTCCCATGTGGAAGGATCTTTTGAGTGCTCTCCTGGTCTCTCGGACCCTCTTTCAGTCATCTTTTCAGTCAAATGGCCTCCCCCATATTTAACATCTGCAGCTTCCGCATAGATTGTCTTCTGCCCTCTACTACATGGGGTTCTAGATTCCAATTGGGTCTCAAATGTATCACCATTTCAAATTGCAAGCCTGAACAAGGCCTTACTGGCACTCCTCCAAGAATTAGTATACAACCTCAAGAACTCCAGCTCATTCTTCAAAATCCAGCTCAAATAAGCCTTCTCAGAGTTAGTAGCTCTGCTTTCCCACACAATGATAGCTTACCTCTATCAGCCTCTAGCATGGTATGGACCAATGTGTTTTATGTTTCTGCCTTACAGCATACACTCACAAATAGAAGATTGTTTTTCCTTTCCTTAAATCCCCAGTATCCTGAACTAAGCTTGCCACAAAATTAATAAATGCTTTTGGGTAAAAAATGTTTTTGTGTAAATAAATGAGCAACATGGAGGAGTCTGAACAGAGCAAAGAGAGCTCTCATTGGCAAGTTGGGTCCCTTGCAGTGCCTGGAGCCCGAGGACAAGGAATTATGAGACATTTCCATATTTATTCACAAATAGAAGGGATCTAGGGTGAAATGGACTCAGAATTCCATGAGTATCCAGGGTGCCAATGCCTCAAACCTGCAATCCTAGCTATTCAAGAGGCTGAGATCTAAAGGATCACAGTTCAAGGCCAGCTTGAGAAGAAAAGTTCACTAGATGCCATCTCCAAAATAACTAGCACCAAAGCTGGGCTAGAGGCATGGCTAAAGTGGCAGAGCACCAGACACGAGCCAGTAAACTAAAAAGATATGAGGGTCCTGATTTCAAAACTAGTACTGTGAAAAAATAAAAGTAAAACAAATCTCATGGGGGGGGCGGTGTTTAAGCTGTTTGGAATACTTTGTACAAGCTAACAAAAATCAGCAGAATATAGATGAGCACTCCTGAGCAGCCTGTGTGTAAACAGTGTCATGATTCTGGAATTCAGTAAGTGAACATGCCTCATTAGCACTGAAAGATCATGAACAGTAAATCCATTTTCTCAAAAGCAGACATGGACACAGACAGACAATGGATCTAGATAACCACCTAGCTCTTATATTGCCAGCATCTAGAGCAATCTTGGTATAAAATCAGAGAGACAGACAAAGAAAAAGATACAGAAAGACAAAGACAGAAATCAAAAACACATAGAGATAGGAGGTGTATTTTTGCTTTAAAAAATGATTCTATAAACACATTCTGAACATTGTGTCATACCCAGTGGCTGTGGGGGAAGGGCTGGCATGTACCCTGGGGCTGTTAGCACTCAGAACAATCTAGAAGGCAGAAAGTTCCAAGAACAAGAAAGCTGGACCTGATGGACAATCTGGAAGCAAGGATGTTGCATAGTAATAAATACTACTTTGCTGGCTTGTTTTCCTGAACCATTTTCCCTTCTCTGGTATTTTCTGGCTTTGTACAATTCCTAACAATGAGAACAATATTGTGAACCAAAACAGATCCATGAAGCACCAAACATGAGGACTGCTCAGTGAGGTCAGGCCCCATGGTTGCCTCGAAACAAAACACACAGCTAAGTGGAGACCGTGAGTCATCACTGCTAACAAAAGGACCACCCATCTGTGCACAATTGGGGAGAAAGCGGTTCCTGCACAGCGCTGACTGGGGCAGATGCTTTGTCATGGGGCTTTCTCTGCAAGCAAGCCTGGAGCCTAGTGTCATCAACTCTGTCTTGCGTTTTCAGCACTGAGTTTATTCCACAATGTTCTAAAACCAGGCCTAGATAGGTGAATGATGCCATTGCTTGTATTCACTCTAAAAGCCATCCATCCAGGGATAGTAATGGTAGCATACTACATGATGATCCTGTTGGCCAGGAAGCTCAGGTATCCAAAGTTTGATGATCACAGCATGATCCATCTAGCCCATTACAGGAATTCCAATAATGTCTGTTACTCATGCAGAAATTGCAGTGGTGTTTAAATAAGTAATAATACATAGTATATAGTGAATACTTGCTTTCTGCCTAAGAGGGCCTTACATGTTCAATCTCAATTCTAAGAGCAATATTTTTTAATGACTCCTTTGCTATTATACCCAATTTAGAGAATGGAAAAACTAAGGATTGAAAGGCTTAATTGATCAATTATTACCTACGCTTAGCCAGGGTCATCCCTCTTACTCAAGGTCACATAGTTAATAAGGGGAGGAAGAGGGATTTGAACACCAGAGCTCACACACTTAACCTTCATATCATTGGTAAAGTGCAATTCAACCTGGGCTTGTGGTGTTGATAGTTTTACCACCCAATTAATGGGGTGGATGCAGGTGCATTAAGCTCCAGCCCACAGCAATGTGTAACTAGGCTCACTATACCATGCCATTCTGAAAGGCAAGACACATTAGCAAATTGGGTTTGGAGTTCAAGTTGGGCAATGTAGCCATGAGAGCTTAAACAAAATGAAATTATCTCTAGCTCACTACATTTTGGTCCCACATTAAAAGCAATGTTGCCTGCTAAGAAAAACATTATCCACGTGTTTCTGATTCATTAACTCTCAGCTCATCCCAGTCTTGTTCTGAATACATTGACAAAATTATATCCAAAATGACTTATAAAAGCTTCCCCAAAGCCTTTTAACTCTGCCGTTCTTCAAGCTATGCCAAGAGTAAATGGAACTACATCATCTTAAACTGTTACACTAAGAAACCAAAATGTCTGCAGAGGCCAAAAGGACATTATCAGCTCTAGAAGGACTGCAAAGTGTGGGAGTATTGGGAGTTTAACCCATAAATGAGCCTTTACCACAGTTCAGAATCAGTAAAGACTTCTATGCAAACCTTTCTTTACAGATCAGATTTGAGCCCTTTTCCCTCTACACAACTACCATGAATGCTTCACAGCATATAGAAGTAATGACTAACCGACACTCAAGTCAGGATTTCCATAACCTGTCCAGTCTGTTGAATATACAACCTCTATATTGAGAGAGCCAAAGAGGGGTAGTGGGACTCCCATAGGAACATGTCCTCATGACATGTCACCTTCAAAGCATCCCAACCTCTACATCATGCAGTGTGTGTTCCTGTCTGCACTTAACCAGGGGCCGTCAGGTTGGCTGTGGCTCTGTGCTTAGGGAAACAAATCTGTCCAGGCTACCAGAGGAAACTGAGCAGCCTGAGAAAGACTTTGTGATCTTAGAAGGCCAAAGCAACTTAAATCCTTAGTGGCTGTAGAAATCCTGCTGAGGTTTTCTCAACAGGATTTGAGGGAGTTAGAGAGTCGCTGAAGTTAAGGACATCTTTAATTCGTCCTTTTGGATAGAAGCACAATCCAAATATCACTGTCAGTACAGCAGGATGCTCTCCAGAAATGAAGGCCTCCTCAGAGATTTGGGTTTTCACTTTTTTTATGAGAAAGGTTCCATATGTGTTTTATAACCGACTGGCAACTTGTTTGGTGATTGTGGCAATGGTCTCTCAAGGGTCCTGACATCTTGTAAACACAGTGTGACATAAACAAGGCAGGCCATGGAGCAGGCAGAGAAGGAGCAGAGAACCACAGAGAGGGCTAATGCATTGACCTTTGTTTTGATTTTTGAAATAGAGTCTTGCTACATAGTACAGGCTGTCCTAGAACAAGTGATCTGCCTATCTCTACCTCCTGAGTGCTTGGTATTGCAGGAATGAACCTCTAGCATTGTTGATCTTCATGTTGATGTGAATTGTTCCCCAGAAATTTCAAAGTAAATGAAGTCTCTAATTTTTTGTTTGTACCAGTGGAGGGGCACAATGTTAGGGAACATTCTCATGTGGCACAACTCTTGGAGATATTTCTACATGTGATGATCATGAAGACAGAATCTATAGCCCATAGCCAGAGTGACATGGCTTTAAACAAACTGCTTTACTTCTCTTGTATGAGTTACCTATAGCTGTGTCACAACTTTTGCAAGATTAGCAGCTTAGAATAACACACACTACTGCCTCATGGTTTCTGCGGGTGAAGAGCTCACTGTAGCTAAGCTTCGTTCTCTGTTCAGGGTCTCTCTCAAGACTCTATGAGTTAGGATTTCATTTGAGGGCTCAATTGGGCAAGTACTTCATGGTCGACAGAATTTTAGGTCTTCACGCGCTGTTAAAGGTCTTGGTTTCCAAGTATACATTGACAACTTTATAACCTACATATAAAGCTTATTGTGGGGATCCTATGAGATTATCTTATGGATGATGATGGTTTAAAGTCTCTAACGTGTTCTTCTATATGGAGAAAGGAGTTCTATTCCTTTACACATGGACCTCTCAAAACAGCGAGCGAAGCCAGCAAGAGACTCTGCTAGCTAGACAGGAGCAATAATATTAGGTAATCTAATCACAGGAGTGACATCTGTTTACATATATATGTATATATATACATATATATATTTGTTGTTGTTGGTCATGGGGCTTGAACTCTGGGCTTGGGCACTATCCTTGCACTCTTCAGCTCAAGGCGAGTGCTCTACCACTTGAGCCATAGCACCACTTCCGGTTTTTCTAGTGCTTTATTGGAGATAAGAGTCTCACAGACTTTCCTGCCTGGGCTGGCTTTGAACCCTGATCCTCAGATCTCAGCCTCCTGAGTAGCTAGGATTACAGGTGTGAGCCACCAACACCTGGCTACCTTTGCCATATTTTGCTATGAACAAATCACCAGGACAGTGCATACTCAAGGGTAGAGAAAACACAGAAAATTGCCACATCTGTAGGCTTGGATTTTTTTTCCTGTGTAAGATGTCAGTGATCGTATTCTCTAACCCATTAGATAGGCGAAAATTTTTGAAATACTTTTTTAATGGTATTCTCAAATTCTTTTATTGTAAAGATGATGTACAGAGGGGTTACAGTTACATAAGTCAGGTAATGAGTACATTTCTTTTTCAACAGTGTCAACTCCTCCCTCTTTTTCTCCTAGTCTTTCCCATTCCAATCCCCTTGCCCCCCAAGTTGTATAGTTCATTTCCAACATAGTCTCTAGTGAGTATCACTGCTGAATTGGTTCATCCTTTATCCCATTGTTTCTCTTTCATGCAACATTAGAAGAGTGCCTGGTACATAGTAAGTGCTTAATATACATTAGCTGCCATCATCATTTGATTTATTTTTCTTACTATTTTATTGTTATGTTCTACTTTCCCATTAAACATGAGAAAACAAGGTGTGGAAGTTACCAAGGTCAAGCATGTAACCCAAACTGACTAGCATAAATGTCACACAAAGTGGAATCCATCTGCCTCTATGGAATCCGGTCTTAGTCTACTGAAAGTTGGGGAGGAGGGGATTTTCTGGTTTAGACATGAAGAATAATGACTTCACGATCTAAATCTAGATCACTGATAACTATAAAAATCTTCTCAAAAGCCAAGCCATTTATTGACTAATATTTGAATGATACATCCAGATTCTAAATTATTCAGATCCTAAGTTAATTTTAAAAAATAACCAGAAGCACATTGTTTGTGAGCCCCAATCCTGCCTTTACCCTGAGTGTACTTAAATGTTGTTGTCCAGCCTCCATGTGAGAAGAGAGGAGAGGCTAGAGTAGTTGTACCTCCTTTTAAGCAAGTTCACTGTACCAAAGCCCAAATCTTAAACCTGGCAGTGTTTACAGATAACACATATTTATTTCCTTGAGCAGAAGGATTCATGACCGGCTTTCCTCACAGAGTGTACTCCTCTAAGCATTTATGGTTTCAGAGATTAGATCAATGACCTGGCCCAAAGAAACCAGTGAAAGAGTCGGGCACTCATACAAGTGATGATTAGATATTAAATAAAGAATCTCTAATGTCATCACATAAACAAAAGGCAAACATCTTCCCCTGTACACAGATGGATATGGTAAATTTGTTCCACTCTTTCCTTGTACAAATCATGAACTCCTGAAGGAAAACTACCAGGCTCCACGCACTTTGGAAACCTTGGCATTTTGCCTAATGCCAGACACAAGGCAGGTCCTCCATAAATGTTTGTTGAGTACCTTAAGAATGGGATGCTTAACTGACTGATTGTCAGAATGACTTATTGACCAGTTGAATGATGCTGTCTGAAAGGTCAAAAGTGCCGGTTTTAAATATGATCACTGTTCTCAAAATATAAACCTATTTGTTATCTGATCAATAAAGCGAGGTTTCAGAAACATCTGGTCAGTCATCTACATGCAAACAAATATCAAGCTAAACCTTCCCCCTCGTACAAGCATTAACTCCAAATGTATCCTGGATCATGACTTGGATGAGTTGAAGAATTCTCAGACATTTAAAAAAAATTACCTATAAGTGAAAAAAAATGGATGAATGTACAATTGAGAATTCTAGGCAAGTGTTCTACCACTGAGCCACCTTCCCAGCCCTATTGAGAATTCTTTTAATTTTCTCACTGAAACCTACTGTCAAAATGCAAAGAAAATATTTGCAAATAACATATCTGACAAAGGACTTACAAGGATTTACAACCATGTATAAAGGATTCTTTAAAAAAATAACAATATGAACAAAATGCTGAAATAAGGATACAGGTTGGCCCATTGTAACAATGAGATGTACAAGACACTGTGTTGAAAACAAACTTTACAACCTCCAGGGCAAGGGTGGGGATGGGAGGGAGGAGTTGGGGATGTGTGGAGGGAAGGGATGGTAGGGGGAAAACAAAGGAGGAAGTAACTAAGTTTGATAGGAAATGTAGTCATTACCTTACTCATGTAATTCTAACTCCTCTGTTCAGTATTTTTACAATATAAAATATAAAAATAACAATATGAAAACAAAACAATTAAAGAGTGGGAAAAGCTGTATCCATTTGCAAAATGGCATAGAAAGTCTGAAGCCCTTAAGAGATGGCACACTTAGTGAGCCAATGATAACTTTGTATCACATTTTTTTTTTGTCAGTCCTGAGGCTTGAACTCTGGGCCTGGGTGCTGACTCTCACTCAGCCCTTCAGCTCAAGGTGAGCGCTCTACCACTTGCACCACAGCGCCACTTCCGAGCCAATGATAACTGTGTGTGTGTGTGTGTGTGTGTGTGTGTGTGTGTGTGTGTGTGTGTACATGACAATACTGGGGCTTGAACTCAAGGCCTCGGCATTGTCCTTTAGCTTTTTTTTTCCTCTCAAAGATGGTGCTCTATCACTTGAGCCATACCTTTACTTCTGGCTTTTGGGTGGTTAGAGATAAGTGTGTCATGCTCTTTCTTGCCTGAGCTAGTTTCAAATCTCAAACTTTATATTTCAGTCTCTGAGTAGCTTGGATTACAGGTGTGAGCCACCAGTGCCCAGCATTGTTTTAGACATTTTTTACAAGTGTTAATGCTCATCCAGAAAAAAATGGACAATGGACTTGAGCAGACACTTCACTGAAGATGTTAAGTACATGAAACAAGGTCAATATAAGTCAATAACAAGGTCAGCCACTAGGAAACACAAAATAAACCCATGAGGAGGCACTGATGCACATCTACCAAGATGGTTGCACAGAAAAGTATCAGCATTACTGGGTGCTGGTGAAGACACAAAACGATTGGGACATTTCTACATTGATGGTAGGAGGGCAACATATTGATCAACATCTAAGTGCTCTTCAAAAAGTTACATATACACTTGCCATGTGGGCCAACAAGCACCAACAAATAAAAACTTATGTTCAAGTGTACAAAGTATATAAGTATATAAATGTTTGAAGTAGCATTATTTGTAATTGCCAAAACCTGGAAACAACCCAAATACCCTTGAAGTGAGGAAGATGAAATAACTGTGGAACATCCAGACAATAAAATAATCCTTAGCAATAATAAAAAATAGAAACCAGCTCGTAATTCAAGCGCTTGGAACTACAGGTTGCAGCAAGAGGCTGAGGCAGAAAGGTACACAAGTTTGAGGACAGACTAGGCTACAAAAGGAAATCGTAGTTGATGCCAACAACAACTTGGATTAATCTTAAAGGCATTAGACAGTGTGAAATTATTCCAGGAATTCAGACACTGGGATAACTCAAGTAGTAGAGTGTTTGCCTAACAAGCTCAAATTCCCAAGTTCAAATCCTAGTATTTCCAGGAGCTATCCAGGATTAAAAAGTTTCATACTGAGTTCATTAATTGCCCAAGAGGTAGGATAAGTTTATTTGTATATTAAACTCATAGAACTGTATGTCAAAGAGGAATAGAGTCGATATTGTTATATGATTAATTCAAAATAGAAAAATAAATAGGGATATGTATCAGGTTTTACACAAATAAATTTCATGACCTAGTTTACCTTATGATAATTTCCTACATGAAATGAAGAGGTTTTCAGTTTGGAAAAAATCATGTGATCAATCAGCCTCTCTAAAATATATAAATAACTAAACCTTCTTCCCTATGAGAAGGACTAGCAGCACTGGTGTCAGAAAGGATTCTCCCATGACATGGGGAACTGAGTTGAGAATGAAATCCAGAGCCCTTCTGAATGAGACAAATCTCAAAATAGGTGGAAAGACTTTAGCCCAATCCCAGTGTCTTGTGGTCATGTCTGTGCAGACAGGAAAAGTGAACAGTAATTTATTAGCTATGTCCCATAGTATGACAATTGCCTCTCTTGTTGGCTAATTAGCATCCTGCACAATGGTAATCTTTTTTGAAAGTCCTATGACCTTTAACAAACATTCAGCCAGGGGAAAAAATAATGGGCAAAGCACTTAAGTTGTTCCCACATCCTCATTGCCAGTGAGTTACATCACTTTCAAAAACCAATTACAAACCAGGCATGGGTGGCTATACCTGTAATCCTAGCTACTCAGGAGGGTGAAAGCTGAGGACTGCAATGCGGAACCAATCTGGGTAGAAAGATTTGTGGGATTCTTATCTCCATGTAACCAGTAGAAAGCCAGAAGTAGAACTGTGGCTCAAGTGGTAGAGTGCCAGCCTTGAATGAAAAAGGTAAGGAACAGCACCAGGACCTGAGTTCAAACCTCAGCAGCAACACACACACACACACACACACACACACACACCCCACAGAAAAAAATCAGCTACATGGGAATAAGGAAATCATCAGGACAGCACTGCCTGTAGACGCAAGGTTATGAGCAGGAAAAACGCCATAGAAGTTCAGCTGGAAAAGGCATAATATTGATCGGAAAAGGCATAATATTGATCGAGATGTATTGTATTCATAAACTGCTTTGTTAAATGAAAACTCCTTTGTACAACTACTTAAAGATAACTTTTTTAAAATTATGAAAAGTTCATCCTGGAGGTCCTAACATTATACCATTCTTTATACTCTCTTTTTCTCTCTGCAGATGGTAGGGTGTCAGGCAGAGCTGAGAAGGAAGCCTCTCTTGTTTAGGAGGGCTGGCTGGTATCTGGAAATTACTCTGCCAGTATATCTTGGATCTCAGATCCTTGATAGGGGACTGAAAGGTATGTAGGTACAATATTCCCACTAAGAGAAGGAGGAAGTTTGGGCTACTAAGTTGCTATCATTGGTTTTACCACTTATTGGATGCCTGACTGAGAAAAGTTATTTAGCCATTCTGGCTTCCTATATACAAAGAGAATAATAGTGCCTGTCTCATGAAGAGTTCATATACTGAAGCCAGTAGCACTGAATTGCCTCTGTAGTATCTATGTTTTCCTACCTACTCATCTTTAAATAAGAAGCAATAAGGGGAATTTGGTAATAATCCCTAGAATTTATATGGCAGAGTGCTATACCAAGGTGTTTTAACAGTTAAATTACAAAAAAAAAAGTACTAAAAAGAAAACCTCAAAATCAGCCTTTACGAAAAGGACACAATTCACACAGAGAAACACACTTAAGAACTATCATAGAGCAAAGTCTTTAAAGTGATGGGGGAAAGAAACTGTCAACCTTGAATTCTTGAACCAGCAAAGATATCTTCAAATTTTAGGGCATAATAGACATTTTTAGGCTAATAAAGTTAGAATTTATTGTCAGCAGATCTGTAAGGTCCACAGAACTTCCTTTAATTTTAGCAAGGTATATTCTTTAGGCAGAATTAAATTATACCAGTGGAAATTTGGCTTTACAAAGATCTAAAGAATGTTAGAAGGGGTAGTGAGAGAATAAGGGAGGGGGTAACAATGCTTAACAAGAAATGGACTCATTGCCTTACTCATGTAACTGTCATGATGCTGTGCGCATCTTTGCAATAAAATTAAATTTAGAAAATGGTAAAATGGTAAATTGTGACCAAATACGTAACACATTTTCCAAACTTGAACCTCTTTAGAAGATAATTTATGAGTCAAAACTTGGCAATGCTTTGTGGGGTTTAAAATAAATAGAACATTAAGGTAGATGGCAATAATGGCACTAGAGAAAGGAAGCACACTGCTGTAGGATCGTTACACAGCATGTATAAACATAACTTGTAGATGGACTCTGATAATCTGAAGATATATATTATAAACCTTAAAACAACCACTACAAAAATAACGAGAAAGGATTTAGTTAATAAAGCAGTTATAGAGATAAAATGATTAAAAGTAATCCAAAGAAAAACAGAAAAAGAGAAAAGAAAGGTCTAAGAAAAATAGAAAATGGTAGCTTTAAACCCAACCATATCAATAACTATATGAAATGTTAATGGTCAAAAAACATAACTACTAAAAAGTGGGAGTTGGATAAAAAGCAAGATCAACTTTATACTACCTAAAATTTTATATCTAAAAATACGGATTAAAATTATGACAGCCAAGCCAGATGTGATAGTGGGCAATTGTTATCCCAACTACTCAAGAGGCAAGCCAGAAAAGAAGTTAGCAAGATCCCCATCTCAAAAAAGAAAAAGAGAAACAAGGGATGGTAGGGAAAAAACAAAGAAGGAGACAACAATGCTTGCTAAGAAATGTACTCATTACCTTGCTCATGTAATTGTAACCCCTCTTACAGTATGCTTACTAAAAAATAGAAAAACAAAATGGCTAGGGGCATTACTCCAGTATAGAAGGCTTGCCTGTATGTAAATATCAAATGGATGGATAAGTTACTATATTAATATCAGCTAAAGTAAAGTTTTGAAAAATGCATATTAGAAGAGGCTTTATTTTATTTTATTTTATTTTTTGGGGGTCCGGTCGTGGGGCTTGAACTCTGGGCCTGGATGCTGTCCCTCAGCTCTTCAGCTCAAGGCTAGCACTCTACCACTTGAGCCACAGCGCCACTTCCGGCTTTTTTTTTCTTTTGCTTATGTGGTGCTGAGAAATTGAACCCAGGGCCTCAGGCTTGCAAGGCAAGCGCTCTACCACTGAGCCACCTTCCCAGCCCCGAGGCTTTCTTTTAAAAGGCAGGGAGCATTTCATAAACATGAAGGGATCAATATGCCAAACTCATGTAACAATCCTAAATGCATGTTCACTAATAGCCAAGCTTCAAAATGCAAGAACCAAAAATGACTGATAGAAGGAGAAAGAGACAAGAGCATAATTGCAGCATGTGGGTAGTACAAGCAGCTGATGTTCAGGTTATCATCAGCATCTCTGTCACTCCACAAACAAGATGCAAGACAGAGATGTCTGTCATGTCCCCATTACTTGCCAGTGTTCTGAAAATCCTGAGCAAAATATTACAAGAAAAACAAACTAAAGGAAGATGCCTTAACCATGAGAATACAAACCATCTCTTACGAAGTATGCTTAGCTATCATTCTACTCTCAATCATACTAATCAGCGGCTCATTCTCAATAATATCCCTATCTACATCCCAAGAACAAATATGAATAAACCTCCCAGCATGACCACTAGTGAGAGGAACAAGATTATTATTTCTACATGATATGATTGTACACTTAAAAACAAACCAAGGGTCCAATGAGGAAGATTTTGAAAATAATTACAGTCCATAAACTTTCATGTATGTGTCAGCAGTCAATTATAAAATATAAATGAAGAGAAGATTCAACTCATAAAACCAGCCATTTTTGAATTCCCAGAAAAAATCAGAAAGTCTTCAATAAAAATAACTTTCCTAAAAATTGGTTTTTCCCCTGTTTTCTTGGAGAGGAGGTTAGTTTTTTTTTTGATGGTGGGTAAAATGATGACTCTTCTGTCTCCTTACAGACCTGATTCAAGTCTGTATCTTCAATCCTTATGAAACGCTATGATCTCATACCTCTCTTAGGTCCTTGCAGGAAAATTTTAGCATCTGAAGAGAGAAGCATAAAAGCTCATTCATGAAAGGATTCAGTACTTTAATCCTGATACACAGTAACCATGGAACAATGTTTAATGGACAAATGAGCAGATAGGTCAAAGGAATGAATCTCTAAACAACTTTCCAGATCTCTCAGAACTGCTCAAGATCCAGAGCAAACATTCCAAGTTTAAGGCATCAAGTTCCTCAGAATTGACAAATTCCAGGCCACGCAGCATTGGCTCATGCCTGTAATGCTAGCTACTCAGTAGGCTGAGATCTGAGCAACATGGGTCAAAGCCAGCCCGGGCAGAGAAATTCAAGTGAGATTCTTATCTCCAATCAGTCACCAAAAGGCCAGAAATAGCTATGGCTCAAGTGGTAGAACATCAGCCTTAAAGAAAAAGCCAAATGAGAGCCAGAAACCCTGAGCTCAGGTTCCAGTATAAACACACACAAAATAAAATGGACGAGTTCCATCTTGCACTTGATTCAAGGTTCCCTCTGGCAAAGGAATAATAGAAATAGGTAGAGATTTTTCCTTGTTGCAAGAGAGACATGTATTCCATTAAGTCTTTATTTTTCTTCAACTCTGAGAAGGAAAGGTATATCTTTCAGGCTTCATAGTTTTCTAAGTTCAACTATGGAGCCTTGGTTTTCAGTAAGGTAACTTGAAGGTACAAATCAAGCTCTGAGCTGTGCCTAAAATGTAGGGGTAGAGGAGAGGCGGCAATAGTTTCTAATAGTTACTCAACGCCACTTTTATTGAGAACTTATTTTTATTAGATGCTGTAAATGCAGCAGAAAAGTCTCCTAACTTCTTGGATTTTCCATTCCAGCATGGAGAAATAAGCAACCAATTAGCAAGTAAATAACTGAAGCAAATATTTACAGATAGTGTTGTGTATTGTATAAACACTAATAGGGTAATGAAATCTAACTAGTGATTTCATTCATGACATGTTCCCCTCTCCAGTAGCTCTTCAAGCTTATGCCTATAACCATTGTGCAATTCTCCTTTGCTTTCTCATTTCTGGGAAACTTACAGCTTTTTTTATGTTGAGACCCCTAGGTTTGCAGACAACTCAGACTATCATTTTTCTTCTTTGTAAATATCATTCAATGATTCTCAAAAGTTATGAAGGCACTCTAAGTTACTGGGCCACTGCTATTTCAACAAGAATATATGGAAACTCTCCCCATTTGCAGGAGTATGTGAACTTCAAAGTTAGGAAACAGGAGGAATGTTTCTTGTTCACCTTGTACATTCAGAATCATTGGATGGTCAAAAGCAGTACGCTGTATCAACTGTCCAGAAACCTCACTAAGCATTTTCAGCAACGTCTGGCTAAGATGGCAATATAAATCTTCTCTAGAGGGAATTACTCTTGGTGGGAGGAAGGATACTGGGACTTGAACTTAGGGCATTGCAGTCTTGCTTGGCTTTTACATTCAAGGCTGGTGTTCTACCTCTTGATCCACACTTTCACTTGTGGCTTTTTACTGGGGAATTGCAGGTAAGAGTCTCATGGGACTTTTCTGCCCAGGCCCACTTCAAACAGCAATCCTCAGATCAGCTTCCTCACTAGCTAGGATTACAGCCACCTGTGCCTGGCATTGAAGAAAATTATTCTTAAAAAAACAAACAAAAAAAAACTTTCTTCTAAGTCAAAAGCTATGTACATATGACCATATAACCTGATGCTAAGCAAAATGAGCCCCAAGATAGGGGAGATTTTATCTTTGTTGCTGTTCTTCTTAATGTACTTATAATGTACTATGTGATTTTTTTTGTTTCTTTTGTATGTTCTTTCCCCATGGTACAAACCCTGTTGTCATTGTGTTTGATTCTGGTGTCCTGTATCTTGTATATACATTTTTCTAATTTTGGGAGGGGAAGAGAAATAACAAAATGCTGAAATGAGTATACAGGATAACCCATTGTAACAATGAGATGTACAAGACAGTATGTTGAAAATGAACTTTACAACTTCAACTTAAGGGGGGGTAGGAGAGGGGAGAGAGGAGTTGGGGAGGTGGGAAGGAAAGGGATGGTAGGGGAAATATAAAGGAGGGTATAACAATGCTCGATAGGAAATGGACTCATTACCTTGCTAATGTAACTGTAACCCCTCTGCACAGTACCTTTACAATAATATATATATATATATATATATGGAAGATAAATCACTGAAAGATGCTACCTTATTTAACCAAATAGTGTTGATTAACAGATTGAAATGGATGGTTAGCTAGCTGCTTTGCTTACTGTAGAAACAATTATGTTCTCAGACTTAGGCTTCATCTCCAGAAATTAATGCTCTTTTCCCTGTGCTTCATTGATGGCTGATGAGTTATGCAAATATTTTTTTTCTCTAAGAGATTAGATAATGGTTTCACTACTTCTTCTAATGAAACATTATAAATGAAAGCAAGTTACAATTCCATCTAAAAATGTCCTCAATCTAGTCACCTAAAGTCAGATGTTTTAACCTTTAAATCAACTCTATAGAATCAAATTACATTTAGAAGTACATGATTTTCTAGAGAAATTAAGTCATTTGGCATCACCTTTAGTAAGAAAGTGGTTTTAGGCCATTCTAGAAATGCCATTTCAGCCGTCATCTTCTTATCTGTAGCTGATAGATCCACTTTGTCCTAACATTGTAAATGAAAATTAACACAATTTCACAAAATCTGTTTACTTCACAGTCAGGATACATGCACATGAATACAGTTTTAATGTCAGGCTTATGTAGCTATTTTTTTAAAAAATCAAGGAAAACAAAATGATTCAAAGTAGTTTATAATTAATTCCAAAAACTTGCTCGCACCCTTTCTCCCACAAAAGGCACATTTGAAAAATACAAATTCTTCAATACTTTATTCCCAAAGCATTTCTGATTACCCTCTTAATAACTGATAGTGCCTTCTCATCCCAATTCCCAGAATTGAGCCTGTATGACTCAAGCTCAAACACTGGTCCCACCGGATAGATCAACTGGAGACTGTAATGGAGTGGATCTCAGCTCCAGGCCATCCCAGCTCACTTGACCCCTGTCTACCCAGAGCCAGAAAGCAGCTAGGCTGGGCCCAGCAGTGAGGGAATGAAGTGCATCGATTGCTTGTGATTATTAGCTGGAGTGGGATGAGCCTCCTCCTTATTATGCAGATTAGCGGAGCTCTCAGTCCCAGCATATTGTGCAGATGCGGGCTAGCAGCTGCTCCTACAGATGGCAAGTACACAACTCCATTAGGATGGATCTATTGTCTGCCCCTGGCTGGCGCAGAGGCTGCGCTCAGACTCGGCAAAGAGAAATTGTTTCACGGCGAGATGTAAAGGCGCACTCGCGCTCTTAAAAATCTGCACCCAGGAGACTCTTTACACAGCAGGGCCCACAGTGTTCAAATTAGAAATCCACCCTAAATAAGGATTTTCATATGTCACAATTAAGCTTGTGTATTTTTTAAAGCAGATTAACCATTAAAACTGAGTAGGATAATTCAAATTTTGCAATGCCACACTATTAAATATTCAGATTAAATCCAAATCCTAAGAGATTCATTCAGAAATCTGCATGATGCTTAGCTCTCTTGGGACCTTGTGTTTTGTCAGTTCCCTATTAAAGAGGCAAGTTTATCTTCCATAACCTCAAAATGCAATAAGGTACCCAGTTCCCCTATTAAGATGCTTGTTTGGGATATTGTTTATCCTAAAGAGCATCAAAGCAGTTAATTCAAGCTAGTCTGGTGTGAAAGTATGTATTCAAGAATCCCCTCTTTTAAAAAATAATCTTAGAATCATTAGTAACTAAATAGCATCACATACTGTATAATTTAATTACTAATTGAAAATGTTAAACTGGGTAAAGGGCAGTTCAGGTTTGATTTTTACCCTATGTTTGCCTAAATCTTCCTGCCATGTTTAACCAAGGAAAAGAACCTTGGTCAAATGAGGCTACAGGAACTGGAATGTTTAGAATTGGAGGGGATTGCCCAGGATGTTAGAGACCATCATTTAAACTTCTTATCAAAATAACCATGCTCAGCTGGGAGTCCATGGCTCATGCCTGTAATCTTAGCTACTTAGGAGGCTGAGATCAGAGAGTCACCATCCAAAGCCAGCCCAGGTAGGAAAGTCTGTAAGATTCTTATCTCCCCAATTAGCCATCAAGAAGCTGGAGTGGAGCTGTGGTTCAAGTGGTAGAGAGTCAGCCTTGAGTGAAAAAGCTAAGAGACAGAACCCACATCCTGAGTTGAACTCCCTCCCCGCACATATATGCATATACATGGTGCTATGTTAAATAAAAAGGTTAAAAAAAGTCAAGTATAGAAAGTAAAGTGAAGTTAGAAGAGTCAAGTGTAGAAAGGAAAATGGTAACCTACTCATTACTCAGTCTAATCAATGCAGAAGTACTATGAAATAATTTAAAAGCATACTTAAGAAATGCCCATAATAGAGATACCCATAACATGAGAAGAGAGATGATAAAGTAGATTGCTCTATAATCATGTTTTTCAAGGTCTTTTAGATCCTCGACTATATAAATATATGTCCTATCATAAACCAAAGCACACAGACATATGCATATCCATGTGTGTATGTGTATATACCTACACAAATTTTGTAAACTTTTCAACTCATTCTATATGCTGGTATTTTCTATTTTATTACTCTTTCTTGTTGGTCTTGACATTAAGTGTATTTCATGCCTACATTTATAAAGTTACTATTTTAGTAACTAAGCTGGTGATATAAGAAGAAAATGAACTGTGGACATATCAACATCAGTGAGAAAAGTGAAAAGGACCCTACTTCAATTTGCCAGAGTGAAACAACACGAAGGCTTTTCAGGGTTTGACAGAAAGACAATCACAGAAAAACTGCCTTCTTCCTCCAGAATGAGTCATGTAGAAGGGCAATGGCTGAAAGCAGCATCAGGCCTGTCCTAAACAGCTATCAGGATGATCTGGTGAGAATTATGTCCCTGAAATTCATACTCAGTGTCCGTTAAATCAAAAATAACTTCCTCACGTGTCTGCTAGAAAAACGCAATGAAGAATTAGGTAAACAGAACCCCTGAACCCAGGGCTGAAAATTGATTGCTATTCTGAAGAGGATCCAGAAAGACAGCCCAAGTATAACCAAGATCTCCAAAATCATGAAGTTTCTAGAAGCCCAACCACTACTAAGTGAGTGAATGCAGCAGGTGTAAGCTCTGTGACAGCATGAGTCAGGAATTCAAGAGCAATATACTTACAAAGCAGATTTTAACCCCTGTTTTCACTGTATTTGATGTTGGTATAATTTGCGGAGGGAAGGGGAAAAAACAAATTGTTTAAATAGGGATACAGTTGGACCCAAGCTGCTATGTTGAAAAATGAACTTTATGACTTTGGTGGGGTGGGGGTGGGGGGGGGATGGGAGTAATAGTCTTGGAGATGGAGATGGGAGGGCAGGGATGGTAGAGAAAAAAACAAAGGAGGAGGCTGCAATGCTTGATGAGAAATGTACTCATTACCTTGCTCGTGTAATTGTAACCCCTCTGTACAGTATTTTCACAATTTAAAAAACTTATTTAAAAAAGAGAAATTACAATTCTGCAAAGTAAATGTCATCAATACATGACCATCAGAGCTAGAGGGCAACTTGCCCTGTGACCCCATTTCAGTTCAGCACACATTGTTTATTAAAGCCCAATACGTTCTACAACATACTCTACTCCTCCATCCATAGCACATTGTGCACGATCTGACATGGAGCAGGCAGTCAATGCACAGCTGATGAGTGCATGTGTCAGCCCCTGAAAGAATGCATGTGGCATGGCATGTAAATGATTACATCACAAGTCAAAAATTGAACTATATAGTCAGCCAAATATATATTGGAAAGTCAAGAGTTAAACATTTTTGATGTGTGTGTGCGCGCGCATGTGTGCACATGCTTGAACTATGGCTTGAAGTTAGAACTTTGCACTCTTACTTGGCCTTTTTGCTCAAGACTGGCACTCTACCAGTTGAGCCACAACTTCACTCTGGCTTTTTGCTGGTTAATTAGAGATAAGGGTCTCAGGAACTTCTCTGCCTGGATTGGCCTCCCAAATAGCTAGGAATCTAGGTGTAAGCCACGAGTGCCCATCTTTGAAATGATTTTAAAGAGTAAACAGCAGAAGGATGAACATCCTAAGGAAAAAGCTGAATGTACAAAGACATGGATATGTGAAGCATCAATATAACAGCAAGTAGTGCTTTGTGACCAGAAAAGTGTCTCATAGCTGAAGACAGTGGGGCAGAGGATAGACAGCAGGGTAGAGAGGAAACCCAGGGTCAGGTTATAGGGGGTCTTGATTATGTCATGCCAAAGAGGAGCATAAACTTAAAGTCACAAAAGGGTTTTCAACAAAAAGGAGACATTAGATTTGTTTCAAATTCTCTATGTTACATAAATAGAGCCCATTGAGTTACATACTATAACTTCTTTAAGTACACTTACTCTCCTTTCTGGCAATTGTCAGCCCTTGTGTCTGTTGTCTGACCTTTTATAAGATACCATTAAAGCTAAGAGCACTTGTTTCCCCTCTGGGGATATGGGGCTATCCTTTCTGGATCTTGAATTACAGAGTCCATGAAGCAAAAATTTGCTTCTAAGTGATAGCAGTGTTATTCAACCTACTTTCCTAGCAAACAGGCTACTCAAGGCAGGCCATGGCTTGACCAACATGTTGCTGTTGAGGCAGGATGAAGAGTCATCCATTTCAAGCATTTGCAAATGAATTTCCAATGTCTGTGTGATGAACCACTAGTGCCTAGCTTCTTCAGTGTCTTAACAATACAGTTGCCACTGATTTGCTCTACTTAGCAACTGTACCTCCAAATTTTTGGTGCCTCTACTCACACACATTTTCTATCTCTTGGTATCCTTCTTCTTTCTATTTGTTGAAATTCTTTCTTCTTTGATTCATAATACTCAAGCACATTTGTGTGTGTGTGTGTGTGTGTGTGTGTGTGTGTGTGTGTGTGTTTGTGTCTGCTGGTCCTCAGGCTTGAACACAGGACCTACGCACTGTCCTTAACATTTTTTGATCAAGGCTAATAGTCTACAACTTAAGTCACAGCTCCACTTCTGGATTTTGTGGTTAGTTGGAAATGAGTCTCAACAGATTTTCCTGCCTAGGCTAGTTTAGATCACAATCCTCAAATCCCAGCTTCCTGAATAGCTAGCATGACAAGTGTGAGCCACTAGTTCCCAGCTCCATCGTTCTTATTTTTGCTTTGATTTGAGCATATTGGTCACCCCCTTGGATTGTAATCTTTTTTTTCCCCAGTCATGGGGCTTGAACTCTGGTTCTGGGTGCTGTCTCTCAGCTCTTCAGCTCAAGGCTAATGCTCTCACTTGAGCCACAGCATCACTTCCGGCTTTTTCTGTTTATGTGGTGCTGAGGAATTGAATGCATGCATGCAAGGCAAGCACTCCAACACTGAGCTACCTTCCCAGCCCTGGATTGTAATCTTTGAGGGCAAAAATAGGAGTGATTCAGGTCAAAACTTCCTAAGATCCAGAATCACAACAAATCAGAGAAAGGCTGGATACATGGCAAAGAATATATCTAGAAAGATAAATAGAAAGCCTAAAGAATGGAGAAGATATTTAATAGCTATACATCAGACAAGGGCCCCATATCTAAAAATATAATTAGAGCTCAAAAAATTAAACCCCCCCAAAAACATCCTCAAACAACCCAATTAATAAATGGGCCAAAGACGTAAAAAGAGACTCCTCAGAAGAAGAATAACCAATAGACACCTGAAGAAATGTTCAACATCATTGGCCATAACAGAAGTGCAAATCAAAACAACATTGAAATTTCACCTCACCCCAGTTAGAATAGCCATTATCAAGAAAGCTAACACTAACAGAGGCTGTCAGGGATATGGCCAAAACAGAATGCTACTACACTGTTGGTAGAAATGTAAACCACTCTGGAAAGCAGTATGGAGGTTCCTCAAAAGCTGAACATAGAGCTTCCCTATGACCCAGCAATCATACACCTGGGCATTTATCCCATTGACCACAAACCAGGCTACACTAAAGCTACCAGCACAACCATGCTCATTGCAGTATAGTTTACCATAGCCAAGATATGGAATCAACCCAGATACCCCTCAGTGGATGAATGGATCAAGAAAATAAAGAATATATGTATACATATATATATATACATATATATATGGAATATATGTATATGTGTGTATGTTATGTATATATGTATATACATACACATGGTATTACTCCATCTGTAAGGAAATGGAAAGACTTCAAAAAAATTCTATTATGTGAAGTAAGCCAGACCCAAAGAACCAGGTTTCATGGTTTTTCCCATTAGTAGTAATTAGAATGTGCCTATAAATCTATAAGTAAACTAAAAATGTTTATTTTATTCAAGATAAATTCTTAGATGGCATTATGCACACCTATTTTTATATTTGATTTCTCTTTTTAGTATTGCTCATCAAGAAAATTCATATGACTTTTGAGAATATTTTGGTTATTTGAAGAAATGAAGATCTACTTTTCCAGCTAATAATCTTTCATTTTCTAATTTTCACCATTTTCCAGAAATTTGCAAAATACTTGATGCATATATCTGCTGTGGATGAAATAGTCAGAGTTAATCCCCATAGAAGATTTATTAATTCTTGTTTTGTGGTATTGGGATTTGAACTTAGGACCTCATACTTGTTAAACAGGCCTCTTCACCAGCCTTTTGCTGTGCCCCTGTGACTATTTTCAAAATTTTTCTGCCTATGCCTATAAGTTTCAGTGTTTCTCCTACTCCCTTTTGCAGTAATTTCAAAGATACAGGTCTGACACTGAGGTCTTTGATCCACTTTGAGTTGGTATTAATGTATGGCACACATATCAGCCTTGAAATTGAAAATACATGCTTCTTTATGTGAAGAATATTCCATCCATGTAAACATGGTTAAACAGCATATACTTTGCATACTTCCTTACTTATTGCATCCAAACTGTGTACCTATACATGTATAATGAAAATCTTCCTTCAATTGCTTTAAAACTCTATTCTAGGTCTTTTATGAAAGATTCTTAAGCCCCATTTATTATTCTAGCTTTCAAAACCCATCACTGAGCCCTCACACATGGAAATAAATTCAACTTTACAGTAAGCTACAGCTAGAAAAGATGATAGCACAAAGAGAAAACTCCTGCATCTCCCAGAACTTTGTGTTCTGGATAAGAAACTGAAACGATGTGAATAGAGTTTCCCAGTTTGGGGAACTATAGTGAGAATAAATTATTACAGAGAGAACTGGTGACTATTTCATATGCTGATAAGCCCATATTGCAGCTGAATTTATTTCCATTTCAGTGTCATGCTTAGGAAATAAATGAGAATAATACATTTGTTTACTTGCATGTATGTAACTGTTTACAAAATATATGTATAAAATGCTGTTTACAAAACACAAATGAGAAGCAATTGTATAGTGGTGTTATTTGGATAGTTTTAGTGCTTGCTAATGAATAGCTCACCAAGTACTGCCAAGGTACTATAGGTAGCAGAGACAAAGGCTAAGGCTCCAGAGGCCCAGTTCTTCTATAAACTCACTCAACGTAGTATCATGTACATGAGTGGAGAAGTTAATTCAGGATTTGGGGATGTGTGAAATACACAAGGAACACTTGAAAGTTCATTAAGATCCTCTTCCTCATTCTCTGTATCAGTCTCCCTGCTACTCCTTACCTCACACACACACATACACACACAGCTTTCAGACAATCAATATGTCCTCCATATGAGCACTAACTTCAGGCATGACTTGATGACTTAGTGCCTGCTCTGGAGAAGCAGGTGCTCCACTTCCCCCATCTTTGCTCTGTGACAGTTTCTATGTCTCATGTGTCATCACCAACCTGACACATGTATATCATCCCCCTTAATAACCTAGGGAGCTTTTGGGTCAGAGGTTCCCTTCAAATGACTGACAGCCAGGGAGGCGCCATACCTGCATAGAACCATCAGTTGCAGTGAGAAGACAGGGCCCCATGGGGAATTTTTTCTCTCCCAACAAAGAACCTTCACTCAGCATGACCTGCCTTGAAGAAAGCTTCCAACAAGGTCCTTCCTTTTCCACTGCAAATTCTGCCTTGAATCAAGCTCTCTCAGCCACTTGCAATTGCTGTAAATCAATTTCCAAGCAGAAATTCACTATGTAAATTATGCATAAGCCAAGATGAGTAAGGAGATGACAGGCTGCCCTTCCTGCCTCCTGTCATGTGGGGTCTCCTCTTTCTTCTCCCACAAAGCCCCAAGAGGTTAAAAGATGACTCAGACTCACAGAATTCTAAGATTGGAGGTGACCTCAAAAGATTATCCAGGCCCTCTCTCTGCCATTACCTACAACTACAACTCCTCTTACACTCTTGGTAGATTGGGATGTTGTTGCTGTTTGGTTTTAATATAACCAAAATGTCAGTGTAACCATTTGCAATGAGAAATACAATTATCCAAGGAACCAGATATTTTAATTCTAATTACCAACCCACTCTGGATAAACACCCCATCTTACGATTTCTTTTGATAGGTTATAGTTTGGTATGTATTGTTCTTTTTCAGAAAAATATCTTGGTATGGAGAGTTTAGCTTCAGCCTGTGAATTATTTATTCCTTTCTCCCAGCCCCCCTGCTTGGTTGGGACATCCAGGTTCTTCATTTCCAGGAAAAATGAAGTGGTACGTGGGCTGGCCTGGGCTTTTATGTAGATCATGAGCAGGGCAGGGTTAAAGTTCTGCCTTACGTGAGATATCTTGAATCATGTCAGTCTAAAAAGATCAGCAACCTGCTGCTGGAAGAGAAGGCTCAGTCTGTAGAAACAAGAATCACAAAGGGTCAAAGCTCATGGGCCTTCCTGTGGCATTCAGATTCACCATCTTTGACAATTTCCAGGATGGTTCCACAGCAGCAGCTAAATGTGTCATAAAGAACCTGTTTGGCCACCATGGTGATTAGAGTCAATGGACAAGAAGTCTTACTGGAAAAAAAAAGAAAGAAATTTTTCCTCATTGTCCACCTAGAGCTAGTGGAAGAAATGGAGACAAGGCTTGTTATACTAAGTGAAAGAAGCCAGACACCAAATGCCACATGGTGTATGTTCTATTTTTATGGAATATTCAGAAGAGGCACATCCACAGAGATAAAAAACAGATTTGTGGGCTATACTAGACCTCAAATATATATAACAGAAATTTACATCGATGTATATATAGAAAATCATGAAGCTAACTATGGGATTGTTTAGGGGGACAATGAAGAGAGGAAGAGGGAATGAGAATGGTAGGAGACAAATATACCAAAATACATAGGAAGATGGTATAATGAAAGTCATTAGTAAGGAAATAGTATAGACTGGGAAAGAGCAATGGATGAGGTTAATTTGTATAAATGATAATAAATACACATGTGACTTATCATGGTGAAAACCCTTTGTACAACTAATATATGCTGGGAGAGGGTAAGAAAGTAAAACTGGCTATGTTGGAAATGAGCCAGTAGAGTGAAGGAGAGTTAAGTAGAGTCAATGTACTCTATACATTTGCATGAAAAGAAAACAATGAGACCTGTTGACAATGTTTTAATAAGTTTAAAAAAACCCACTAAGAGGTCTCTCTGCTCTTTCCTTCTCAGCTCTTTCCCAGCTCTCTCTCTCTCAGCTTTCTTTCCCAGGCCTTTCTCCACCACGTGGAGGACCAAGATGGCCTGGTGCCAGCCGGAACGATGAATAAACCTGCCCCTTACCTGAAAAGAAACCAACAACACTAAAACATGAGGGGGAAGAAAGCATATTAGTAACTACCAGAGGACGGAGCAGGGGAAGAATGGAAATTTCTATGTGTATAAAGTTTCTTTCTGGGGTGATAAAAATATTCCAAAACTAGAGATAGCTAAATACCATTATTCATTCACTAATTGCCATTCGTGGTAAATGTAATGTTATATGTATTTTATCACAATTTTTAGAAGGATATGACTATGTATTTTAAGACAGAAATTCTCTCCACTGCCTGTTCTCCTCTTATATAGCCAGTGGAGTTCAAGAGAGAAGATAACAGGGACAGAAGGGAAAAAGGAGCCGCAGCAGCTCTGAGCCTCTCCATGTCCAGGACAATACCAAGCAGGTATCTAACTCAACTATCTAACACCATCCAAGGGCCTACTCATTCGTTTTGAAAAGTTAAATAGGGACTAAAATCCAGCTCCAGATCCTCTACTACACAACTTTTGAGCACCATGTCAATAACATTGCCAGTATGTGTGTCAGTGTCAGGAGTCCCCCATGTATCCTCTGCTTCCATCATTACAAGTCTGGGCATCAGAAGCCATTCTCTTCCTTAATTTCCAAACTGAGAAGGGCTCATGAAGCTGTCTCAAATAACACAGGCATTCAGCACACAGTGAAGACTCTAGAGCTCCTGTTTCCTCATTTCTAAGATAAGGAGAATAGTAACTGCCTTGCAAGCTCGTCACTAGGATTATAGATGCATTATAGAATGTCACTATGTACCACTGTGAAGGGCGCTGAGCGATGCTCCCTAAATGGCAGCTGAAATGAGTGATTAACCTCACAAGACCCCTATGAGGGAGGTCCGGTGGCTGCTTAGCAATAGGACTATAACTGTAACTCAGCTGAGAAGCTTCCAATCAAAGGCCATCTGATACTGTTCAGAAGGAAATACCTGTTGACAATTTATCACCACCAAAATAATCAGAACATCATATATGAGTACAGAGCAGAAGGTAAATGTCTTATTGGAAAACAGGGCTCCAAACAGAGAAGAAAATATGAAAGACAGTTGTTCTCCTCTGATTGGTTAGAAATGCTTCCTTATGTTGTTACCTACTACTACAGAAGAGTTCTAGAGAAATAATGAATGGTCCAACAGCCCAGGTGCTACCACAGTAGCACAAAACTTGGTAGTGATAAAAATGGTGATGGTAATGGTAATGAGAACCAGTGTTGTGCACTTAACACAACCACATAGTAGACTAAGTATTTCTCACATACTTACAAATAGGTATGGAGTAGTTATTCAGGTCCCTATTCGCTGGTGAGAACATTGGAACCCTGGATCACACAGCAGAGATTGGAACTCAAGCCTACCAGAGTACAAAATGTTGACTCTTAAAGAATATGTTACTTCTGATGAGGGAGATTATTAGTAGTTGCCATGGCTTCTAACACCAAGAGAAGTAGGCTCAGGAAACATCAATATCTACCCGTGTATTAATATTTGTCAAAGAAAAACAATAGGATAAAGTGCCCTAGGCAGAATATTAAGCAGAAAATTCCTCTAGAGGCTGAGTGCTGGTGGCTCATGCCTATAATCTTAACTACTTAGGAAGCTGAGTTTATAAGGGTTATGATTCAAAACCAGGATGGGAAAGTCTGTGAGACTCATCTCCAGTTAATCACCACAACACTAGAAGGGAAGCTGTGACTCAAGTGATTAGAGCATCAGCCTAAATAAAAATGTTAAGGGTCAGCATCCACACCCTGAATTCAAGCCCCATCACACACATGCAAAACTTCCTCTGTAATAGACTTTACTCATTTCATCCCATCACAAAAAGCAGAGACTTAAAGTCCATGTCAGACCCAAAGGTGCAAATCTTACTTGTTGACAATTCTACTCTGACACTCACTTTAGGCTGAATCTTCAGCTTTCTAGATTTACGAATAGCAAGAGAAAGAATCTTGTATATTCATAGGCCATGGTGGTGCTCTGGCTATGCCTGAAAACCTAGAGAGCCACAGGTAGAATACAGTTCTTAAAAACTGTATAGGTCTCCTTTAGTAACAAGTATACAAAAATTCTACTTACTACTTCTGTATCCAAAGATGTCTAGTGAAGGGAATTCATGTTTTCTAATCAGATTCACTGGTTAGTCAACACACCACCAACAGCTTGTCTGCAAACACAGCTATGAAATAATATTTGTGACCACATGGCATCTTAATAGGCTGGAAGTAGTTACTGGATTTAACTACCTGAAAACAGTATAACACTACATATATCTGGATAATGACAGAAAAACCAATAGATATGTTAACATATTTCATGGATCTAAACTTTTTTTTGTATAACATCTCAAATACAGTCCTACCAAAGCTAAGCTGCTCCTGTGAGAACATTACAAACACCAGCATTCATAATCCATGCCACTCATAAGAAAATCTGAGATGACACTGGAACACTTCCTAAAGTGTTATCATCAATGTTCTTAATAGTCCAGAAGAAAGTGCTATTTAGAAAAACATAACTGCAGACAGCTCTGAATAATTCTTAATAGTTAGATGTCAAATGGGAAATTTTAACCAATTTATTTCTCTTAGTTTTTACTTATATATAAGATTCACATGCTTTTTAAAAACAATGTCTAAATAAGTATTTTTAAGAATCTTTTAAAGTTAACTTTAATTGATGTGTCATAGTTTAGCTGTCAGCATTTTCTTTAATCATTAACATCGTAGACTCAATGGAACATAAAATGCAGTGCCTTTTCAAAAATAAAACAACTCAGACCAGGCACTGGTGGCTCACACCTGTAATTCTAGCTACTCAGGGAACTGAGATCTGAGGATTGCAGTTCAAAGCCAGCTTGGGCAGGAAAGATTGTGAAACTCTTTATTTCCAATTAACTACAAAAACAAAAGCCAGAAGTGTGGAAGAAGTAAAAAAAAAAAAAAAAGGAAAGGAAAAGAAAAGGAAGGAAAGAACCCAAACCTGTAGTTATTAAAGCAGATATAATTTTCCCTTGTACTACAAATATCAAAGTTAAAATTCACAGTAATACTTTGTTATAATGTACACTATCTGAAAATAGCATAAAATTCAGAAAATGATACAGAGTGAATTATTTGTTGCTTCTCAAACTCTATACTTTAAATTGAAGGAAAAAACTAAAAAAAAATCCTCAAAAGGGGTAATATTGCAAACTATTAAGCACTAAAATATACATTGTATCTTGCTTTACTCCCATGAACTCACTAAGCTTTGGTTTCTTGTTTGAAAATAGATTGAAAGAATTGAGAATATGAGATTGAGAATATGAGAATTGAATGGCTGACACATATAAAATGCTAAGTAAAAAGACCCCCATAGTAGGAATAAAATAATTTATAAATGTACTATTCTGAACATAGCTTTATGATCCTTTTACATTCTGGCTGGACACTCAATAAATATTTGTTAGTAAAAGTTTTAAAATAAAAATACTACTAAAGTATCATACTTCCATCATTTAAAAAACAATCTTTTCCCAGAAACTAATTCTATTAAAATGTTATTTTAAAACCCACAGAATGAAAAGTAGATCATTTTCAGAGGTTTGAACCAGGAACAGGAATGAAATAGGAAGACTGTTTTCTTTGATGCTGTAGCAGTTTGAAGGTCTAATGGTTCAGCGCTACGAACAAAAAGATGCAGCCTGGGAGATTTTCTTCATGATCAGGGTGTTAAGGTAGGGGTGGAAGGGCAGAGAAAAAGGAAAAGACTTCAGTTAGCTTTAATTCACGGTCCAACTTCAGCTTTTTAGGAAGCAAATTCTGTCTTCCTATACACATGCACAAATACATTTTTTTAAGATCTTGAAAATATTTAGTCAAATGGGTCTTAAATATAAGTCCTCTGGTGGGGAAGAAAAAGGGCACCATACACAATCCTTTTTCTGCTTTGGTTCAGACTTGTGTAAGAAAATAAGCTTAAAAATAAAAGATAATATAATTGTAATCTATTCTCCAAAAGAAAAAAAATGTTAAAATCTTTCCCTTACATCAAAATGTGAAACATCTTAAGACATAGTTTGGGTTTCAGAAGCTTGAAACCAACTTTTTACAAATCACCAAAATATAGTATGCTCGGTGCATGTTACTTCATAAACATACGTTTTTGTGGTGGGAGCACTTTTTGCAAATATTCCACATTTACATTACAACATGCCTTGAGGAAGTAGGTACTAAACACTACATCACAGATCAAATCCCATAGATTCTTAAGGACACAGCAAGGTCAAGTGAAGAGCACTAGGGAGAATAGAAGGCTACATCTTCTTCCAGCCATTTCCTGAACCAGCTGGATAGCCCTAAACAAGGACTTGCCTTGTCTGAATCTGTTTCTTCACTTGGACTTAAGAATCTCTATGTCCTTTCCAACTCTAATGTTTTTTGGCCATAATTTGGATTTTACCCAAGGTGACCTTAATGTTGATGACAAGAACAGGGAATAGTCTTTAGGATTCCTGTCATTTCATTGTTACCTCCTTTTACACTTGAAAATATACAAAAGCCCAGTGTGCACTGAGCATACACATCCACATATGTGCACACACACTTCAGAAAATGAGTTGCAAAGAACCATGCTGTGAGAATTACATACAGCATTTCATGTGACACATTGGTTAGAGCCATGTTTTCAATGCTAATTATGAAAGAGCACATGAAAGCTTGTATCATCCCTGCAATCTGCTGGACCCACATTCCATTTCCTTCTAAGGTCAGTATGGTTTCCATACAAAGCCCTTCTCCTCTGCCCTCTGCTGACCAGAGAACAGTGACCCCCTTAAGCTCCTCAACATCACAACCCCAAAAGAAAGGTGCAATTTAATTCTAACTCTGAAACACAGCCCATTTGGAAGGACCCCAGTCACTAGGGTATTGTTAGTGCCTTGAAATGGCCAAGAGGGATTGCTGACTCTGCAAATCTCACTGGAAAGGCAGGAATTCTATTTGAATTACTAACATAACAGATGTTTGCTAGGGTCCACCATGCAGTCTGCATACAGTTATGCTAATTTGGCAGTGCTTCTCTTCCAGTTAGCTCTGAGCCATTAGAGCACGCAGCTAGTAGGTCCTTCTGTCTAACTAATAATTGCCTATTATTGATATTAATTAACATTTTTTGCACCTTTCCTCCATTTTGACCTAGTATCTGTTGGTAGTCTAATCACTGTGGCCTATTAAAAGTCAAAATACAGGAGCCTAAAGTAGTAACGAGCCATTTATCAAAAAGCAAACAAGGCCAATTAAACAGGCAGCCAGACAGTTGTCTTGATTTGCCGCTGACTGTTTCTTGATCACCATTATAAATTGCTAATAGGGCAGAAAGCACTAAGCAGGGAGCATCTGTGGGGGGCTAGTTATTGCTCACTCCCCGCCTGGTGACAGGTGAGAGAGAGGCTAGTGATGGTCTTATTGATGTGAACTGCCCATCAGTTGGTAGTTATTGTTAAAGTTCATGATGCTACAGCTGATCCCGTCCTGCTGAGAGTCAATCAAATTAATTAGAGCTAGAAATTCTTTATTATTTTAGAACACGGGTATAGAAAAGTCCTGTGATTTGGATCCAAAGGCAATGAAAGAAAAAAAAGATCTTCATGTAGTATAGTGTGGAAAAAAATCAGATATTGCTTCTTCCATTATTTATAATAAGGGCTGCGGCTAAAGGTTTTTATAGGCACAGATCAAGAGATCATAATAGAAGCATATTGACAGATTTTTTTTCTGCAATACTCCAAGGAACTGGCTGTAGCAGGAAAATATATCAAAACCTTATCATCAGAGCTGAGATCTTCTGTGGAAAATCAATAAAGAGTTATACATGGTTTGAGTTTAAACAGTTCTCTGTAGTCATTTAAACATAGTGCATCTGTACAGCTTTTTACCTCTGGAGACGAGGTAACCTAGCAACTGCAGGGCTTAAACCGATTAACTACAAATGAAGTACTGTACGCCTATCAAAGCAATTGTTCATCGTTGCCTTTGTTGCAGAGACTAAGCTAATTGAACATGATACAGTATGAAGATAATTAACACCCATGAGTTTGTTAATTGCCTGTTAGCATTACAACAGTCTCTTGGTTTCTTTTTAACTGTCTCCTTTGTAGCCTCTTACTTCCCTTAAAATGGTGCAAGACCTGTTTAACTGGCAATGATATCTTCAAGCTTATTAACCCTTTTTAAATTGGCAAAAAAAATCTGTCTTAATGAAGCATATTGCATGTGCTTGTTAAATGCAAGCTCCCACTTTGTCTCTCTTATTTTCCCAAGATTAGAAATTTGTTTTACAGATACTGTACAAACTATGTTTATTTTTCTTGCTAATTTATTTCAAGGAATTTAGCCATTACAAATGCTCTTAGAAAAAAATGCTTTAGTGGTTCCCTTTATTACTCATTCAGATGCTCTGCTTTGGAGAGTGAGCGATAAATGTCTTTGAGGGCTGGAATATTAATTGAAGGTAGCATCTGGTCAGCAGCTGACCAACTCTAGTTGTCCTGCTCCTATTTGCCAGGCTTGTGCTTTCCCTCAGAGCTGTAGACTCGATGAACCCCCATTTTATCTCTGCTGGATCTCTGCATCGGTGCCAGAAAGGCAATTGGGCAGGAAAATCTGTTCATCTAAAGTGAATTCAATCTAAGGAATCACTTAAAAATTTCAACCATTACCTTTTTCATTAAAAGCATTTTTAATCACTTCAAGTTTGTATGTATGTGTTATGACAATATCTTGAAAGGACACAAGGATTTCAAAGTCAAGATTTGTCTAACAAAGAACAATTTGCTTTGGGAAGAAAAACAGCATGTCTGATTACAAGCTTAAGAGGAAATGGAAAAACCCCAAGGGTTTATGTCTCAAACCACTAACACGCTCGGACCCACAACACACGTGGGCACTGTCTCCTATTGAGAAGTAACACCTTGGCTATGTCACAATTGTTTGATTTTGATTTTCCTAGGTGATCCTATGTTTGTCATTACTGTGTTGTACCTAATACTTGCTGGTAAGCCAGTCCCAGAGGACCACTTCTGGTGCCCAATTACAAGTTTGATCATCAATCATAAGCATTATTTATTCAACAAAATGAATTGCTAATTAATAACTGATGAGCATTATGGCCTTGAAGACTGTAATACTATTAATTATGGTTGGCATGAAAGAGTTCTACCTGGCACATTTTCACTACAATTAGCCCCTGAAGCTTTCATGTGATACGTCTGTGCAGATAACCAGAGAAAAGCCTGGGCTTCCTGGTGCTCCTGCATAAGGACTGGCAAGTACAGCCTTGCCTCTGGGTGGGACTTCACCACTCTAAGTCAAGTATCTCAACCACGGTTTCCCTGCAGCCATGCTGTGACTTGCATGAGAAAGCATACATGAGAAGAGAGGAAGGCCCCACTGAGGCCTGCAGGTACAAAACATGGCAACACTCCCAGGCCTGCTAATGCTGCACAGGACAGAGGAGCACTGGGCCACAGCAGGACAGTTGGATTGTGGCCACGGGCTTATTTTTAGACCCCGTTGCTGCCGAGCTCATATTCCCAGCTCTGGGTACAGGCACATGTGGCAGCTAAATCACTGATCAGGCAGCTGGTGAGCCAGAACTGCTCACAGTTACCCAGTCAAGCTAGGTTACGTCATTTTCACCTTGAAGACCTGGTGATCAGAGAACTAAAGAAACTAAGAAATGCCCTCTACTCACTACAGGAAGAAGGAGAAAACAGTAGTTGTTGCAGAATATATATAAATATAGTAATGGTATGAAGCTCTTTGAAACCACAACAAATCTACTTCCTCTTGTTCTGTGGATCCAGTCTCCACATTTATCACCCTGTAGGATACATATATAGATCTAATGCCCTACAGGAGAAAAATATGGTGGCAAAGACTTTTTTAAAGTCATAGGAATATTAAGAGGGAAAACTCTCCATGCCTCCTCTGCCTGCATGCTGGAAAGGGTGAAAAGTTGTTAAAAAAATGTTCTGAGTCTGGTGCTGGGGGCTCATGTCTGTAATCCTATCTATTCAGGAGGCTGAGATCTGAGAATCACAGTACAGTTTGCAGTCATCCTAGACTAGGTAGTCTGTGAGACTCCGATCTCCAATTAACCACCAAAAAGCTGGAAGGGGAGCTGAGATTCAAGTGATAGAATGCCAGCCTTGGGGAAAAAAATCTAATGGACAGTGCCCATGACCTCATTTCAATCCCCAGGACTGGAGAAGAGGAAAAATGTTCCTGAATAATCCTGTTTAGACATTGATGCCATCACTTCGATAGATTTTGGAGAAGCTACTTGCATTGATCTGTTTAACTGTAGGATTAGAAAACCATTTTCTTTGTGCTGGATATGCAGAACAGTAACTCATTATTTTGGTTAAGAAATGTTTGATGGTTCAATTGATGTACACATCTCCCCGGACCATTCTGCCAACTGCATAAGACCCGGCTTCTCTGTTGGTGTGCACATGTGCCCTGAGGGGAAAAATAAGAAAAAAAATTAAAAACGTGAATGCCAACCTCCAGGTGTCACTTATTGTTTAACATTATTTTTAGCTTTAGAAAAATCGAGTTAGAAAGGTTGGAATGGCAGAAGAAATATTCACAAAGCAGACTAATTAGGCAAAACATTCCTCTATGCTTCACCCACAGTATCTTTCTGTAAAGATATTGACAAGGGAGTACACATGGTTAGTGAGAGTTTGCCAGCACTCAGGCTGGTGGCATGTGTAAAGTGTTATGTGATTAAAAAGGAAGTACCCAGCTCTGCAAGGGTCATGAGGAAAGAGCACAAAGAAGCTACTTGGTTGGCACTGATCAGTAGAAATAGCAATGAAAACTTTAAGGAAGGCAGGAAGAGAAAAGGAATAAGGAGAGGAAAAGGGAAGGGTGAATAGGCAAGAAAGCTTGGCCTTAAAACTGACTCCATTATTTTCTACACTCACAAGCTAAAACAAATCAGTGCACCTGAGCCTCATTTCCTTCTGGGAGTAGTAATAGCAGAAAAGAGCCAATGAATGAAGTGTTAATGACTTACATTTTTCAGGCAGAGGATACTGGAGTTTGAATGCAGGACCTCTCATTTGCTAGGCAGGTGCTCTACCACTTGAGCCATGTCCCCACTTTTTTGCTTTAGTTTTTCATGTAGGGTCTCATGTTTTTGATTGAGGCTAGTACAGATCCTCCTACTTTTTACTCTCACAATTACAGGCATACATCACATAGCTGACCCATGGCTTTACTTTTGAAAGCATTTTGCAAGAACAATATCTTTCTTAGTTTGCTCCTATATTCCAACCCAATTATTTAAAACAAAGTGGCTGAGAATACTCCAAAAGCTGTAGAAAGGAGTATGTCATCCAAACCCTAAGTTTGAGGGTCAAAGAATAAGCATGCAGTTGAGACAGAATACTGAAGTTTGCATGCATGAGTATTTTATTTCCTTAAACTCAGAATTAAGCAAAGGTATCTGAACCACAAATAGGTATGTCTAGTGATCACACGTGATACTTTATCTATAGATCACTAAGGCCCTAAATATACAATTCAAGGCTAACATGGGTTACCCAGCAACCTATCTCAAAAGAAAAAATATACTTTTTTTCCCTGTGGTGTGGGAAAAAGAACTTCAAAGCTCCTTCACAGTGCTAATCAAGAAAATTGAGACAGTCCTCATTAAACTCCTAGGAAAAAGAACTAAAGAACCTAAACCAATCCAGATGCCAGTGGCTCACACCTATACTCCTAGTTACTTAGGAGGCTGAGATATGAAGATCATAGTTCAAAGCCAGCCTAGAAAGGAAATTCCATGAGACTCGTGTCTCCAATTAGCCAGCAAAAATGAAAAACCAAAAGTGGAGCTGTAGCTCAAGTGGTAGAACACTAGCCTTAAGCTTTTAAAAAAGCTCAGAGTTAGCACCCAAGGACTTGAGTTCAAGCCCAATGACAAGCGCACGCACATGCGCGCACACACACACACACACACACACACACAATTACCTAAACCAAGTTTACTGCAAGTAGACATAGTTGTCTTCCTCTGGTAGGAAACCATTCTGTGTCCTCATGTCCCAGAATCCTTCTAGATAATAGAAATAATAGAAAAGGAGTACAGGGTTGTGTGGTGACATTCTCTTTTGAGACATGACCACTTGGAGTCACAACCTCAAGGTAAATCTGAATGCACTGTAGATGCTCTGCTGCCTGGACTTCCGAAGAACTGCTCTCTGCTATAAGAAGGCCTTCAGACTCAAACTCATCTCCACATTAAACATATTTTTTTCAGAAGGAACTACTGTCACTTTGTTAAACTAGAAGCTTCTCTTAAGCCAGTCCTTGAATCCAAACAATGCTTGAGGGAGAAAGAGGCACTGTCCTTCACCCAGGAAAACAACTTCACATATGATGAAGATTGAACAAGGAAGGCTTCATACACTCATGTATCCCTCTCTCCACGTCCTTCCACAAGGTTTGTGGCAATCTAGATAAAGTCCTCTATTAACCACTATTTTTTCCTGATCTGTCCTTTTTTGGTGTTTGTCTTAATATAAAATCCTAGGCGGTTTGTGAGGGAAATACTCTTAATTAAATGAAACTATTGTCTTTACTAAGCACAGCATGGATGGATGACCTGTGAAGAAACAAGGCTGACAAAGACGATTCTATGACATAAGGACACTTCTCTGGGACTTCAGCTCTCATGATGCTGATAAGATTTATGACTCTCAAAAGAAACCAGCACTTACAAGGTCTAGTTGATCACAGAATCCCAAGGCAGCCCAGACAGAGAAGATACCCAGTTCAGTGAAATGTTACAAAGGAAATTCTGCCAGCTAGTAAATACCTATGAAGAGTCTCGTTGAATACTTTCAGAAAGCTCAGTGAAACAGATTATCATCGTCATCATTTTATGAAAGTGAAAAGGTTCCAAGGATCCATCTTTAGCAGTATGATGGACCAGTTGTCCTGAGCAACTTCTCTACAGTCAGCCAAAAATGCAAGTTATAATATATAATCTTGCCAGGCCCTGGTGGCCCATACCTGCAATCCAAGCTACTCAGGAGGCTGAGATCTGAGGATTATGGTTCAAAGCCAGCCCAGGCTGGAAAGTCAATGAGATATTTATTGCCAATTAGTCACCAGAAAACTGGAATTGGCACCTGGCTCAAAGTCATAGAGCAGTAGCGTTGAGTGGAAAGAGCTCACGACAGTGCCTAGACCTTGAGTTCAAGCCCCACTACTGACAAAAATAACACCTTGCTTAAATACATCAATGAGTTGGCAAGTGGGGAAGGAGTACTCAGTGGCCAAGGCTAAGTAAAAAAAATCCAGGAACAGTGATGACTTTCAGAAGCCTGTGCCAATCACCACCAGTTTTTTTATTTTTTCAAGTGTTTGTCAAACCTAGGAAACTGAGCTTTGGGTTTCCAGAATCTGGACAGAATTGGAAGAGAGTGAAGTAGGAAGAAAGCCAAAACTTAAAGCTTATTGTCTATTTTGGCAGTCTAGGTGGTCCAAAAACACTTCCCACCCTGAACTCACTTGAAGTAGCCTGAGGCTGGTAGTGACCCAGATATTGGCAGATACACACGAATTCTCTCTAGAGTACACACTCAACCCATTCTCAAATAATTCTTGTGGGTAAAGTTTCACAAATAGTGTGTCTACCATCAAAAAATGTTAACACACACAAATAAAATACAATAGGTTCCCCAAAGCAAGAACCAAAGGCTCCAAAGCATCCTCAGACACTGACATAGAAAATATACTTAATATAGTTAAAGAATTTTTGAAAGTGTTGAAAAAGTGAAGACTTGGAGACAAAAAAAATAAGATTTGGAAAAAGCACATAGCATTTTAAGAAACAATAAATAGTTGAAATTAAAAACTCATGAGCTTTCTTAACACCCTAGAAAGCTGAACAAAGTATTAGTCTGCTGGAAGTTAGTTATGAAGAAAGTATATCTATAACTCTATCTCTCTGTATGCATATATGCAGATATAAATATATATATACATATAAGAGAAGATGTAGTAAAAACTGATAGATTCAGAAAAATAGACATTTAGATACATCTAATCAAAATGGTGAAATGAAGAAAAAAGATATGGTGGTAGAAAATTTCTGAAAACTGATGAAGAACACCAATACACAATTCAGAAAATGCAATGGATCCTGAGTCAGAAAAATAAAATAGAGCCTCTTAGACATTCTGTAATGTATCCGAAAATTAAAGACAAAAAGATTTAAAGTCTGCCAAAGGAGGGTAAGTTCATTTGGCCTTTATATTGATAATGACAACAATGGAAATACTGGAGTAATATCTTCAATGAGCTGCAAGAAAATAATTGGTAATCTGAAATTGTGTATTAAAACTGTTAGAACCAAAAAAGATATTGACAATAGATTTTATCTAAATAAATTCTAAAGGCAAAAGAAAATTGATACCAGATGCAAAGGAAAGTACCAGCAAATAAAATGGAAAATATGCGGGTAAGTTTAAACAAACATTAACTGTGACCTAAATTTGCTTCTTGACCTAAAAGGAATTCCCTAGAAAATGATGAGTCTCAGATTTGCATGCAACAGGTATTTAGGAGAGGCAGCTCTAGAAAGCAAAGGAACAAAATTATTAGAGGAGTTGAATTGTGAGTCATTATAGTCACAACAAAGGCATTTTCCTATCCCACAGAACACTCTGGAAGCAAATGCTCAGAGTTGAACCATTTTAGGGAAGATCATTGTCTCCCCACACATTTACAGTGACCAAGCTTAAATATGGGCTGTCACTGGGAAAGAGGCAGACAATTTATCTACTGAGGACAATCTCAGTGAGGAAATGGTTAATAGTTGTCAGCCACCACATGCCAGCATGTGGTAGAATAAGTGTCCAGTCCTAAACGGGAAACGGAGGCAGAGCATACAGCATTGAGCACAATCTTCAGCACTCAAAAGGTAGAAAATAAATGTCATACTGTGTAGGCTAGAAAAGATAGTGAGCTTCAAATGTTCTCAGATTCCTGTACTACTTGGGGACAAAAGTAAAGATGATGATTCTTTATACATCAGTAGAACTGAATTTAAAGATAATTTTAAGACAGTATTTGTTGATTACCAGAAATGCAATAAGATATAAGGATACTAAGAGGAAAAAATAAAGAGATTATGGCTATATTTTTAATCTGGTGAAAGACAAATCCACAATTTTAGAAAGCTCAATAAATCTCAAGTCATCAAAATAAAAATAAAACCTTCCTTAATGCAAAGGTTAAAAGTAAAAGATGGGGCCAGGCGCCAGTGGCTCACGCCTGTAATCCTAGCTACTTAGGAGGCTGAGGTCTGAGGATCAGGTTCAAAGCCAGCCAGGGCAGGAAAGTCCATGAGACTCTTATCTCCAATAAACCATTAGAAAACTGGAAATGGTGCTGTGGCTCAAGTGGTAAAGCGCTCACTTTGAGCTGAAGAGCGCAAGGACAGCACCCAAGCCCAGAGTTCAAGCCCCAGGAGTGACAAAAAAAAAAAAAAGTAAAAGGATGGGAATTGATATGCAATACACAAGGATCTTGAAAAGCTCTGTTAATATCAGACAAAACAGACATTAAGTAGTGATAACTGTAATTCACCAAGAGGCTATTAACAGATCTGAACTTAAACACACTTTTAACATAGCCTCATAATGTGGTAGGCAAAAATAAAATATCAGAAGCACAAAGTATAACCAAATCATAATAAATGAAAGGATCAATAAATCAGTAAGTACACTAATGATGGAGATTGTGGAGATTGTGGTATGTGACAGAATATGAAGACCTAAGTCTTCCTCTGTCCCAACACAGAAAATCTCCCATTATGCCCTACAGGGGAGGTGGTAAACACCAAAGAATCCAGGGACAAGAAGAGATACAATACTGATGCCAGACTGTATGTGGAAAACCTAACTTCCTATTTCTCTCATTAACATATAATGAAAGTATTGAAAATAGGCTAATAGGAACAAAAGCAACATGGTAGGGTTTTCCTAGAAATCAGTTGGGCGCTCTGATTCCCAATTCCTTGCTCTTTATTGTTAAATATGGTGGTAGAAAATATATATACATACACACATACATACACAAAACTTACTCAGGAGCTGTGACAATATTTTTTGGGGGGGTCTGGTCGTGGGGCTTGAACTCTGGGCTTGGGCGCTGTCCCTCAGCTCTTCAGCTCAAGGCTAGCACTCTACCACTTGAGCCAAAGTGCCACTTCTGGCTTTTTTCTTTTTGCTTATGTGGTGCTGAGGAATCGAACCCAGGGCCTCAGGCATGCAAGGCAAGCGCTCTACCACTGAGCCACCTTCCCAGCCCCCTGTGACAATATTTTTATAGAAAGAACCACTGCTTAGTCCAAATTGTCTGAGAAAACTGATTAATACAAAATCTTATCTGAAAATAAGAATTATACCCCTCTTCATAAGCCCCCAAGGTATCATAGATAAGAGAGATTTGTCATAAAGTTTGATAAACTATAATCAACATCACCAGAAAATTGGGAAATGTTTGCCTGGAAAATATCAGGCTTTGCTTCTCTTTTCCACCCAGAGATGTCATCATGGATAAATTAACACTTAGAGAAAAATGTTCCAGCATGGTGACCATTTTTCTATTTTAAGAGACTTCATATTCTAGTAAATACACTGTGAGCCATACCTGGCAAAGGAAATGCTTACCAGGAGATGAACCCTGGTAGAGTTCCCATGAGGACAAACAGCTGAGGCCCTGGAAACGTGCTTCCTGGGAGACCAGTTGTAGAAACAGGCAGTCTGCCTGAGACCACAGATCAGCCTCAGCCCTGCATGGAACAGGCTGCCAGATGCCCAGTCTTATTTAGAAGGTAAGGATCCAGGGATTACCACTAACCCTTGGGTATTCTTACTCGTTTTGGTCACAGATTTCTCTGGGAAAGGAGCTAACAATGTTTTTGTTTTTAAAAAGCATTTACCAGTTGGGCTTAAACCTGTAAAACCACCTCCCGCCACCGATAGTTCACACCTGTAAAACCTAGCAACTCAGAAGGGCTGAGATCTAAGGATCTTGGTTCAAAGTCAGCCAGCATGGGTAGGCAAGTCCATGAATCTCTTGTCTTCAATTAAGCACCGAAAAGCTGAAAGTGGAGCTGTGGTTCAAGTGATAGAGTATTAGCCCTGGGTATAAAAGCTCAAATAGCATCCAGGCCCTGATTTCAAGCCCCAAGATTGGAACAAAAGGAAAAAAAAAAAAGCAATGGAGACTTTTCAGATAAAGATTTTCTCAGGGAGCAAGATCGGGCAGAAGACAATGTCCACTCCATTTCCCCATCAGACTGTCCTGTCACAGATCAAGCACAACTCTAAGCACTCTGTTCTAAATAAATCTATTGAAGTAGAACTAGCAAAGGAAATGGTTCTCTTGTACCTCGGCACAGTTGCAGACACATAGCTTAGTATGCTTCAGGGAAGAGAATTCATCAGTGTAAGAGGGCCTTCATTTAATCTTTTATACAATCTTTTGGGCATGTAGTATTAACAGCAAAGTACTTCCAAGAGCTTTGATAACTTAAAAAGCCATGACAGTGTGAAACACAATGGGATATTGGCCTCTTTTTAACTTCAGCTTTTGTCCTCATAAATCCTTAGTTAAGAAACATGAGAGAATTTTCCTCATAGCAAGAATTGGGGCCTATAAGCCAATTCACCCACATCCCCTTCTCTGAAAGTACAAATGTAAATCCTTGGCTTCAAAGCTAGACATACCTGCCCCTGACACCAGCACGTAAGGACTTGAAACCTCTACTTTCTGTTCATCCATCTACCCAGGACAAGGTAGTTCTGAGGACTGCCTGGTGCAAGTTGTGCTTGAAGTGTACACACAGATGGTGTTGAGCCAACGGTGGCCACATGACTGTTCACAATTGCACATGAGCAACTGCTAGCTCAGCCTCAGCACCAGGCTCCTAATTAGAACGAAGAGCAAGGGCATAGGATCCAAGGACAAACCAGTTTAGAAGCAAACATGAAATGCTGGGAAGAAAAAGTAAAACCACTAGCAAAGCAGAAAGTTTACCAAGGGCAGCACTGCACCCCTCACTCACAGATTTCTGGATTTCTCCATGTCCGTTCCAGCCACCACCAACTCAACCAAGTGGGAGGGGGACACATCAGTGAGGAGCAGTGAAAATCACATGACGGGCAGAGCACCAAGTAACTTGTGTTAAAACAGTTAAGAATGCATAGATTCTGAAATTTCTTTCCATCTATTTTGAGGTTTCCTTTTGCCTGTGTGATGTGAAATTTTAAATATTGCGTAATAAATGTTAAAACAACAAAAATGCATTAGGAACATTGAAATCAGTTTGAAAATAATTTTCTGTCAAAGCCTCATCACCAAACTGTCAAAACATAGTTCTAAAAGGAAGAAAGATATGCTCTTTTGCTCACTGCAGCAGTTTACCCTCATATTGCACTACAGAGAACAGACAGTATGGCAGATATAGGGTGTCTTCATATCCCATCTAACAACAAGCTCCCCACATCTTTTCTATGCCCGGCTCCACTGCACAGAACTGAGTGGGACACAAAATGCCCTATCTGCTGCTGTTGCCAATGCTGGCAAAGCATCTGGTCCAGCTAGAGTGGCCTGCAGGAGCCAGCGTTGATTCAGTGGTGGCACAAGGTTCCCCAACTTGATCTCAGTGACAGAAAAAATGGTAAAGAGGCACATCCTCAGATTATTACTCCGGACATCAAATCTGAAGCAAATAGAAAGAAAAAAAAATCAAATGGATACAGGCCAATTTCCAAGCAATAGGCTTTCCTAGGAAGATACTTCAAGACTTAAGTAGCTCAGAATCCATGATTTCTTAAGGTATAATTTTAAGTAACTTCATAAGGAACTAATACTGTCCTAATTTCTATTTTTCTTTACTAAGAACTGTCAAGTGGTAGCCATTAATGAGGTTTTACAGGTGTAACTCAAGACCCAGATTCATGTAAAAGGAAAATGGTTTTAGAGTTGAGCTGACCTTCTGCACAAAGTATATTCAAATATTCCCCTTCTCCCCACAAATGCCCTTTGCATTTCATTGTGGGAAACAGAATGTCTCCTGACCAGAATGTCTACATCCTACTTTCCAAAACTTAGGATGTTCTTTACATGGCCAAAAGGACTTTGCAGGTACAGTGACATTAAGAATTTTAAGGCAAGCTGGGAGCTAGTGGCTCACGCCTGTAAACCTAGCTACTCAGGAGGCTTAGCTCTGAGGATCGCGCTTCAAAGCCAGCCTGCTCAGGAAATTCCGTGAGACACTTATCTTCAATAAACTATTAGAAACTGGAAGTGGTGCTGTGGCTCAAGTGGTACAGCGCTCACCCAGAGCTGAGGAGCTCAGGGACAGTGCCCAGGCCCATAGTTCAAGTCCATGACTGACAAAAAAAAAAAATTAAGGCAAATAAATTGGGGGCCGGGGAGTTGATGTCACCAAAAAGTCCTAGAAGTAAAGGAGCAAAAACTTCAGAGTTGAAAATACGATGAAGAAAGCAGAGATCCGAGTAATTTCTAGCACCAAAGCTGGAGAGAGAAACCACAATTAAAGAGATGCAATTTTCTTTAGAAAATTCAAGATAAAGATTCTTGTCTCCAGCTTCCAGAAGTGGTGCAGCCCTACCAGAACCTTGATTTTAGCCCATGAGAGCCATTTCTCACATCTGACCCTGTGTAACTGTGACATGCCAAGTGTATGTTCCTCTCAGCTACTAAATGCCTGAAAATTTGTTCGAGCAGAATTCAATAGTAAACTCATCCATTTAAGTTCCCCTCCTTCCATTGCACATATGCCCTACTTGCATATGCCTGTCCAGGTTAAGGCAGGAAGTCTTCCAGTTCTGACCACACACAACTAGAGAGAGTAAGGAGGAGAGAGAAGGGGGGAGGGAAGGGGGTAGAGGGAGAGGGAGAAGGGAGGACAAAGAGGATGGGGGAGGGAATAAAGGAGGAGGGAAGGGGGGAGAGGTAAGAGGGGAAGAGATGAGAGGGGCCAGGGAGGGGGAGGGGGGAAGAAGGATCAACAGGGGGGGAAGAGGAAACAGGCAGGATTCCCCTCTCCATTCCAACTGCTCTGGGAGCTTTGAGCACACAGAGCTACTTGCATCTTGGAATTTTGTTTCACTGTTCTCAGCAGACAATCTAGTATAATAGGAATCTTCAAAACTCCTTCTTAGATGAGGCTGGGTACTGTTGGCTCATGCCTGATATCCTAGCTATGTGAGAAGCAATGATCATAAGGATCATACCCCAAGGCTAGCCTGACCAAAAAGTCTGGCAAGACTCCATTCTCAATAAATAGTCGGTTGTAGTGATACAGCCTGTCATCTGGGCAGCAGTAGGAAGCATAAATAGGAGGATCACAATCCAGACTAGCTCTGATACAAACATGAGACCTAATATCAAAAATAACAGAGCATCGTCTAGTTTTATCACTCTTCTTTACCTTATACACAGTGTGTTCATGTGCACATCTGAGGGAAGGTGGATTGAAGGCACAGAATCAGAGGAAAAACAGAGAAAAGAGGCAACAATGGAGCATACTAGCTACACTGGTCATTGAGGAAAGTGAACTATGCACTCATGGGTGGAGAGGGGAGGGAGGGAGGAAACGGAAGATAATGAGGGAACAGATGACACTATGCAAAAGGAAATGTGCTTAATACCTGATGTATTTAAAGTTAACCCCACTGAGTATCACCTCTAAAACAATAAATTTAAAAAAAAACAGAGCAAAAAAGTTAGAGGTATCTAGAGGTATAGTAGTAGAGTACCTAGTGAACACAAAACTCTGAGCTCAAACCACAGTACTCCCCAAAAAAGTTACATACATGATTTCTATCTCAAGATTTTTAAGCATTTTACCTATGATATAGTATCCATTTTACCTGAGATCGTAAATATGTACCAAGTGAATGACCAAATGAAAAATGCTACTGATACAAAGTGCATTTATGCATCCTATTAGAGTGGTAACACCAGGCTGTCCCACACATTCCCACCAGTCCACTCAGGTCATCCTTTAGGATCCCTCAAGGGCTGGTGAGGGAAAAACAAAGGAGGAGGCAACAATGCTGGATAGAAAATGGACTCATCACCTTGCTCATGTAACTGTAACCCCTCTGTACAGTATTTTCACAATAAAAAACTTAATTAAAGAAAAAAAAAACTTGAGCCTCTCTCAGCAGTGCCTGCTGGGGATTCCAGCAGTTACTTCTGGGGCTGAGAAAGATTAACAAATGTTCACTATGCTCAGACAACTCTGTCTTAGGATACTTCGCACACGGAATTGGTACTTATATTAGTTATTTTTTGAAATATGAAAATTTTATCTACATTAGGAAAAAGAGTTACCAAATCAATGTGGCTATTTTTCTGAATGGAGGTGGAAAATGCCTCGTTGAGGGATAGAAAATTCTGAAGGGAACAGAAGCAAGATTTTACAAGACTATTGGAGATAATGTCAAGTACAAGAACAAAAGAACATAAACTAAGGCTCAGAAAGGGTCAGACCCTCAAGGAATTTAGGCGGAATTTCTTTAGACATAGAGAAACAAGTTTATACAGCAAAAAAAAAAAAAAAAATCAGAGGGTTAGAATAAGAAAAGACTGTTGTGAATCTATCTGACACTGTTAGGCCAGAATCATTCCCTCAGTTACTCTCAAGTCATAGATCAGAGATTTTAATTCTTAGAACAAAGCAACTTGACTTGAGTAATAGTCTCTCTTTGGGTATGTCATATTTATCTTAACTTCCTTTAAATTAGTTCAATTTTGTCACTTGGCAGGGCCTTAAAAATATGTAATGCAGGAAAGTGCTTTCCAAGTTTACCAGTGTTGCTCTCAGATGAGAAAGCAGAACTGTCTAGATTAATCTGTATGTCACAAGATGGGTGGTAAGACCATCCTAGACTAGGAAGATAAGAATTCACGTTCTGCTTATTAAAATTCCTTTTTTCCCCATCTCAGAAAGAAGGCTACAGCATTGAAAATCCCACTGACTCCACTGTTATTTCCCTCTTGCGTGCATAAATTCTTACTACGAAAGCCTCTCTGCCCTTTACTTGATACAAAAGTAGATTGGTCAATGTATGAGTGTATTCAATGGGGAAAGAATTCATCAGAAGAAGACAGCAGCACTTGAGCTGGCGGCTGTAGGATGGGTGGAAGCTGTCCACATGTGCAGGAAGGGTAGAAGAGGATAGGAAGAGGATACACATACACAAACCCTGTAGCTTCAGCCAATGGCTTTTGCAAGCCAGAGGGGAGCAACCCTAGTATAGGACATGTCTGAATTGGAACAAGGCTCAGGAACAATCCCACATTAGGCCTGAACAGATCAAAATGACAAGTCTTTGAAGGAGCACCCTTGTTAAATAAGCCCAGGTTAGTGGAATGGCTAGCACAAAGAAGAAGGAAGAAGGAAAGAAGAAAGGAGGAAGAAGGAAGGAAGGAAGAAGAAAGAAGAAATCATGATGGCATTAGGGTTGTATGGGTTGAAGTGGTAGGAGTCAAGGCACGGAACGAGAGTAAGCTAGTTTTCCCTGTCCTGTTGCTCTGTAAAATGAAAAGATTAGCACTTGGGTTTTTAATGCTCATTAAAATAATGTATTATTCTATCAAATTGGCATTAAAATGTGAAATATTATAGTACTAAAGTATTATTAGTGCTAAAATACAATAGTAGTTTCTGGATAGCATCTAAGCAATAAAAGTTAGCCAGACGTGGTAGTGATGCATATAATCTCAGCTACTCTGAAGGCTGAGGATAAGTTAAACTCGAGTTTTAAGACCACCATGACCAACATAGGAAGACCCATCTGAAAGAAAGAGAGGACAGGAAAAGGGAGAGTGGAAAGGAGTTATTTCTCACTGTTCTGAGGCATGACAAGTCCAAGATCGAAACGGTAAGATTCAGTTCCTAGTGACAGCCTGTTTCTCGGTGCATAGCTCTTGCACAGTCTTTTTGCTTCATCCTTACTGCAGCTTCTGTGGATCGCTTTTATAAAAACACCCATCCCAAGCATGGGGACTCGACCCTCATGGCTTGATCTCCTTCCAGTGCTCCCACCTCTTAATACCATCAACTTGGGGGTTAAGATTTTAATATATCAATTTGGGGAAGGAAGCAAATATTTAAGACCACAGCTGGCAGTTAATTCTAGTAAAGGTACTGTGAAGCAAACATTTTTACTTGTTGCCTGGGGTGGGGGTATAAGTTTGAACAAACATTCTACAAATAGACAAAATAAATTTACAGTTATTTGTTAAATAATAATATTTACTAGGTGGGTGCCTTTAGGAACATCTTTTTTTATTTTTTCTTGTTACTTGGGCTTCCCAGAACACCCCACTATGATTAGAGTATTTGAGTCCACTAATTTAATGTTAAAATGCTAATCCACAAGTGATGGCTTCGGGAAACCGCTTACATCATGAAGGCAGAGCTGTCAGGAATTGGACTGATACTCTCTTAAGAGAGATTGTGCAGAGTAAGCTGGATCCCTCGATGACGTGAGGACACAGTCAGCCAGTGCCTTCATCTTGGGCTGCCCAGTCTCCAGAACTATGAGAAATAATTGTTTATAAACGGCTTTCTAGGTCATTTTAGTCAAGGCTAAGACACCTCCCAGGGCCACCTTCTCTAGACCATGGATTTTTTTCCCCCTTGACCTTGCTTCCCTTTTAGTTCATTCTTCATTCCACTGGGGCCCTGTAGTAATAACAGCTCAAAGCATCATGAAGTATAGTGTTTGACACCAAACACAAATTAAGTTAGATAAGATTCAACTCCATACCTTTGAGAAAAAAATATTTTGCATATTAGCTGAATCCTAAGAACAAGTATAATTCACCTAGTACTCACCCCTAAATGGTGATATATTCCAACATGGGGTGAAACTGTAACTCATTACATTATTGGCAATAGTATTTTGATTACACTGAATAACTCCCTTGTGGTTATTATCTCATCCTATCCTTATGATATTCCTTTAACGAATTCAAACCAAATAATTCCAAACAGTTGATGGCTAATACCTATGGATTTCTTACTCAGATATTTGCACAGATCAAGAATATATTTGAAGAGGAATTCTTTTTCCAAGAGTAACATGGATGTAACTATATTTATTGGGGTGGACAGAGAGAGAATGGCTTTCAGCCAGCTTCCTCAATACAAAAGGCCCTAAAAGTCTGTATTTAATAAGCATGTAACAAGCCCCTAGCTTGTTACATATTCTATTTATTTTTCTCTTAACACTGTGTCTTTTAAGTAGCTATGGTAATTTTTATAGATAAGGAATCAGCATGCCAATAAAGCAGAAGATTTAACTTGAGTTTGACTGCCCACCAAAGCCTAGTCTGGTGTGACAGTACTCCCAATGACCAGCCAGAACATTGGATGTCACTTCGCACCTTTCTATTTAGACTAGAACATTCTAAGTTCCTTGTAAAAAAAAAATGTTACCAGGACTATGAGGATGATATCGCTCCATCACTGAGAAATTTAAAGAGTACTTTTAGATATAATGGCTAAAACTTCATGAGGCAGTAAGGCAAATATTACTCTTGTTTTATTTATTTATTTATTTATTTATTTTTGGGTCCGGTCGTGGGGCCTGAACTCTGGGCCTGGCCGCTGTCCCTCAGCTCTTCAGCTCAAGGCTAGCGCTCTACCACTTGAGCCACAGCACCACTTCTGGCTTTTTTCTTTTTTTCTTTTTTTTTTGCTTATGTGGTGCTGAGGAATCGAACCCAGGGCCTCATGCATGCAAGGCAAGCGCTCTACCACTGAGCCCTCAATTTTTTTTTCTTTTTTTGTCAGTCATGGGTCCTGAACTCTGGGCCTGGGCACTGTCCTTCAGCTCTTCAGCTCAGGGCTACTACTTAAACCACTTGAGTTACAGCACCACTTCTGGCTTTTTCTGCTTATGTGGTGCTGAGGAATCAAACCCAGGACCTTATGCCTGCAAGGAGAGCACTCTATCACTGAGCCACCTTCTCTGCCCTCTTGTTTTATTTTAAAAAAAACAAACAACTATTGACCAGAGAGCTTAGAACTCAGGACATGTGGTTGTAAAAGGTGGGATAACTTGTAGCTTGGTCACAAAGGAACATGGACACTGCCTCATTCTGAGTTCACCCTATGCACCAAAATCAGATGTGATGCATAGGAAGTCAACTTTGAGGAGTCTTCATCTTCCTCCTTAGGAAAACTATTTCTAGCTTATGCTGAACAGATTAGAGCTTTCCAAACTCATACCACGACTTGAAGTCAGCAACCAACATATTTCTCAATTACTGTAATGTTTTTCTTCTTTCTAAGACACTGTTCACTTTTAGTCCTGCCTGTTCCTATTCCTTTCTCATTTACTTTCCAAAGTACAAAACTTCCATCATGCAAAATTTTATGTGCTTGTTCTCCAAAATGCAGCATGCTGCACATCCTGTCCCAATTTTAGATCCCTCTAGTATGTCTGGTTTTTAAAGCTTTATTCGTGGTTAAGGAGAAATTAGATGGCATTTGGCTAGTGATCCAGGAATATACAAATTCCATCTTTTCCACTGGGAGCCTAAGGCAGAAAACACACAAGGAGAAATGGTAAGAGCGAAACAAAATACCACTTTATTACCCAGATGTGAATGTCTTAGATGAATCCTATTTCCCATACACTACTGTGGGCCAGAGGGAAATCCCACAGGCCATTATCCTATATCCTATTTATGTTCCAGAAGTAGTGAAACCTTGGATTCTATCCCTGGAAATTTTCTGTTAACTTGCCAGCATATCCCAAATCACAGAGACCACAAAAACAAATTCTACATATGACATTGAGCTTAGATAACCACAGAGCAAACATTCTTCTAGACCACTGCACCCTATGGGCAGCTTTAAAGTTATCAACCAAGTTAGCAGAGGAAAACTTACCCCAAGATGGAAATGGGTATGCACAATTGCAGATTTCTTCAAATAAAATGCAAAGCCAGGTGTTTGAGACCCGAAAACCTCCCAGTACCTCAGTGCTGGATATACCAATCTATAACTTACATAGATGAAAAGTGTCTCCTCTCACTTTGAAAGGACAGAAAAACATAAGAAGTGTGATACCGGTTTAAATTTCTCTTTTCACTCACTTCTCAGCCATCATTTCCTAAATGTTATAAGAATTTAATGCTACAATAATTCAATATGCAGAAAGATGTAGTCCTGCCTGAATACCACAGGTTCAGTAATTAAAGCATGTACCAATGAGATTTTTAGTTACAGGTTTGAATATTCTTTTGTGGCCACTCTTCACAGAAATTTGACATTTTTCCAACCCCATCTTGCTAATACTATGCATTAAAATCAGAAATGCATCCAAAATTCCATTTCCAGAGAAACATGTGATACCCAATGATATTAAAACCTGGACGCAGATAATCTTGAGCCTGTGATGTTTAAATTACATTTAAAAAATTTATACAGCAAGATGCCAGATACTGATGTCTCATGCCTGTAATTCTAGCTACTCAGGATGTTGAGATCTGGGGATCATGGTACAAAGCCATCCAAGTCAGGAAGCCCCAACACTCACCTTGACGCTACTCAACAAAAATTAAAACACTCTGGCCCAGAAGTCAAGTAAGATTTTACCCCTAATGTGTTAACTACCCTTTGTTCTGATGGGTCAAAACTTTAAATTCACACTCTTGTGTGATTGGCTAATTTATGCAGAATGTTTACATGAGCAATCAAATCTCAGCACCTGTTGAAAGCAGAGACTCAAAGAAACTGTTGTAACTCAGCTTATGCTCTATCACTGCCTTACCTTGTTTGTCCCAATATTTTTCTTGTTTCATAGAAATGGGAGTTGTGTTTATAGGAGGAACTGCTGGTGTGGGAGAAATTATAACTTCACATTTTGAGTCTACCCTGAATTTTGGCTTTTCCATTGAGGCCCCAATCCTGTATCATCTTGAAAATCTGTTTAGTCCTTTGAACCAAGGCATTATAACCTGGGCATTATGAAACTGGAACATTTAACCAGAGGCACTCCTCTAGTAGGTTTAGGGTTGGGGTCTGAGACTACAGAACATTGTTCCTTCTGTTAGGAAGGTGGAGCAACCTTGATTTAAGTGTAAAGAGACCAATGTTGTTTCACTGTTCTAATAGTTTTGTCTCAGTTGTGAGGACTGACTTTCTTTCCCAGATGGAATTAAATACATCTTCCTTCCAGGCTTATCAGGACTTGAGTCTCTAGTGAGGAGAGGGTAAACTGGAAACTCAAGGGCTTTGCAACCTGAGAGAAAGCTATGTAGAGGAAGAGATCCAGCACACAGTCCACTTTCCAGGACTTGAATGATTAACTTTTATCTTTCCCTTTGCTGTTGATCAAACCTCACTTTAATAACTGGCAGATCTGAACTGATGAACTAAGAAATCATCACAAGTGCAATCTACTGGGGGCTCATTGTCACTTTTCAGTACATCTACCCCAGGCACAGTCAGGTAGCTCCCCATCTGTTACCAAATATCCACTATGTTTTCCTCCATTACCCAGAAAAACTATCAACAAAAATTTCATCATCTGAGAGGATTTCTCATAGGTTTGGTCCACAGGTTTCTCATTGGCCTGATATTCTGTCAGGTTCAGACAGTCATGCTGGATAGGATTTGGCGATCACCTTCCTATTCAAAGTTCAGCTGGATTTAGACAGTCTTAAGTTATTCCTCCCATTTTTCTGTTTTCTCCCTTTGCCCTAGGCCAATGGGAATGATCTTAACTATCTTGTTACTTAATGACAAAAACATGTCCTCATACCTTCCCATTTTTCTTGTCAGTTTTTCCTCCTAACATTGATGAGAACTTTCTGTGCAATAACAATTAAACACACTTGTTAACATCCATATTTTGTAAATAATCAAATTTCAAAATCTTGGTTGTCACCCAGGTTTAAAACCACCTTTTTCCTCCCACTTAAAGACAGTTAATTTCTGAAGTATACATCATGAGACCTGATGGATAACTTTTTTATATTTTTATTGTAAAGATACTGTACAGAGGGGTTTACAGTTACATGGGTAAAGTAACAAGTATATTTCCTATCGAGCATTGTTACACCCTCCTTTTGTTTATCCCCTACCATCCCTTCCCTCCCCACAGCCCCAACTCCTTCCTTTCCCTCCAAGGTGTAAAGTTCATTTTCAACAAAGTGTCTTGTACCTTCCATTGTTACAATGGGTTAACCTGTATCCTTATTTCAACATTTTGTTATTTCCCTTCCCCTCCCCAAATTAGAAAAATGTATATACAAGATGCAGGGCACTGGAATCAAATCCAGTGAAAACAAGGGTTGGACCATGGGGGAGAACATACAAAAGAAACAAAAAAATCACATAGTACATTGTAAGTACACTAAAAACAGCAAGAAAAATAAAACCTCTTGTGTCTCTATCTTAGAGTTCATTTTTGCTTAGTCTCATCTTGTAGGTCATAAGTACATAGCTTTCTGTTTGTCTGATAAGATTATCCTAGATGTATACTAGTTATTGCAAATAAGGGAAACCATGGGACCTATGTTCTTTTGGGTCTGGCTTACTTCACTTAATATAATTTTCCTAAGTCTTTCCCTTTCCTAACAAATGGGGCAATGTCATTCTTTCTGATGGGGGCATAGAATTCCATAATACATATATATATATATATATATATATATATACATACATACATATATAACATTTTCTTGATCCATTCATCTATTCAGGGGAATCTGGATTGGTTCCATATCTTAGCTATGGTGAATAATGCTATGATAAACATAGTTGTGCTGACAGCTTTAGTATGGCCTTGTTTATGATTGTCTGGGTAAATGCCCCAAAATGGGACTGCTGGGTCATAGGGGAGCTCTATGCGGAGTCTTTTGAGGAACCTCCATACTGCTTTCCAAAGTTTATACTCCCTCCAGCATCTGTTGTTATTAAATTTCTTGATTATAGCCATTCTAACTGGGATGAAGTAGAATCTCAACGTTGTTTTGATTTGCATTTCTTTTATGGCTAGAGAACTTGAGCATTTCTTCATGTATCTATTGGCTATTCTTATTTCCTCATCAGAGAAGTTTCTCTTTAAGTCTTTAGCCCACTTATTAATGGGGCAGTTGTTTCTTTGAGAATTTGTTCTTAGGGGATTGAATTTTTTTGAGTTTTAAGTATACTTTAGATATGAGACCCTTGTCTGTTGTATGGCTAGTGAAGATCTTCTCTCAATCTGTGGGCTTCCTATGATCTTGTTAGCTATGTCCTTTGCCATGCAGAAGCTCTGCAGTTTCATGCAATCCCATTTGTCCAACCTTTCTTTGATTTGTTGTGTTTCTGGGTCTTCATTAAGAAAATTTGGGCCTATGCTAAGGAGACCTAAGGTTTCTCCTATTCCATCCTGTAATGTTTTCAGAGTGTCTGCTTTGACTCTGAGGTCTTTGATCTATTAGGAGTTGATTCTGGTGCAGGGTGATATATAAGAATCTAGCTTTAGTTTTCTACAGGTGATTAACCAATTTTGCCAGTACCATTTACTGAAGAGGCTGTCTTTCTTCCATTCTATTTTTTTTAGCTCCCTTATCGAAGATTAGGTGGCTATAGGTCTGTGGATTCATTTCTGGATCTTCAGTTTTATTCCATTGGTCCTGAGGTCTGTTCTTGTGCCAGTACCAAGCTGTTTTGATTACTATGGCCTTGTAGTAGAGTTTGAAATTTGGTATTGATATTCCTCCAGCACTGTTCTTTCTGCTAAGGATTGTTTTTGCTATCCAGGGTCTTTTATTGTTCCATATGAATTTTTTGGGTTGCTCTTCTATTTCATTGAAGAATGAGGTTGGGATATTGATAGGTATCATATTGAATTTGTAGATAGCCTTTGGCACTATTGCCATTTTCACGATGTTAATCCTCCCAATCCAGGAGCATGGGAGGTTTTTCCACTTCCTTAGTTCTGCTTTAATTTCCTTTTTCAGGTTTTTAAAGTTTTCATCATAGAGGTCCTTCACTTCTTTATTTAACTCCTGGGTATTTTATTTTTGTGGGGTTATACAAAAGGGGTTGCTTTCCTGATTTCAGCCACATTCTTCTCATTATTGACATACAGAAAAGCCGTTGATTTTTGAGGGTTAATTTTATACCCTGCCATTTTGCCAAAGTTTTAGATCAGCTCAGTAACTTGGGAGTGGAGTCCATGAGGTTCTTTAAATACAAGATCATTTCATCTGCAAAGAGAGTTTTACTTCATCTTTCCCTATTTGATCCCCTTTATGTTTGCATCTTGTCTTATTGCTATAGCTAGGCATTCTAATACTAAATTGAAGAGAAGTGGAGAGAGCAGACATCCTTGTCCTGATGGATAACTTCTATATATTAAGAACAGACCACTGTTGTCACTTTATTTGATTCCAGTGCCCTGCATCTTGTTTATACATTTTTCTAATTGGGGGAGGGAAAGGGAAAAACAAAATGCTGAAACAAGGATACAGGCTGATCCTGTGTTGAAAATGAACTTTACAACTTCAGGTGGGAGTGGTGAGGAGCTAATAAGGTGGGGAAGGAAGGGATCCTAGGGGAAAAACAAAGGAGAGGGTAACAATCTTGATAGGAAATGTACTCATTACCTTACTCATGTAACTGTAACCCCTTTGTACAGTATCTTTACAATAAAAATGTATTTTAAAAAAGAACAGACTATTCTGAAGATATTTACAAACATCAGTGCACAGTAAGTTTTAGTTTGAACATGTAAAGCACATGTAAAAATTGAGCTTAAAAAGGAAAGTTGGCACTACTAATTGAGTGCTTAGAGATAGACTTTTCCCTCAACATTGTCCCCAACACACTGCTAGGAGTCCAAGGGAGCCTTCGCAGCTTAACTTCCCTTGGACTCTCTGGTCCTAGAACTCTGGTTCCTCATTGTCAGCAGGTCTCTGTGCATATTGGAAGCTTCTTATGCACCCTTTTGTACAGCACACACACACACACACACACACACACACACACTGGAAATTTCTTGCACAATCTGAGATTGCTTCCTCTGTCAACCATGGATTAAGATTCTGCTCTAGTGCCATGCCTGGACACACCTCAGCCACACACACACACACACACACACACACACACACACACACTTGACCCTCAAAATACCCAACAAGCAAGGCAGTACTTATAGCCCAATTTTTCCCACCTCATCCAGTGCATGAGTTCACCCAATTCTCAGGATTGCTGCTTTGCCTATTAACTTTCTATTTCAAGTCTGTTTTCAGCCTTGAAGGAGTATAGGTTGAGTACTATCTGGAGGCTGCCACAACAGGGTAAAAGGATGTGTCTTCTCCTAAGGCCCAGGGCCTATTTGGAGGATATAAAATATCCCAGACAAGTCCTAAAATTACTAGAAATGTCTCAGGATACTAGGGTGTCACATAGGAAGGCCACCAAGTTGAAAGGAACCAGCAGGGCAAAGCTTTTCTCTGCAGAATGGTGTGCTACTGAGAAGCTAAGGAAGCAAGTCCACAGGACAGGCAGTTCATCCAGGTTTTATCCCTAATGTGTTACCACCTTTTATCTTAATTGGTCAGAACATAGGTACACAATCTTGTGTGATTGGCTAGTTTGTAAGAAGTTGAAGGTTATATAAGCAATCAACCAAAATCAGGACACCTGGCAAAAGCAGGCACTTAGGAAAACAACTCTTACTCAGATGGTATTCCACACTTGAACCACACCTCCCATCCCTAGAAAAACAAAACAGTTCTTACAACAGGATGTGGCTTAACTAAAATAGTTTCTTTTTGTTATTTCTTCTCGGACTTATTGACATATAATTCACATGCAAAACAATTCACCCACATAAATGTACAATTCTATGGCTTTTAATATCTACCCAGATTTGTATTTGTCACCCAATCAATTTCAGAGCACTTTTTAAACTTCAGATCATCTCTATATTCATTAGCAGTCTTTTCTTGATCTTCACCCAAGTCCTGGCAACCATTAATCCACTTTCTGCGTCTGTGACCTTATGTCTATTCTGAAGTCATATACTATGTATATTTTGTTATACTGTAGTATGAATCAGTACTTCATTTTAATTTCTGAATAATTTCTCATTGTTTATGTGTTTGTTTATCACATTTTATTTAAACAGTTATTGCTTGATGATCATTTTAATAATTCCTACTTTTGAATATAATGAATAATTCCGTTGTGAAATTTTGTGTATAAGTTTTATGGAAGGGTGTATTATTTTTAAAAGGCAAATTGCTGTGTAATATTGGTAACAATTTGTAGTGTGTTTAACTATTTAAGGAACTGTCCTGTTTCTTTCCAAATAATTTTTGCTATTTGCATTTATTTTGTCAAATGGCTTCTTGTAAGATGGTAGTGCTTATGTCAAACAGCAACTTCAACAGAAAAGATTCTCTTGTAAGCCCAAAGAAGGAAATTTATCATCGAGATACAAGAACCCACAACTGAGGTAGACTCCCAGATTATAAGCTTCCCATCTCTCTGCCACACAAGCTCTATCTGTAGCAAACTGGGCTCAAGAAATGAAGGCCATCTTAACAGAAAACATTCTCAGGCCCTTGTGGTAACCTAGGATACTCACCTAGAGACTGTGACTTTAATAATCAGCTGGACTAATCAATGAATGATGGTTTCTAGATCTTGAACATGTTACCAAATAACCCTGCTTCCAGATACACAATGAGCTCCACTGACATCATGTGCTTAGAAGTGGGAGTTGAAAGAACTGACTTTTGAGGAGAGGAGGGAAAAGCTCCAGAGCTCCTGGTAACTCCTAAGTTCAAGAAGCCTGACTCAGCCTGCTGTGGCTGAGTCAGCTCCTGGAAGATATGGGAGGATGTGGGCAATGACTGAATTCAAATGGAACAAGAAGTTTTGGGAAGTGGGAAGGGCAATGAAGAAGATATAAGAATTAGAATCTTTTCTGTCAAAGTGATTGCTTGACATAAAGCACTGCCATTTGAAGAGTAGCCATTGTTGTACAAGAAACTATTTTAGTTAAGCTACATTAGTCAAAAGAATTGTTTTTCTAAGGCCAGAGGTATGGCTCAAGGGATGGAGCTCCAGCTGAGTAAGAATTGTTTTTCTGGCAATTTGTTCTGGTTTTGGTTGATTTCTTGAATGAACTTTTAACCACTTTTCAAACCAACCAATCATACAAGATCGTAAACCTGAGTTCTGATTAACGAAAGCAGGTAGACTGCCTGCCCAGCCGGATTGCTTACCTGGTCTCCTATCAGTAGTGTGACCTTCAGAAGTAAGCGTTGTCCTGCCAGTTCCTTTTGACTTGTCTTGGTCCTAGGCAACACTCCAATATTTCAAAACATTTCCAACAATTTGTGGAATCATTCAGGATTTTTCATATTACCCCAGGAGGTCCTGGGGGCTCGTCTTTAGGAGTTCTGTCTTGCTGCCCAGTTGTAGCAGCCTCTAGATTAGGCTAAACCTATGCTCCCTTCTGACCAACAATGGACCCTAAATCAAAACTTAATCAGCAAAGTGGGAAAGGGGCCCCAGAAGGCACCGTGATAACCAAGTAACCTGTACATAGACCAAGACAGGAAAAGTTGGGGCTATAAACACTACCCTAAATGGCTGGGTATTTTCAGGAGTTGAGTGTGTGTGTGACAGAGAAGTGTCCTCAATACATAATGAGGGCAGAGACCCAGTCCATGGTTTCTTCCTGCTAGTGAGGAATAAGATGTTGGAGGGGGAGGGGTGGCAATCTCAATCTCAGGTTGTGCGGGGGAGGGGGAGGAACCTCAATAGGGGGTATTGAGTACAAAAGGGGTTCACAAGAAACCTTCACTACAGCGAGCTTAGTGCACAGGAAAACAGTCATAGAGACCTGTTAAAAGGGGGGAATAAGAATTCTAGGTCTAGGGAACCCAAGGAAAGTAGAGCTAAGGAGGCATCCTTCCACATTCCCCCAGTAGTGCACGGGGGAGAATAATCGAAGGTGCATCTGAAAGTGCGCTAAATCAGTATGGCCAATTTTCTTTTTTCTTTTTTAGGTCAATTTTTATGTACACTTTACATGCCCAAACTCTGTGTGTGTGTGTGTGTGTGTGTGAGTGTGTGTGTGTGTGTGTGTGTGTGTGTGTAAATGTCTTCAGAATATTTGGTTGAAGGCATTCAGGCATTAACTGGATCATGACAAAGGCAAAAGAAGGGCTGTTTGAAACTCAAATTGCAACAGGGTCTTCAATTTTGATTATTTACAATGCATGGGTTTTAATGATTATTTCTTCATTTTTGCAGAGAAAAAGCATTTAAGATTGCTTTTCTTCCCAGATATTTTATTAAAAGCAATGTTGTCTAAGTTCAAAGGTTTAAAAAAATAAGAGGAAAACATCAATAAATAGGGAAGCTATAGGTAAGTAGGAGGACATGTTTTTGGAGTAGTACTTTAAGTAACAAGGTAGTCAAAACGGTTACCAGTGTCAGGAACCTGATAAACGCCTATAAGAGAGATAAATTTGATCCCATCTGGGAAATACCATAGCAGCTCCTGCTCATGACCCAAACAGATGATCAAGCAAGGAGCGAGGCTGGACTCATCACACCTGAGTCAAGGTCACTGCAGCTTCCTATCCAAAGGAACAGTGAGTGGTAATCTCACACGCTGACCTTACCAAATTGACTCTAATAGTTTCCTTGCTCCCCTACAAAACCTGCTAGAGAAGTGGCCCTGGTTAAGCATCAACCAGTCTCATAAAACCCAGGTGATGAGTTTGTTGCTTGTCAGGTACTGCCTTTGGAGAGCTAACTAGTCAAGTGTCAAGTAAAGATAAATACCTATGCCCTGGGTAGTAAACAAACCAATGGAAAGGGCCTCTGCCATGAGTGATGTCTGGTGGACTTCCCACTATCAGAGCTGGACTGCAGACCCAAAACCAGCTACTTATCTAAAGCCAAAACTCTTACTCATTAATATCTTGAAGGTGACCATCCTTGGCTCTGAGACTTGGACAGACTCTCAAGTTGATTGTAATATATGTAGAATTGGACCCTTGTTTTCAGGACCCAATCCTCTGGATAGACTCAAAATTCACGTTGTAAAACTTTCCACTCCAACAGGTCCTGGTATAAATCCCAATGCTCTCTCAAAGTACTGCACTAAGGTAAATATAGCAGAGGTAAAGGTTTGAAACAGACCTTAGAAATTGAGACCAGACACAGGTAGACTAATTACTTGATGGGATGGATTAAATATTCTGTCTATACAAATAAAAAGGTCTGTTATACCTGAGTTAAGGTCAGGAAGGAAGAAAGGACGAGAGAAAGGGAGGAAGGGAGGGAGGGAGGCTGGCAGGCAGGAAGGCTGGCAGGCAGGCTCAATGATCCTATTGGCACTGGAATGGATCTCAGATCACATGGATATAGAGTGCATGATATCTCTCAGGAAGACACAGCCTGAGGAAATTTGTCTTGTAAGATAAAAGTCTAAGACAAAAACACCCTAAACTTGTCTAAGTAGAGAACTGAGTACAAGAACTTCTCATGTAAAATGCCTTCTTGGGGCTGCAGGCATAACTCAAGTGGCAGAGCACTTGCCTAACATATCAATTCCCAGTACCACAAGTAAATAAATTACCTTCTTGTTCCAGCACAGGAAAGCCAGTAAATATGTGTTCAGAAGAGAAGCCAGTGATCATGGTCCACATGTTTCCCCTGTGCACCATGTACAATCATCTCCCTGATGAGATACACATCATGTAATGCACATGTGTTCCTTTATTAAATATTTAATGCCAGATATCAGAAGGCAATGTCCCTGATCCTTGGGGTGCTTAGGTGCAATTATTTCCTCTCCTTTAGACTACATATAGCCTAACGTCCATTCCGGTATCCTATCAAGAATGATTGCAAATCTCAGCCACCAACCAATAAATCTGAGCTTGGAGATTATAGGACCTTAAGGCAGGATCTACCAGCTATGAGGGCCCATGTCTTTATCTCTGGCATAATAGAGTTAGGCCTAATGATCTCCACATTGCTTTCAATTTCGAATACTATCAGTAACAATAACAGCACCAATGATAGGAGCTAATATTTATTCACCATTTATTACAAGCTAGACACATAGCTTGGACTACTGCATCAACTCTACAGTGTAGAAATTAAGAACTCTACAGGGGAGAAACAATCTTTCCCATCTTTCAAGTGAGTAAAATGAGACTCAAAGAGGTGAAGAGACTTGTCCACAATCATAGCCCTAGTATGTGTTACAGCTGTGATCTGAGCTCACAAAATGTCTTTCACTGCGGCCAAAATGTTTTAACATTCTCTTAACGATATTAATATGACATCCCCTTCAATCCCAAAAAGAGTCCTAAAAGATAGAAGGTGACTACTGCAAATAATCCATCTACAAAGATCATTTTTCACCTCCTCTAGGAAATGAAGTCCTTTGGTTTGGGCTGTATATTGTTCCTGCTCTGTGTTGATCTGCTTGTCTCCCGTAGTCACATGAGAAAGAACAATACAAGTCTTATCCCTGGACCTCATCTATCTTTCTCAACTCCTGTGACAACCTGGACAAACTTCTCTCCCTCCATTTTCCCTCTCAGACCACTTGGATCCCAGCGATTTGCAGGCTCAGCTTCCTTCACTCCACAAGGCCAGGCATACCTCACTTGATGTACCTTCACCCATCACTCTTCATTTCAGCCAGGGTTGGTTACTTGTGTTCCTGTCTGTCCTTAAAACTAAATAAGAAAGTAAGCCAACAAACAGGTACAGACATTTTTCTCTAGGCTTGTAATGGAACTTCAGGCTTACCAGATATTCGATGAATCTTGGTGATCTAACTTTTTAATTAAAAGCTGTTTCAAAAGAACACTTGAGTAGAAATTCAAAGTAAACTGCCTGCCAGCTCCACCTTCAATGCCTAGGAGCACAGCAACAAGGAGAATGAAAAGCAGAGGAAACAAGATTGTGACTGACATCTTACTGGGAAAGAAATTCCTTGTAACACATAGGCCTGGGGTAGGGGTGGGGGTGGGGTGGAATGCATTAGGATAGAGTGAAATTCAACAATTTTGTTTTGGTTGGGTATGGTGCCTTACACTCTTACAGGTAAGGCACCATACACCTGTGAGAGACTAAAATTGTGAGGATTGTGGTTCAAGGCCTGGGGAAAAAATTCACAACATCCCACCTCAGACAATAAAAAGCTGATCATAATGGTATTTGCCTGCCTGTCATCTCAGCCACATGGGAAGTATAAACAAGAAGATGGAAATCCAGGTTATTCCAAGCATAAATGTTAAGTTCTTACTCAATAAATTAAGGAAAAGGGCTTTAGGCATGGCTCAAACTGTAATGTAGCTATATGGAAAACACAAGGTCCTGAGTTCAAACCCCATAGCATGTTTTACTACTTTGGAGTTTTTTTTGGTGGAACTCTGGACCTCATATTTGTTAGATGTTTTACCAGTTGAGCCATGCTGTCCCGACCGCCTCGACCAGCAAGGAAGACGCCACACCGAACTCTTCTCTCTGCAGTTTATTCAGGACCTTTGAGTAATCTTCTGACCCCAACCCCGGGGAGAATTCCCCACAGCCTTAAGTACCCGCTGGGTAGCCAACCCTGATATGCCATGTGGGAACCACCAATTAGGTCCAGGTGCGCGGAAGCAAGCCAGATTCTATGCCTTAGCCATATAAGGAGTTGTTTACCACAGAGAGCACTCGCTATCGGGAAGCCGGCGCCATCTTTCAGGTGCGACTGCACGCAGCTCTCTACACCATGCCACAACACTTTTTTTAAATTTTCAGTAATGGTTTTACAATTTTTCCTATGGCCTGCCTCAAACTGCTACTATTTTTGCATCTGGGACATATTTATGAATATGCCCCTCCATACCTGGCTTATTACATGAGATAGAAGCCTCACTAACTCTGCACAGAATGACCTTGAATTGCAATCCTCCTGATCTTTGCCTCTGAAATAATTAGGATTAAAAGTGTGGGCCACTGTACCTGGCTATTAATATTTTAAGAAATCAAAAACAAGATCTCATGGAGAATTCAGACTTCAGACTTGTCTTAGAGGATCTTGGAAAACACTGAGCATGCCTCTCCCTTCACCCAAGATTAACCTGGCAGGTGTGGAATATGTAGCAGCTGCCCTCTTTGGAGCTTGCCTAAGCTCTCTGGTTCTCTACAGCCTCTGTCTCACATACAGGCTCTGGTTACTGCAAGCCATTTGTTGAGTCTGTTTAACCCTATGGTTAACTAAGGAGAGCAAGGTGATTATGAACAGGCTATAGGTGAAAATATATGTGTTGAAGGTGTTGTCTAATTCCTGACCAGGTGACTCCTCTCTGGCTGATTAACTCCAGGTGACATTGCTACTTTTGATCTAGGAAAGTAAGGTCACCAAGATGTGAGTCTGAGCTAGAATCCCTCTCCCAAATGGTAAACTGCTGGTTATCTACATGGGATCCTCACTTCTGAGTTCCAGAATTCAAAGTAGGGCCAAAAAAAAAAAATTGGATAGATAAATGGTAGTTAATGTGAGGCCTCGAAAGTCACAAAAGGACTTGAATTAAAAGTCTAAGTGGAAAGGGATGCCAATAGAGATTATATGAATAGAAGTGAAATGACCTAAGCTAAATCTTAAAAGAATTGTTCTAATATGTCCACATGACTCGTACATGAATATTCAAAACATTGTTTCCTATAGATAGGTTTGTAGGGCTTGACATGGTAGGACATACTTGTTTCACCACTGCAAGGGAGGCCTCTCTAGGAAGATCATTGTTGAGTTTGGCCTCAAGCAAAAACCTGAGACTCTCTAGAGGAAAAAAAAAAACTAAAGCAAGAAAAAAGAAAAAAAAGGCTGTGGGCATGACTCCAGTGGAAAGCCATATAAGTGAAAATGTTAAATGTGCATATGTCCAGAACCACTGATTTTACTTCTAGAAACTATGTAAAGATGATTTTGAAAAAAAAATCAATCTCATACTTTTATTCTATTACCACTAGTATAAAATAGGATAGTACTAATAAGATAAATTAGGCCTTTTAGATAGATATACTATGCCCTGTAAATACTATTCACTCATAAAAATATTGTGCCTCTATTTAGTAATATAAAGAAAAAATTAAGGCACATTGTTTGATTTTAAAAAAAACTGTTGACAGGGTGTTATTGGCTCAACCTAACTACCCTGGGGGCTGAGATGTGAAGATCGTGATTTGAAGGCAGCCCAGGCAGGGAAGTCCAGAAAGTTATCTCTAGTTCACCATCAAAAAGCCAGAAATGATGTTGTTAAAGTGATAGAGTACCAGCCTTGAGCAAAAAAACTAAGAGTCAGCTGCCCAGGCCTTGAATTTAAGCCTCTACCAACATACACACACTCACACACACACACTCACATACACACACACAGCTTATATTGGGGGAGAAAAACTTGTTATATTGTTTAGTGAATAATGACAAGAAAAATGTTCAGTATGTATCTAATTTTTCAGATATTTTCAATCTACAATTGCCTGCGTTCAAGATACAGTAGTCATGGATACTGAATGGAGGTCAACTACATTTTCTTTTCTATTATTAAAGATGAGTTATGCTTTGTGGTGGCTCCTTCTCTGTGGACCAGAGTGGGAACTACCTGAACCAAAGTGCAGGAATACCTTGGGCCTTTCTTTATGGGTTTTGTAATTGAAGGAAAGGTCTTAAGAACAGGAAAATTGCACAATCAGCATTGAACAGGCTCTGCCCAGAGTGCACATGTCACCAAACCATACCTGTGCAGGGTCAAAAATGAGTTTCATTTTCAGTGTCATATACGCAGGAGTAAGCAAAGAAACCCCTGGGCCGGCATCCGGAGTCCTGGCGGCTGAGGCCTGGGAAGGAAAGCAGAGCCCCGGGAAAATGTAGAGCAGAAAGAGCAGATCAGGCCCCGGCTGGTTCCCAGGACTCCTTTTGGCTAAATGATTTGTGATCCGCAGGTTTGCAGGAGCCTTGGGCCTGGGCGGCTGATTTCTAAGAAAGGTGGGCACAAACAGGGAGGGCTGTAACTCTGCCTAAAACCATTTCAAACTGGGTTACAAGCCAGCCCCGCCACACAGAGGGCCTCTATTTTGCTCTCTACATGGTTCTGAAGTCTCTTCAAAGCACTCAATTAAAAAATGTTGCTTCTATAAAACTCAGGGCAGACTATTACAGAGCAAACAGCTGCTGTGTGATTAGAAACACAGGAAATGTTCTGAGCAAGGGATGCTTGCTGCTATTAATTTCTTCCTTTGTGTTCCAAGTATGGTTCCCACAAAATGGAGCAATGTGATAGTGTTACTGATTTTACTTTGAAGGGAAAAATCTTTTTAAGAGATTAGTATTCATTGCTTGAATGTGCTAAAAATTAGAGGAAAAAATCAGACTTTTTGTAATCTTAGCACACAGACATAACTTTCAGTGTTTTATGCTATATTTTGGTACCATATTTCTTTTACTTTGTAAAGTCATAATAGAGATCATATTGTACATAAAACTTTTTAATCTGCTTTTATGCATAGCATTGGCTCATAACTTTCACATGCTATGTTTTAAGCCTTATAACTCGAATGGTTATGAGATGCCCAATTGTATGAATGTGAGATCATTAGTGAATAAATTCCTAGAATATAATTCTGTGACAAATATCTTTGAGTCTCTTCAAATAATCTCTTGAAAATAATTTTTAGTAATCACAAGTGAAAAGTGTTGCATTAACTAAAGGACAACATAATAGTGGACCTTATTTAAATTTATACAATAGCCTGTTAGTGTAGCTTACTTATCCGTATGTATTATTATTATTAATATACTAGCAGAGAAATTACTTCTTATAGTTTTTAAATCCTTTAAGACCTTTCTGACTTATAAAACTGATTTTTTGAGAATTGTAAACCTACAAAAAATTAAATACAAAATATTCATTGTGACTGTATATAGAAAATAGAACTTAAATCTATTTTCTTCCTACTTTTTACTGGATTTGTCAGATTTTCTAATATACATTATGCAACTTTAACAATATTTAATTAAAAGGATACGTATTCTCTTTTATTGCATTTCTAGAACAAGCAACTATAGATTACAAATATTAATCAACCTCCTACCTGGTCACCCACACAGTTAAGAAAGGAAGTTGAGTTCCAGATTTCATTTTTTCCAGAAAATAGATTATGAATGATTTAAATAGATGTACATAATGAAAACTCAAATCATTTATAAATGTGAAATCATTTCCTTAATTTCCCCTGTATGAGCTGAATGGATTTAGGACTACTAAAAACAGAGCTCATTTTTCCAAAAACCACACACACACACACACACACACACACACAACATTCAATTTGGAAACACTTCTAGACTTGAAAAAAATGAAACTAAACAATGTTTGGAGAAGGTATTAACATGTTTATCATCATCATCCTCATTGTTATTGTTGATAAATAACAGGATTTTATAAAGCTTCATTCATATAAAGTTTGGGAATAAGAATTGACTCAGACAAGAGGATTTTCTGACAGGAGAAAAGAAAATTACATAACACTAAGAAAATTCTGTGTAATAAATAAATGTTTGTATTGAAAGAAGAAAAAAGGTTATTATAAAACAAGAAAAATATGCAGAGGAAATTGCATATATGCTATTAATATGAACATTTCTCTATGAAAAGGCTATAACATTATAAAAGTCTTTTGACTCCTGAAGTTTTAAGAAAAGTGTGTGCATTACCAAAGTCTCAAAGAAAAAAAGATTTTGAGAACAAGTGTAGCAGAAAATTTTGGCTCTCTACATGAAGTCAGATATATTTGCCTTCTAGTTTAGTTTTAGTAAGGAATATCAGACCTAAACTATAAGTTACAAATCATTGAGGGTTAGTAAGTAACATTCTTAAATTTGTACCTAGACATTTGACTTTATGTCTTGTTTTATATTTTATTCCATTGTTTATATGTACAATTAGATTTGTTGTTTTCATATGCCATTATTTTTAATGGTATGAACCTCTAGAGAAAAAGTTTTATTGACTTGGATTCTAATATGATTTTATGTGTGTTTTGTAAAAGCCTACATAAGAATCTATAACCAAAACATGACTGTTCACGTAGTGGCAGCTACCCAAATCTTAGGCATGGGCCAAGGAGAAAATATTCATTAAAGGGATATAATGACAAATGCAAATCTAGTAATTAAAAGCAAACTCACATTAACCTAAAAACTTCACGCCACAGTTAGTGCCTGCTTCTTCTTCCTTTGTTGCCATGGAGATAAGAGCAGCTGGTAGGACCTTTATGGGTGGTTCCCCAGCTAGCCCTGAGTGCACATCAGAATTATGTGGGGACAGCTTAAAAGTCCTGACTCTACTTCCATATCTATCCCCCTGGTTCTGATTCAGTGTACACAATTGATAGATCATGAATCCGTCTGGGCATATTCAACTCCTCTTTTCTTATTTCATAAGGATTGGCCTTCTCCAAATTATTTTCCAGCTTATAATGCCTTCAAGAAATAAAAAAAAAGTATGAAAGATTTAGTCTCTGACATTTCATAAAAAATATTATAGATATGTTTGCCCAGATGTTTAAACTGATTCAAATATTTTCCAAAAAATTTGGCTTTTGATGAGATTTGTTATAATAGATCCTGTGTCAGCATATTCCCTGGAAAAATATTGCTTCTACATCCTTTTCTGGTTCAACCTTTTAAGCAACTAATATCAATGATTACTAAGATTCCCTGAGCAATTTATAACATTAAAAATGTGATTGCTTATTAATTAACTTGTTTTTCTGGCTGTCTGACCAAAATGGAAGGATCTATAAAGATATTTTCCCTGCAATTCTTTCTATTTCTTGTTCTCATTTGTAAACAAATAAAATGAAGTCCCGGGAGAGCATGTATATGTGGGGGAGGAGAGACTAGGAGAAAAGTGGGGAGAGTGTAGAAAAGGGAAAATGGAACTAGATTGCTCTCTGGAAGAGCAGCCAACCCTCCTGATATCTCTGTTTTACCATATTGGGAATTTTTCCATTAATGCTTTGGATTGGATCTGAAAATATAAGAAAAGTAAATGCCTACTGAAGATTGAATACTTTCTCCAGCAGATGAGAACACATTGAGACTTTATAACTTGTATTGCAGATTTAGCAACTCATTGCATTTGTTGATTTGTCTGCCAGGCTAAGTAACCAGCTCCTAAGAGACTACACTACACAAAGGCCTATGGAGCACAATTAAGTAAAAGAATGAGCTTTAAGTCTATGAAAGTAGTGTGCCTACAGAGGTGCCACAACTACTTTTCTGAGTGAGTTAACATTTTGTCTACAGATCGGGCTTTTAAAGGCACATCCATCTCAAGTCTTTACTCAAAGGATCAGTCTTGGCAGACAAGATGGTGCCAGTTCTACCAACAGATTGAGGCTCCACTGAGCTGAACAGCTGGAGAAGATGAACAAGATAGAAAGTGAGTTCATCCAGGGTAGTGTCCAAAAGGGTAGCACCGACTTCTTCTCCTTCCATCCTCTCTCCAATGTAGTTAGAATTTAAGGAGTATTTGGGGGGAAGGGAGCCCCCATCCAAAGAGTGGGTCTTGAGATCTCTCTTCATACTTCCCATTATCATCAATACTCCACTCACAAGACTCCCTTCTCCTAAAACTAAATATCTCTTGACTCCTATTGAACCCTAAGCTAAGCTGCCTTCGTGCAGCTTGCCCATCTATGTAAAATGCTGCAAAGAGGATATAAGCAGTATAAAATCTTGATAGAACAAAATAAAATGTGCACCAATGTGCATCTGATAGATGTAGCAATTGATTTGTGGATTAGGTTTTTATTTTCAGCCCATTGAAAAGAAATAATGTATGGAGGCAATCTAGTACTAAGCATTTTAGAAAATCTATTTGAGATCATTTCAGCAGAAGCTCTGGCAGTTTGTCATAAGAGGGGAGGAGAGCAAAGGATAATTGTCTCCAGTCTAGTAAAACACAGAATAACTGCCATCACACTTGAGTGAGCTTATAGCCAGCCAGTCCCAGGGCCTCCAGAAGATAGAGCAGTTAATGTTCCCTTTTATTTCAGAGGTTATGTCACTTGTATCACAGATTTATACCATGATACAGCAATTTCATCCAAACAGATGGATAATGATGTCAAAGGCAGAAACCCTGTTTTTATTGAGTTTTGCAAAGATTGCTCAGATAGCTGCTTCAATTGAAAAGCCCCAGCAGTACTTCAGCTCTTAATCTTTGTAATCTCTGTGGTATTAAATTTCATCATTTTTGTTTGAAGGAGGAAAATTCTGCAGTAATGGCTTCCTAATAGGAAACACAGAGGCTGCAAAGCTGGGGGCTCTCGATGCGGCTGCTCCATAAGCACTGCTGATTTATAGGGCTGTTTATGACAGAAAGGAAAATTATCTTCTGCAGGTATAAATCAGGTAAAGAGTAGGAAATTGAACTTAGATATCATCTTGTCAGATGCTTAATGTTCTTCCTCCTGTCACTTTGGATAGGCCCAATTTGTAGAATACTGCAGAGGTAAAAGAAGACAATTAACAGTGACAGGATAGTAATAGATGAAGCTATAAAACCAACCTGCTGGTGCTGGATGCTATGTATGATTTTAAGATGAAGTGGTGCCAAAAGTATATATTAGCTCAAACCAACCATTTCCTGTGTTCAGCAATACCCAGTGTGGCACTTGTTTGTCACTTTCATTGAGATCTACATACTACAGTTTACATATTAATGAACCCATAACATCTCACCTTTCCTGAAAGTCAAAGGCATTCCACAGTGGCTTATTTGTTGTTTACTTATCAAAAACACAAGGATTATTTGCTTAAGGATCAAATAAGGAGATTTCTCATTACGATCATCACATTTCTGGCAAACACCCAGAGGAGAGAAGGGAATATAAACTGTCCAGCCCATGCAAGGCATAAAAAGTGTCCAGTTTTGGGGAAATGACAATATGGTCCCCAAACTTTTCTAGTAAGAATTCCAAAATCACCCCCCCATAAGCCAGAGCAGAACCCATATGACCATTGTCACACAAAGGTTGGAAAGGTTACTGCAGAGTTAGGTGGAGAAGCTGGCTGACCTTGGGGCTCAGGTCACTGGTGGCAATTATCTGAAGAGACTATAAACAACATAACAGGGATATGAATGCAAGGAGGATGGCTGTTCTTGCAGTTTTGTTAAAGCCAAGCTGAGGCTCTGGCTGTCAGGAACGGGAGACTTCTTATTGTGGACTCTGTCTTGGTTTTTTTGTTTGTTTCATCAAAGCTTTACGGAATATTTGGCATGACAGGAAGATTCTATTTAGAGATAGAGAGCGAGGCACCGCACTCCAAGGATCCTCTGTCTCCTGATTAAGTTTCCACAGCTGGCAGAAGAGATTCAGTTACACATTGGAGCCTGGTCAGTAACTTGGCAGGTCCGAGGCAAAGAACATCTTCAGGGTTAGAAAATCTACCTCAGTTTTAATAAGTAGTAATTGACAATAACAACATGATAATGTTTAAGACAAAAAATGAGTTGCCTGTGTACAACTTTCCCTAGAAGAGACACAAGAAAGAAGGATTCCAGAGAAAAACACAGGCATGAGGAGGCACAAACCACAGTTCTAATAGGTGTCATTTCCAGAGAGCTCTTGGCGCCTGTTGCAATGTACAGGGAAAGCATTTCAACTAAAGTTCAAGTAAGGCCTCAGTCTAAGAAGACACAGCTCTATATTCCCTGCCCAGACAGGCTGCCTGTGAGATGTAACATGTAAATCTAAAGAGTGACAGAGTTTATACTACAAAGACTAAATTTTAACCAGCCCAAATCTGGAATTTATATTTCTTAAGAGATAATAGTCTTCTGCTTAAATTCTCAATCATTCTTCTCTGGTAAAGAAAGATTAAGGACAAATGTCAATGGATTTGATATGTGGTTTTAAATCTATACATTTGTCATTTTGTATTGTTTGCTGACCATTTGTCTGATATGTGCACATTTGGTTCTGCTCCTGATAGCAGGGCGCAGGTGGGAGGAGTTACAGTGAGAGAACTGGGCAAGTACGTCAGCCAGAAAAGACACAAGTGGAGGGGAATCTGGAGGGCTAGATGTTAGTGCCAGTTTGTACCCTCACCACAGAAAGGGTACATTATTCACTAGTAAACTGAAGCAAGAGGACCAAAAGCAATGTAAGCACACAGAGGAAAGTGAGCCATTAGAGGTGACTGAAAAAGAATGCCAGAGCTAGAAATAATCCTAAACAGACAGAATAAGTTTGCAGACAGAGCTGATAGGAGATATCACTGCCTATACTGAGAGAGGGAATAGCTAAAGAACATTGACTCCACATTAGCCAGCCATTGAGAGTAGGTGAAATTAACAGTAAAGGCAGAAGTCAGATCTAGGAGAAACGGAAGATGCAAGAATAAGCTTCTATGTCGGCTACTTTCCTGGGGAGAGGAAGGAGAAAAATAGTAAAAGAGAAATAAGATGAAGGATTCTCTGGAGATATTGAAAGCCTGGGCCTATAGTCTAATGGGACAGTGGTAAGAAACAGGAGAGGGTGAGGTGGAGTGGAGAAGGAATTAGGAAGAGGGACTCAAGCCACAAGGTCTTAGGATAGGCGCTAGAAGAGAAAATCAGACGAAAAGTTCAGCTTTACATTTCCATATCACTGGGATGAAGGATTAGCACAGTAAAATTTTTAGTACTAAAAATACCAAAAGAAACATGCCATGCCTCCATTTAAAAAATATAACTTATCCTATTGTACTTCTGAGCCCTAGCAGTGGTGGTCTGTTTAGAAGCTAGCCAATAGAAAGTGTTGTAAAATATTTTTGTTTGTTTGCTTTTAAGTAAATCATTCTAGGAAACTTCAGCATACTTAAAAGAGACCTGTCTCCTACCTTTTCTTAATTTTAAAATTTTAATGTAAACATTGAGGTATTAAAAAGACAGTTGTTTTAAACACTTAAATAAAATATTGCATGAACAAGTGCTCGCTACTTTGGTGAATGAGAAAATAAAGGTTTACCCACAGTTAAATGGGAAAGTTGGGCCATTTTTTAAGGACACTGTGCCTCCAGGTATTCACTCATGCCTTTGATCTTAACCAAGACAGAGGGTTTCTTTTCTGCTGGAAGGAACCTGGAGACAGAACTAGAGCCAACTCCAGGTTTTTCCATGTCTGTCAAATATATGTCATCTATTGAAAAAAAAATCCACCTGTGCCAGAAAATAAGGATTTTTATGTAGCCTGAGATTGTGTGTTCTTCTATCCATAACCCTTCACAATTAAGAGCACCTAGACATTGGTTATCATCAGTTATCATTCACATTTCCAAAATTGGCAACTGAGTTTTTCTTTTGGCAAATTATCTCGGCTTTTTAATATTTTTCAGCTTTTATTCTTAACATTTAGTGTTAAACATAATAGAGTCAGGGACCAGAGTTTCCAGTTTATCTTTTAAGATAAATCTATCAATAAGTCCAATCTTTTTACCAAGAATATGACAAGTTTTAAAATTAAGTATAAGAATTTTAAAAATAAAAGGATTCTGATGGATGTAAGCCAAAGAGAAACATTTTAAACTACGTTAAGGTGATAATCTTATAGACAGAGTTATTAACACATCTTCTACCTACATTCAAGCAAAATCAAAAATTTGAACTTAACCAGGTTTCTTTGTAAAAACAATAAGGACAAATATCTTTATTTTTAGGTAAACCACCATCTGTAATACATCACAGTGCCACATAACTGTGAAGTATGATAAGATTACAGACACCTGGCTGAATATTCTGAGAATTCCTAATATAAAAAAAAATAACGGATTGGAGCCAGGCTTTGAGGGGCTTTTAGATGTCAGTAAGGGAAAGATTATGGGAAGGAACCACAAGAAGAATATCAAAGGCAATATCAATATGACAAAATTGAAATGCTTATGTTGTTGGTCATCCCAACAAAACTTGATCCACTTTGCTACATTCTGTGGCATATGGGAAAAGGAGCATCAACAATTCAATGAATATCATGTTATGCTACCTAAAGGTAACAGGACTACCTTTAAAATGTTCTGAGGAACCAGCTTGAAGCAAAATGAGAACTTTGCACATGAATAGGGTAGGAGAAGGACCTCCCAGCAAAAGGATTGACAAATGCAAAAACACATAGACTTTTTCTTCTGTAGTGCTTCTTTCCTATGGGTAATTATGATACTAACAATTTTAAAAAATAGCTAACATTTATAAACTCAGGATGGATGGCTGTTGTGCCTATACTAATTCAAATTTTACCACAGATAATGTATTGGGTAAGGTCATGGAAGTGTGGGAGATTTGCTCCTACTAATTTTGGAGAATGGTTTTCAGGCCCTGAAATTTAATAAATTAGTCAGTCTCAAACATGCACTAGGTATCCAGTATGTTGTACTTGAGATGCTGCTGACTATGCCTGAGGAAGTTGATGGAAAACTATGGGCTGCTGTTATCTGTTCAAAACCTTTCTTTTCTTAAAAACCCCTCTCCCTAAATGGTGAAAAAGCACAGCAATTGAACTCACTGGACACAGGAGAAAGTGAACTATGCAACTTGTGAGTGGAGACGGGAGAGAGGGAATGAGAGAAACTGAGGAAAACAGAAAACACTGTGCCTAAGAAAATGTACTCATTACCTGATTCATGTAATTGCACTCCCTCTGTACATCATCTCTACAATATGAATGAAGTAAATTAATAATTAAAAAAGAAACTTCTCCCCCTAATCACCTTCCTTGTCAACTATGTGGTCCCAATAAAGACTACCAAGTTTATGCCTGACCTCGTTGGCCACGGTTAATGAATCTATCTGGGCTTCAATGAACTAGGACTAGGGGTATAGTTGTTGACAATTTAGTTGTAGATATTATAACATAGTAAGCTTGGCATTATTGGCTGTATGTCCTCCACTATATAGAAAACATTGCTCTATTGCTGTTGGGGGTAAAAATCAACAGGCAGAGAAAAATACAGGAAAAGTTGCAGAGAACAGTTCCGAGGCTATTTGAATGCCAAGATCTTGTTGGCTCTCAAGTCTAGCCACATGCACTCCCTGTATGGATTTAGGTCACATAAGATAAGCCTGTAGCTTTCCAAAGTGATATCCTTTTTATTAAGCTGGTTGACATGCTGACATTTGGAGTTGAAAAGGTCCAGACTAACACGAACACCAAGGATTTATATCCACATACAAAAGTACTAAAAAAGAAAAATAAACCTTTATCAAATAGCATACAAATGAAGACTGCAGTTCTTGGGAATATCACTATTCTCTGCCCTCAGAACTTTCATACCTACCAACCAAAGATTCTTAATCAAAATGGTATATACCTGTAACTCCATGTGTCCTTTTCCTTCAAAGCCATCAGTCTAAGACAATACATTTTGTCTTAGGAGCCTAACATTTCTCAAAGAAACATCAGAACTCTATCTGAGGTTGGCCTTCATAACATACCATCTCATCTTCTACATATTCTTAGTAGCAGCAAATATTTTTATTACTAGAGACCACTCTAGACTTTGGAATGAGCCAAAATATTTGGAGCCAAAGTTCTTGATTAAAGTGAGTAATCAAGCTTAGAAAATCATTTGAGTCTAAAATATTATTTGAATATAAATATGAAGATAGATTTTTCTTTCATTATTTACAAACTGCCTGTGACAGGTGGTTTTGCTCAATTATAGCAGTGTAAGATACTCTTACATTTTATAGTATAGTTTATCTGCAAAGTAAAAATTTAAATGTTATTGACATGACTTATCTAACTTATCTAATCAGATTCATAAATAATGACAAAGTAAATTTCTCTGTAAGTTTGACCTTTTATGATAAAAGCAAAATATACTCACCAATGTATTTGGATACATTACATAAGCTTTATATTGAAAAAAAACTTCAAGTTTTGATTTGATGAAATTTTCACTTTTAATCTCAGCAATAGCAAATTTTCTAGACCATCATCTAGCCTAATGAGATAATTTATTACCTGAGAAATAGAGATGACAATATAGAGATTCTTTAAATGTAATTATTTTCTCTTAAATAAGAGTAATTAAACATGAACAACAACAAAAAATAAAACATACAGGCTGGGAAGGTGGCTCAGTGGTAGAGTGCTTACTTTGTATGCATGAGGCTCTGGGTTCAGTTCTTTAGCACTACATAAGCAGAAAAAGCCAGAGGTGGAGCTTATGGCTCAAGTGGTAGAGCACTAGCCTTGAGCTGAAGAGCTGAGGGACAGCGCCCAGGCCCTGAGTTCAGGCCCTATGACCAACAAAAATAAAATAAAACACACACTTTTTTTCCACTTTTTGCCTTTTAAAAAGTTTTCTTTGCCAGGCACCAGTGGCTCACGCCTGCAATCCTAGCTACTCAGGAGGCTGAGATCTGAGCATCGCAGTTCAAAGCCAGCCCAGGCAAGTCTGTAAGACTTTTATTTCCAATGAACCACCAAAAAAACTCAAGTGGTAGAGCACTCGCCTTGAGCTGAAGAGCTCAGGGACAGCGCCCAGGCCCAGAGCTCAAGACCATAGCCAAAAAAAAAAAAAGTTTTCTTCCTCGTCAAGGTATTTTATTTTCCTCTATGACTAAGGATTCCACTGAGGGCATTTTAAGAGTCTAGGACATAAGGATGTTGGTGGGTACTCTTAACATTGTCAGAAGGATTAAGTGATAGAGCACTCCCCAAATCTCTTTACATATTCTCTGGTAAGTTAGACCACACAGAACTTTCAAAGCAATCTCTCAAGCTTCCCAGAAAATAAATACATCTAATTTGAAAAATCTTGCATCTACAAGATTGTACAAATATTATCTTCACTGGTTATTTCTTAAATAAATCAAACCTAAAAAATATTTTTAAATAAAACCTAAAAAATATTAAGACATCATTTCAAATGTTACAAATAGAAATGTCACATGCACAGCACGGCTGGCTGTTTTTCTGGTATTGTTTCACAGTTTTACATTCTGAGCAAACAGAGAGGCTATTTTCCCCAAAGGGTTCAGAAGGGCATACAATTTCATTTCTCCAGAAAATTGTTTCTCAGGATTTCAATCTTCTAAGCTGGAGATGACAAAACATAATATCAGAAACACTTATGCTTCTTATCTGCTATATTTTCAAAGCATAAATAAAAGCTCAGTATACATTTAAGACAGGTGGACTCAAACTTAGGGACAAATCACCTACTTACTGCAAAATAGTTTTATAATATAAGAACATTTAATTCAAAAAGTGTTTAAGATCAATAAAAAAAACTAACCCCCTTTAAAATATTTTGGCATTGTCACTGTTATTTTACTCAAGTAGCATTCGATTTTCTAAATCTTGGGGTTAATGAGACAAGTAATAAAAAAATCAAATTGGACTTTTAGAAAACAGGATTCAAGTGGGCACCATTCAACTAAAGCTTCTTTTTTTTCTGTCTATGCATAGCAGCAAGCACTATTTTGGTTTTCAACCTCATTACACTTCTATTCATAAAGCATGGCATAAAAACTCTAAACCTCAAATGTTTTTAGAATAAAACAAATCATGCATTTATGAAAAGATGAGCATAATGGCTTTTTTGTAGCATGCCTGGTGAACCTCTCAACTGGCCTTGCGTGGCATTAGCTGAGCAATTCCCATTAGCATTAATATGCTCTTAAGTTTCTACTGTCCTATCATTTAGGCAATAATTTGAAGATCAGTTCAATTTCATGGGAATTTCACTATTCCAGGCTGGCATCATGGCTTTGTGACATAAAAAAATTTAGTTGTGCTAGGCATGGTGATTCACACCTATAATACCAGCAGTAGTACCAATACCAAAAACAGAAAGGTTGTAAGTTCAAGGTCAGTCTGGGCAACCATATGCAGATACAATCGCAAAGTAACAAACAAAAAGGAATTTAGTTGAGATCACTTAAGAGTTCTTGATCTTTTCTTGAGTAAACATATGCATACACACACACACACACACACACACACCTACAACATACCTGTCATTAAACAAGTTACATCCTGGTTACAAGGTGACACCATTGAGGAAAACTCATAAAGGTCTGGGATGCGTGGAATTTCATACTGTATTACAAATGCAGATTCATTTTTCCCACAATGCCCCAACTTTCATTATAAACATTACCTTTCAATAATTCAAAAATTTTCACTTCATCATCTTAAGTATATTCACTTTTACCTTGTTTGGGGAGTATCATTTGTTTTTGGAGATGCATTTTCACAAAGTTAAGCAGATCACTCTATTTAAACACAACTGACAATAAGGCAGGAGTGACTTGCATCTCTGCAGCTACTGAGCTGTGTAATGTATGCAAAGCATGGGTACTTAACATTTTTGTTTTTAAAATACCTTTTGAAATTTGTAGCAAATCTGTAAATAAGAAAGGCTCACTAAGTTCTCATTTATTGGAGGTGGGGGAAGCCTGAGGAATTACCCTTAAGAATTGCAGGCTGGGAAGCTTTTGAACTTATACACACAAACTTAACAAAAGTTTGAAAAAGTCTCAGGGTCTATGCTGGGCACTGTGGCTTACACATGTAATTCTAGCTACCCAGGTGGGTGAGATCTGAGATTCAACTTTCAATGCCATCCCAGATAGGAAAATCTGTGACACTCTTACCTCCAGTTAACCACCAAAAAGCCAGAAGTGGAGCTGTGGCTCAAATGGTTGACCACTAGCCTTGAGTACAAAACCTAAGGGACAGCATAAAAGCCCTGAGTCCAAGCTTCAGTACCAATACACTCACACAAAAAGTCTCAGGGCTAGGTTTTCTAACTTCTCTATGGACAATTCCACTCCAAACTTAGTTTAGATTTCTAGGACAGGTTCTGAAGATGGCCAGTTTTAACTAACAATTATATTTCAGATATAAGAGATATATACATTTCAAGAAATACCTTGCACAAACTTTCAGGGCTTACTGGGAAAAGACCAGAGCAGACCACTGAAAACATAAACAACTTTGCCATAAAAAAAATGCCAATAAGGGCTGGGAAGGTGGCTCAGTGGTAGAGTGCTTGCCTTGCATGTGTGAAGCCCTGGGTTCAATTCCTCAGGACCACATAAGTAGAAAAAGCCAAATGTGGCACTTGGCTCAAGTAGTAGAGTGCTAGCCTTGAGCTGAAGAGTTCAGGGACAGCACCCAGGCCCAGATTTCAGGCCCCACAACCAAAAAAAATGCCAATAAAATTAAACCAAAGAAAAATATTCTCTCAAAAAAGCTAACTGCCTAGTTTAAAAGGAATTACACAAAATTTTGCCTTAAAAATGGTGAATATTTTGCCATTAGTAAGAGGTGTGTGATAGAGATAGCTTGATGGAAAGGACAAAATCAAGAATTTGGGCTTGGAGATAAGAACAAAATACCCAAAGATCAGGAAGAAGAGACAAAGCTTATGACTATATACTACTGCAACATGATCTCTTAGTTTAACTACACTTTCTAAATTCTATACTCTTCTTCAGTTGGCTGTTTTCAGTTGCATTGTCATATAAAACAAATGATCTGAGAAAAAATCATGTGTAATCAACAGATAACATCTAAGTTATATTGCCCCCTTCTAGTTACTAGTTACATAAAAGCTAATTGGATATAGCATCATTTTTTCTACTGAAAAAGGTGTTGCCCAATGTAGATATGGTATTCTTGGAAAAGAGAAGATAAGATATGTAAGTATCCTATATGTATTTGTCCTTTAAAAGCCTAAAAGCAGAATCCTGACCGAAAAAAACCTCCAATATCTATCTATCTCTTTCAATTCAGGAATATTTAATTAGGGAGACCCCAATGCAATTTAATTTTGAGATGATAAGAGTAACAATGTAGATACTAGTTGGTAAGAGGCTATTACCTATTTTCTAAAGTAGAAGTAGCATTTTCCATAAAAGAGGCCAAAAGAAACTCAGTCAAACAAGACAGTGGCTAATCAAGTCATCCATCAGGAGTTACCCATATTTCTTTAAGACACATATGCCAAGGTCTATGGTGATTTATAGATCCAAGATTTATTTACAGCCATTTAAAGATACAGTCATAGTAGTCAACCTTTTCTACCTTTTGGATATCGTTCAATTAATACATGGCCAACAGGCTACGTTGTATTCTGCTTTTCATTTAGAAAGAATGTTCTCTAGGCTTCTGAGGTCCTTCTTGATTTTACAAAGCTAGTCATATAATCTATTATGTGCTGAAAAATGAAGCACAAAATAAAAGCAGTGGTTGACTTCCATAACTGCCTTTTGTTCTACCTTGTTGGCCCCTTTTTGCCCTATTTGAATAGCACTGTATTTCCTACACATTCATTCTTAATGAGGTTATTTACCTTGCATACCCAATGAGATTATACTTTATGTAATAAATTCTTTGCTCTGAAATGTGTCTGAGAGGGCAGCCTATTCAGCTATTAAAAGGTATAACCTTTTAACTGAGAGTCGTCTTGAGGCTGGACACACAACTTCTATACTGAGCTTTCAATTACTTAAACATATCACCATCCCATACAGAGGTGTTTACATTTACATAAACTAGTAGATCAGCCTTACAAACACCCACTCACTACCTTTATAAAATGGCTAGCAAAGAAAGCTCATTTGTTACTACATGTATATTTCTCTTGCTTATGTATGTTAATGAAATACATGTGTGCTAATAATGCAAGCTGGGCATTAAAGAATAATCATTTTACTGTATTAGCATTGCTATTAATTATGTGTACTAATGAAATGCAAAGGGTTACAATGCATTTGGATTCCCTAAATTTCCCTTCAGTCACTAATTGTTCTTCTTTCCCCACTCAACTTTTTTTTTTAATTTTATTTTATTTTATTTGTGAACAAACTGTACAGAGGGGTTACAATTGCATGGGCAGGATAATGCGTACATTTCTTACCAAGCATTGCAGCCTCCTCCTTTGTTTACCCTTCCCATCCCTT
>NW_012267221.1:25293637-25346019 GCF_000151885.1 Dipodomys ordii
TCCACCTGTATCCTTAAACAACTGGTTTTTCCCCATCTCCTCCACAAGTTATACTGACATCAAATATAGTGAAAGCAGGGGTTATACTGTCCCCACTCAACTTTTTAATAGAGTAGTAACTATGTTAATTTTATCTCTTATTATTACCCAAATGGGAAGTAATAACAACCAAGAAAATGTTCACAATCTAGAAGCAGAAAATGGGTAAGAAAGATGACTGGATAATCCACCTTTCAAACAGTAAGGTTGGTTTTATCTCATTGGTGGGATAGTGACAGAGATGGTTGGTGATTTGAGGCTAGGGGAAATGTGAAAAAGGTTTTGGTTGCTTGTTTAGGCCTACATAGGTCATTTCATTTGATGTTACTATTGAAGTATTTTAATATCTGTAAATTACAATAAATTTATGATCCAATTATAATACATTTATCAAATTTTCCCAGGAAATCTTTTTATATATCTTAATCTCAAATTCTCATGGACATATCAGTCTTCTTAATTAAATGCCGTGCTGACCTAAAAAAGCATCTGTTTATAGTGATATCCAAGGCATCAGAAAACAACTCTCTTTGTGTGTGTGTGTGTGTGTCCGGTCGTGGGGCCTGAGCTCTGGGCCTGGCACTATCCCTCAGCTCTTCAGCTCAAGGCTAGCGCTCTACCACTTGAGCCACAATGCCACTTCCGGCTTTTTTCCTTTTGCTTATGTGGTGCTGAGGAATTGAACCCAGGGCCTCATGCATGCAAGGCAAGCACTCTACCACTGAGCCTCCTTTCCAGCCCTAGAAAACAACTCTCATATGTCAAAATGGTTTGGTTATAATTTTTAGGAAAGGACTAATCCATTTGTCCTTCTTCCCTGTAGACGTCCCAAAAACATCCAGCCTATTTACTAGTGTTTAGAGGCTAATAGATTGTTTCTGGAAAATTCAAGTATTTATTGATAACCTAATACCTTTCCAAGTACCAGAAACATAACAGGGAACAAAATATCCAAAGATTATCTAGGTGATGGTGGCTCACGCCTATGATCCTAGCTACTCAGGAGGCTGAGATCTGAGGATTGCAGTTCAAAGCCAGCCCAGGCAGGAAAGTTCATGAGACTCATCTCCAATTAACTACCAGAAAACCAGAAGTGGTGCTGTGATTCAAGTGGTAGAACTGAAGAGCTCAGGGACAGCACCCAAGCCCAGAGTTCAAGCCCCAGGACCAAAAAAAAAACAAATCCACAGATTTCTGGCAGCAGGGATTTTAGTATCTACTGTGGGGAGGGAGTAGAGGCTATAATAAACACAATCAGTAACATAATTTGTATGTTAGTGATAACACCAAAGTTTAACAATTTTAATTGAGTTTAAAAAAAACAGGAAAGTGGAAGAATGGAATAATTTAAAGAGGTTATGATCAGGTCAGTGAAAGCAAAATTGATATCTAAATATGGCCTGGGGTGAAAGCCAAGCAGATGGGTTTAAGGCCAAGGAACCAACAAGAGAAAAGATTCTAGGCAAGAATGTGCCTGGTGTGTTAGAAGAATAACAAGGGGACTAATGAGGCTAAAGCGAGTTGAAATAGTAAAAACCAGAACTGCAAGCAGGCAGTGAGGGCGAGCAGTAACCTTGTAGACCATTGCAGTGACAAACTTATACTCAAAGTACTGTAAAGGCAACTATTGGAGGGTTTGTGATTAGGAGGAGACTATGGTCAGGCCTGGGAACAAGATTGCTCTGACTGCTCTTGAGAAATGCTTGCTGTAATAATTCAGATTCAAGAGTGGAGGGCCTTGGATTTGAAAGAAAAGCTACTGCTCACATTTGGACAGCATGGAGTGAAACTAGAGGTTGTGTACAGAGAAAGTCAATGCCTAGGTTGGAAGACATTTTATTTCACAAATTCTAATTCATAACATTTATGTATTGTGAAATACTTTCATCTGTGACAACACAAATTAGTGGCCATGGTGTCAACACTTGCTATAAAATACATTTGTGTTAGCATTATTTAAGGCTGCTGCAAAATCACACTAAAAATTGAGCTCAATATCCAAGAAACAACAGAAAGATCCATGAGAATCTGGGAGTTTGTGATTGACTGCTTTTTGAAAACTAGAGTTTCCTCTTCTTGCTAGAAGGATATTATACATCCCAAAACTATTATGATGGCCTCAGATTGTTCTTAAGAGTGGTCAGCAGGGGCTGGGAAGGTGGCTCAGTGGTAGAGCGCTTGCCTTGCATGCCTGAGGCCCTGGGTTCAATTCCCCAGCACCACATAAGCAAAAAGAAAAAAAGCCGGAAGTGGCTCTGTGGCTCAAGTGGTAGAGCGCTAGCCTTGAGCTGAAGAGCTGAGGGACAGCGCCCAGGCCCAGAGTTCAGGCCCCACGACCGGACCCCCCCCCCAAAAAAAAGAGTGGTCAGCAAATGGAAGATGTATGAAAGGTGGAAGCAAGAGGAAAACCCACTTCTTCACTCCTGACATTCCTGGAAGGGTCAGTTTCATAACATTGAACATTCCTTCTCTACCTTATCAAACATCTGGCAATACTCTTAGACAAAAAAGATGCATTTGTGAAAGTTGGTAGAAAGTGTGCTATTTGTGAATAATACCATCACAATCAGGGTGCTTTCTACATACAATGTGTGTGTGTGTGTGTATGTGCATGTGTGCATGAGTCATAGAAGTACACTAAAAAGCTATAAGGAACTAGGAAAAAGTTGATACCCAAATTCAGCAGAGGAACATGTGAAGTCTCCTGGAGAAGTTGTTAAGCCAGCACAGGATGATCCCACAAGGAACGACTGTGAAGAAGGAAGCTAGTTATTAGATGTCCTTCGTGGGGCCAGTACTTATAATTAAAGAGTAATAGGAAAAAAGGTAGTTGGTCATCAATGCCTGTTCCTCAAGGTAAAACTCAAGGAAATGGGATCCATCCATTTCCATTCATGATTTCTAGTAAGTACTATGACACAGTAAAGACCTAACAGCACACAGAAACTCAAAATTAAGACTTTTCCATTACAGCCAAGAAGTCTAAATCTCTGAGGAGGTAAGTATTTGATATTAGGCCACAGTGTCCTTCTAAGAAACAATTTGACAAACATGCATGCAGAACTATTGTTTGCCAAACACTATTCTAAGTAGAAAGTTGAAGATATCTAAGCATCAGTTAGTAAAACAGAGTCAAGGCAGAGGCTTGCAACCTTTGTATAAGCCAAACCAACATTTATTGTAAATTTGAGAAAAGAACACTTTTATGAAACAAGAAATATTAAATTATTTTCAATGCTTTCAGGTAAAATTTTCCCTGGCTTTTGTTCCCCCTGAAAAAAGACATGGTTTTACTATGTATCCAAGGATAGCCTGGACTCACAATCCTCCTGCCCCAGCCTCCTGGTTGCCGGGATTGTAAGTATGTACCACCAGTCCAGCTAATAACTTTTTAGATAACACAGAATCAAAGAATTTAGATATTAAAGATTTAGATTACTATTTCACTTAGTACCAAGAAATCTCCAACAGTATTTCATGAAAATCAGGTTAACCTAAAAAGTAGGTATCTTACTAAATTAATTTTTCAGAATATTCTTTGCTTTTTCAAAATACTGAACAAAAATATTAGTATCAATTATTAGAATATTTTAGTTCATAAGGTAAAGAGAAGGAAAATGTGTATTAACAGTGAAACATTTATAAGCTTGATAAGCAAGAATCCTGATCAGTCTAAGTTCAAGTCCTGCCTTTGCCACTTACTGAGTAACCTTAGATAAATTACTAAACTTTGAACTTCAGTTTCCTTCTTCCTTTGCAAGATAAAAATGAAATTCCTATATTTCAAAATATCCATATATAGATAGATATACAGTCTTACAGCAATCTGGGTAAATTAAACATTCAGTCAATTGTAGTTTCCTCTGTACAGGATGAGCAGAGAAAACTCTACCTAAATGGCTATACAGACATTTAAGAACTAACTCAAATATTTTTGTAACATTTTATATATGGTATAAATCTACCTAAATTGCAATCTAATGGAATCCATTCTCTTCTGTCACAAAAATCCTAATTTGTGAAGCTTCTATCTTTGCTATAATTGCTGCTTGTCCAAGGCAACTCTAGATACAACCGTACTAGTATATATTACTGCATAGTAAATTGTGATCATTTCTAATGTGTATCAGAAGCTAGGTGTAGGAAATTATTTGAATATATATAAGTAATATGAACTCAGTTGTATGACTTCCAAAGAAAGGGAAGATCAAAGATTATTGTGCCATGAGTAGAACAAAGCAAGTACTTATTAGAAGACAAAGGCTTTGATTGATTTCTCTTAACTGATGGAATCAATGTGTTGTGCATGTCTGGAAGAAAAAAAATGATCTGAGCTTCTCAGATTCCTTCCTTATTTTTAAGACCATATAATTCATAAAACATTCCTCTTCATTATTTCTAAGGTAACAAGGGTCCCTATACTTTATTGCTCAGATAAAATCCTTCTTTCTCCTCAGACTTTGATTCCCACTTTCAAAGCTGTTAAACTCTTTTCCAGAAGCTTTAGGCATGTAAAAATGTTTTTAATTTGGAACTAGCTGACCTACTAATTTTAGAAATCTTATACTGATAAGAACAGATACTACACTTGATCTTAGCCAAAATGCAGAGAAGCAATATATGTACTATGTGATTTTTTTGTTTCTTTTGTATGTTCTTTCCCCACAGTATAACCTGTTTTCACTGTATTTGAGGTCAGTGCCCTGCATCTTGAATATACATTTGTCTAATTTGGGAAGGGAAGGGAAATAACAAAATGCTGAAATAAGGATATAGGTTTGCCCATTGTAACAATGAGATGTACAAGACACTATGTTAAAAACGAACTTTACAACTTAGGGGGAGGGGAAGAGGGAGTTCGGGAGGTGGGAAGGAAAGGGATGGTAGGGGAAAAACAAAGGAGGGGTAACAATGCTCAATAGGAAATGTACTCACTACCTTATGTAACTCATATAACCTCATGTAACTGTAACCCCTCTCTACACAATTTTTACAATAAAAATAAATAAATAAGAAACCTTCCTGTTTTCAATTATTTATTTAAAATAGTAGATTTAGATAGCTAATTAGAAATAAGTTGATAAATAGAAATTTTCATAATTAATTTAGAACACAGGAGAAAAAGTTAAGAAAAATGTATGTCCTACAATTGAAATAATAATGTTAAAACACTTTTATTTTTCACTTCTTTACACATTATTTTCACTTGATTACACATATATGTATATACAAGCCTATATTCTCACCCATAAGATCAGACTGTATACACATGTAACCTAATCTACTTTTAATAATCTGACCATTTTCTCACATTATTTAACACATTTTTATTTAACCACCCTCTCCCATCCATTCCTGCACATTCTGACCCCTACTTTTTCACTATAATAACTCTATAAACCTCATTTTACAAACAACAGGATTTGACCTACAAGACAAACATATACTCAAAAATATATATTCAGAGAAAAACAATTAGAGATGACAGAGGAAGGAGTGAGACCAGGCATCCATGCTTGCAACCTACTTGTGTATGAGGAGGAAACTCATTACCATTTGACAGCTGCTCTGTGCATGTAAAATGTTAAGTCAAAGGATTCCAATCTCTTTCTAATGGCAAATGTCTACATACTTTCGCTGATACCAAATGGGCAGTAATAGACTCAAGTCCATGTGACAGGAGCTACAATAAGCAAAAATGAGGTATTCTCTCACAGAATATCTCAGTCAGATAGTTTTGGTTTAAAAACGATAGATGAAGCCAAGTACCAGTATCCCTAAGCTACTCAGAGGACTGAAATCTGAGGATCACCATTAGAAGCCAGCCCAAGCAAAAAGAAAGAAGAAAGTAAGAGAGAAAGAAAAGAGAGAGAGAAAAGAAAGGAAGGAAGAAAGAAGAATGAAGAAAGGGAGGAAAGAGAAAGAAAAGAAGGAAAAAAGAGAAAGAAAAGAAGGAAAAAAAGAGAAAGGAAGGAAGGAAGGAAAGAAGGAAGGAAGGACGGAAGGAAGGAAGGAAGGAACAACACTATTGAAAATGAACTTTACAACTTTGGGTGGGGAGGGGCCGGAGGGGGGCGGAGAACGGCGTGGAGAGAGGAGTTAGGGAGGTGGAGAGGGAAGGGATGGTAGGGGAAAAACAAAGGAGGGGGTAACAATGCTGGATAGGAAATGTACTCATTACCTTACTCATGTAACTGTAACCCCTCTGGACAGTATCTTTACAACAAAAATATATATTAAAAAAGAAAGGAAAGCTGGGCGCCCGTGGCTCACGACTGTAATCCTAGCTACTCAGGAGGCTGAGATCTGAGGATAACGGTTCAAAGCCAGCCGGGACAAGAAAGTCCCTGAAACTCTAATCTCCAATAAACCACCAGAAAACTAGAAGTGGCACTGTGGCTCAAGTGGTAGAGTGCTAGCCTTGAGCTGAAGAGCTGAGGGACAGCGCCCAGGCCCAGAGTTCAAGGCCCACGACCGACAAAAAGAAAAGAATGAAAGAGAAAGAAAGGAAGGGGGGTGGGAGAGCGCTTGCCTTGCATGCATGAGGCCCTGGGTTCGATTCCTCAACACCACATAAGCAAAAAGAAAAAAAGCCGGAAGTGGCACTGTGGCTCAAGTGGTAGAGCGGTAGAGCGCTAGCCTTGAGCTGAAGAACTCTGGGCCCAGGCCCAGAGTTCAGGCCCCATGACCGGACCCAAAAAAAAAAAAAAAAAAGGAAGGAAGGAAGATCCGTGAGACTCTTACCTCCAATTAACCACGAAAACTCCAGAAGAGGAAGTATAGCTTAAGCAGTAGAGTACCTTCCTTGAGCACAAGTGAGAACACAAGGCCCTAAGTTCAAGCCTGCATCCAAAATGTAAAGATAGGTAAGTAGATAGAAGATAAGTAGATACATAGATAATTAGACAGAATCTGAATACAAGAGAAATCAATGTGTTACAATTTTAGAATGCAGTAAAATAGCTGTTCAAAAATTGTGCCATTATGTCTTTGATTTCTAGTATTCAAAAAACAAGAGATAAAAATGGGCAGGCATTGGTGAATAAAATTAATTTTACGATATCATTGCATCATAATCAAGAACTTCCTAGGAGGGGAAGACCTGAGGACAATCAAAGAAACTAAGAAGAGGGGCAGTAGATATATTTATATGAAATCCAATATGACACCTATAGTTCTTTACAATACTCTGAACTTATTTCCAAATTCATCGTCAAAAGTGGACAAATTTTAAGCTGTCCTCACCTCTGAAAATGATCATTGATGAAGTTATCAAAGATCTAAAAACAGTCAAAACACTGAATACATTTTTATACTAATTTTATCACTGATGTATGGCACTACATGCTTTGCACCTGGCAGCAGAGCTTCTGCTCATGAAGATAATTTGAAGGATTTTTTTAAGCAGAAGAAAGACTGTGGAAATACAATTGATTTTTTATCATCAATCCAAATATCAGAGTAATGCTAAGTCATCTCTTTTATATTTAACTTTTTCCTATTAAAAAAAACACTAGAATTATTCCTACTCTGTTGACTCATGGTCCTCTTGGAAAATTAGATCTATATATTCTCTTCCAAGAGCAATGCGCATGCACATACACAAAATTTTACTGAAAATATCCAGAGAACTCCTTGAATCTATACCAGAAAAAGGAATTTACAGAGTAATAGTAAACTAGAAAATGGAGTTACAAATGAAGGAGCCACACTTGGCCTAGATGTTCCTTTTTTCTTAGCTGTTCTTTGCAGTAAACATTCTATATATTAAAAAGTTCTGTAACTTCTCTATAAGGCTGTACTGTTGTTGAGAGTCAAAATCAACACTTGATCTCCTGGCTTTAAGTCAAATTCACTGAGGACTTACTAAGTAAGGTTATATTTGCATCTATGTATTTAAGATCGACCCAAACTATTAAATACATGTACTATGAACTCCCTGAGAATAGAGCCCATGCCTTCATTCATTACATATCTCCAGTGCCTGCCACGCAGGAGATATTCATTAAGGGACAAATGAATGACTAAATAACCCTGCACAGTAGCAGAAGCTATATACAGCTGTGTGTTGCTGTAACATAAAGGTCCTTGTCATTAAACATTCTTTAGATGACCATGGACACAAATATTAAAAACACACAAAGGTAAACTCCTGTTGTATTGAAAGTGTTTAATCCTCTTGAAAACTAATCTATTCATAAAACACAAATTTCCCCCAATGTCATCAGATATTAATATCTTTGTTTAGTGAACAACTAGAATGTATGAAAACTAAACTTGTGTTGAAAATAAATGTATAAATTAGGACTATTTCCAAAGATACTTAACTTTCCAAATTTTATTATTTTTTTCATTTTTGTTTTTGCAAGAATTGCATTGAAGATGAAAACGAAAGCTCCATTCCAATGTAGTAAAGGTAATTGCTGCATTTACTGCTTGTGTCATGTTGATGTATGACCATGTATCAAAGGTCATCCTGCTGCACTCATACATTATCAAATTTGAAAGCACAATATTTGATTCTGACCAACCTTTAAACTGCCCACAATGTGTGTGAAAAATAGATGGGGTTTTACCTTGTGTGTGTTTTTATATATATATATAAAAAATGAACCCATGTTTCGGAAGCAGAAGGGTCAAGAAGCCAGTAGCAAGGTTAAATGTCAGCACTATGAATCTCATACTGTCTTAGCTTATCAATGAGGTCTTGTGCAATGATTAGAAGCAAAAATTGCTGTACTAATGAAGACAAACATACAAAAAATTAAATAGTGCAGGCTGTCTGACAGAGGGCAGTATACCTTGAGTACAATAATGCAAAACTAAGACTATAAATCACTCTCTAAAGACAATAAAACCTATAACACATAAACTGAATTGTTTAATGACTATGAAAGGCACTGTTAGAAACAGAGGTGTCAACTAGCGTATCTCTTGCTCCACAGCTAGAATGCAGAAGCTTGAAGTTCAGTGTCTTTATCTAAAAGAAAGTCATCTACTTCCACTCCCCTTCCAATTAATTCCATATACTCAGCACTACTGTGCTGACACACAATTTAGAACTTGTGTACCATCCTGACCTAAAAGGAGTGCTGGACAGTCATGCTGGAATCAAACTATTGCTTACAATTCTTTGCTGGCTTGAGGGCATTGGGGATAAATTGGTCTTATCAGGATCCACTAAAACCTTAACAATTGCTGCTTTCCTCTTTGGTAGTTATAGAGTGGGTGGATGAGAGGACAGCAGAAAAAAGAAAATCCTCATTTTTTTCAATAGGATTACGGTTCTGAATTCAAATTTAAGGTAAATTCATTAAGTTGAATTACAAGAAACTGCCTTATCAAAAAGAATGTCATACATGCAAAAAAGAATCCAGGTGTCCAAAACATGTCTTAAGCATCTCACTTTTATTTCATTCTTGTACTATTTTATATTTTCAGCTATATGGAAACATCATTGAGAATACAAATGCATTCCAAATATGTTTGATTCTTTATTTATGCTAGAAAAATCAAAGATTTTTACAAAGTAAACCACTATAAGTTTTTTTTTAATGTGTCAGCTTGTAGTAGATGGGCAAAACCTTTAGAATTCTTGCTCTAGACAGTAAGAAAATTCATTTTAGGGGAAAAACATGAATAATAATTCATACAATATCACATTAGCATTTTGTAATTATACTTGCTATGAACAGGATATATTCCTTTCTTTTTTGAGGTAAGTGTCCAATGTTAAACTTGAATATTTAGGCTTATATATTGCAAAAAAAAGACATATTCTTAAATTACATTGTTTGCTTGTAGCTATCCAAGTCCCACCAGATGCAGATAATAAAAAAAAAAGGAGCAATTTAAACCAGAAGGATACCAAAGCTGAGTTTGGTTATCACATCAAATGGGGTTATAAATTAGATAATGAGGGGAAAACAATATAAAAAGAAGTATTTTTAAATACCCCCTATATCATGGGAGAAATATAGGAGCAAGGACAGGGAGTATTGATATCTTAAAGAGAGTTTGTTAAATACACATTATTTCCTGTGCAGACTCTACCCAAATGCTAAACTGTGTGAGCAGGATTAAGCTCCTACAACTGTTAGGTCATCTCCAGCTTAAATCATGTTATTGAGCATCTCCTGTTAGGCACAAGAGCATTAAAAACAAAATACACATGCTCCCTTCCATTATGCTCCACTCTATTATAACCACAATTCTATATTCTTGAGTTCTGAGCTAGTCATCCTTTCTAGTCTGTTATTTGTACGAGTTTCAAGTAGAAGTAGCACATGAAGCAGTTTGCTGACTAAAGCTAAGCCCACCATTTATTCATGCACACGTAGCATATCCCATAACAGGTTTTGGTTTGGTTTGAGTTGGTCTTCTTTTGTTTGAGATGAAAAGGAAGAAAATGATTAAGAAATATGTCCTTTGTAGAGTGTTTACAGAGAAATCTGGGAGATAGACACAACAAAACACAAAAGACCAAGAGACTACATTACATACGTGTATAAAACACACAAGTTTATAAACAACACAAAATTTCTTAGGAAAACTAAGGAAGATATTACCTCGGATTACAGATGGAGCCAGGTCAAAATGAGAATTTAAACTGAGAAGTATCATAGAAAGTAGTGCCTATCATCTCAAAAAGTATGAAATGCTTGTCTGTGGACAGAGTGTAAGGGAGAATGGGGGAAATAGCCTGTAAAAGTAATTAAAATTCCAAAAGGCATCTGTGTAAACTGTCTATGGAATTTGTTATACTCAAATGAGTATTTTTAAAGATTTGTATTTTAGATAGCTCCAACATCAATGTGGACAGCTGATCCTCAATGAGAAACTGGTAGAATTTAAATAAATTGTTGACAACAAGTTCCCTGGGCCTTCCTTTCCCTACTCAGTAACTCAAAACTTTTAGGCTTACAAAATTCTCCATAGCACAAAATTTTCATATATATTAATGTTTGTATGTACTGAATGTGTGCATGGCAAACCGGTATTGTTTCTTTCTATATATGAGGCACCAGGAATATGACAATGAACAAAATCAAGACATGATCCTGACTTCAAGAAATTCATAGTGCTGTGGGAAGATAATATTATGAAGGAATTTCAAGTGGAGGGTGTGTGAATGGAAAGTCTGAGAAGTCTAAGCTTAAGAAAACTATCCTTAAAAAAGTAACATTTACAATATCACAGAAGTATGAGAAACCAAAAGGAACAAAAGTAAATTTCTTTCCATTACCAAAGGATAGTTTTCCATAGATAGTGAAAAGCACAGAACATGGAGGCTAGATTCAGATTCCATTCAGATTTCATTTATACCATCCATTAATCAGTCCTGGGAAATAAATTTAACCTCTGCTTGATAAGAATCTCTCCTCCTCAGTCACTGGGAGAATTGTAGACTATATAATAATACACAGTGTATGAGCAAGAGTAAGTATTCAAAATATGTTCATTGAATTCTCCACTTTTTTCACCCTCCAAAATTAGAGTACAATAAAAATATTTATTCATAAAAACAAATGATTTCTTCCAGATTTCCTAAGTCAAGTGCCAGAGATCTGGTAAAAAGGCTTTGGCAGCTAGAATTTTGGCCTATTCTCACAGAATCCTGGACTAAAGATTTAAAAATCTAACTTATAAGAGATTTTTTAGAACACTTCTTGATCTTCCCAGAGTACTTCCAAATTCTATTTTGATGCCAAAGAAAAGAGGGAACATATAAATATTTTAAATGCATAAAGCAGATAATTTGTTTTAAGAAATATGAAATAATACATAATAATGAAGTAATAATAATATCTTGATATTTTCTTCTCTGAAGGCCTACCAGCAGTATAGATTTAACCCCATATAATAGGCACTCTGGAGAAAGAATAGAAAATTAAATGAAATAAAAGCTTCATGCTAAGGTAAAATGATCAAGAGCAATTGAAAGACATTTATCCAATAAATTCAATTTTTTTAAATATATATAAGTACTGTAAAAGTTTAAATTGTAAATTAATTTCTGAAGAGAAAAAATAGTTTATAAAGTTTTAATTCTGTATTCATTTGCATTTTTGTTTCCTAACACATAAATTTATATTTTTGTCTAAATTCAGAGCTAGAATTTTATTGACCAATAGTATTAACATCTTTAGAAATTTAATAAACTTCAGACAAGTCAAATTAAAAAATTGTTAAGATTTAGCAAATCATCTACTTACAGCCATCTCTCCCATGGCTCACCTTTACTTAGTACCTGAGTTATTTTTAATGGCTCATTAGGCATTTACAACAATATTTAAATCTTTGTTATAATTTTTACAATAAATAGAAGTTGTGACAGATTGTAACTCACTTCATTATTTTCTCCCAATTTTCTAGCAGTTCCATTCTCCATGATCATTTCAAACTACCAATCCTCCCCATTCTTTGACCATTCCACTGATTTGCGCACAATTCCAACAGATAAAAAAAATTAGGATATCTAGAAATAGAAGTAATCATGGTAAATATTAATCTTTGTAACTCCAACATTGAGAAGCAGTAGAAAATAGTTTAAATGATCCAGCATTGAGATCCGAGTTCTGGTTTAGTTCAGATATCCACTATGACTTAAAATGACAAAGACACTGAACATATCTGAAACCCAATAGACAATAGTCAATGGAAGTGTACAGTCAGAATCACCCTCCCTTCCCTCCTGATTCATTCCCCATAACAATATTCCCCCAACTACATACAATGGCTTCATGATAAAAAATACTAATGTCAAGGAAAGGTCCAGGTATGGTGTTATAAGCCTGTAGTTCCAGCTACATGGGAGGCAGACATAGGATTGAGATATGAGCCTTGTCAGAGCAAAAGAAAAAGTTAGTGAGACCTTATCAAAAAATGAACTAGATGTGATGGCACTCCTCTGAAACCCTAAGTACAGAAGCAGCAGAGGCAAGAGGATCTAGGTCTAGGACTGACCCCAGGAGGAAAAAGTGAGGCCTTTAAAAAAGAAAGAAAGAGCACAAAATGGGTATGGTCATGGCTGAGGTACTAGTGTGCTAGCCATCCAAGGCGGCAAGGCCGGTTCAAACAGAGTACCATATAAAGAACAAAGGGCCTATCTTAACAAGTACCAAAATTCCCAAACTTGGGTTTAACTGGAACTATTTCAGCAGCTACTTATTCAATGCCCTTGCTATCTACATGAACAGGCTGCCCTTAGGCAAAAGAAGGGCTTGAAAAAGTTTAGGGGAAAACTTGCACATGCAGCACAATCTTAGTATAGCTACATTGATAACGTGTATAGTGACACAAGTGTATAAAAAGATGCCAACAAGAAGTAAAAGCAAATTTATCTAGGGCTTTACAGGCCAATATTCGTAAGTTTGAATCTTATTCCAAGAACAGTAAGGAATCATTAAAGGGATAAGCAATGATATGCTACTGCAATACACAGAAAAAACAGTACATGGGCAAAGTGGAGACAGGGAAACTTGTTAAAAGGAATCTTTAAGTAACCTGAGGTGATCAAGGCATGAATTAGAAGGTAGCATAGTAATAATTAAGAGTAAAGCCTCTAGAGAATGGGGATGTAGTTCAGTGGTAGAGGATATGCTCCGCATAGATGAGGCTCTGGGCTCTATCTACAGAGTATTCTCTCTATAATGAAGGACTCTCCTATAATCCTGAAATAAAAAATTTCACAGAACTGTTGTCAAAGAACAAATGAAATTATATATATGCATATACATATACATACATACATATATATATATATATATAAACTTTTAGGATGTTGTCTGGCAGAATAAGCAGATGTTTTTATCATTACTAAAACAATGCATATGAGGCAGAGAAATGAGAATATATGTAAAATACATTAGGGAAAGTCAGGCATAGTGGCATATACCTACAGTCCCAGCATACAGGAACATAAAGCATAAAGATCTCTAGTTTAAGGCAAGCCTGGGATACAACATAAAGTTTGAGGCCAGCCTAACTAATGTCTCTCTCCTGTTTCCCTCCTTTGTCTCCTTCCCCTTCCTCCCTCTTTTCTTTGCTTTTACACACACACACACACACACACACACACACAGAGCTCCACTTCTAGCTTTTTGGTTAATTGGAGCTGTCCAGGCTAGATAGCTTTAGAGTACTATCCTCAGATCTCAGCCTCCTGTAGTGAGCCATTGGTGCCTGGGGTGCTTTTTTTAACATACAGATTGTGAGACATGGCAAGAAGTGGATGAATATATAGCTATGTAGAGAAGGAAACAAACCAAGATTGAAGATCTAACATTCAGATAGACAGTTGAGAACAGATGACAGATAACAACTAAAGAATATGCAGAGGAAGAACTGACAGGAAATAACAGGAGCTGTCCATAGAATACCAACATATAAAGGATGGGCAGAGAGAGAGGAAGAGTCTTGCAAAGGGTAGCAAGAAGGCAGAGAAGAGAACCGTAGTATATTAAGAAAGAAAAAGAAAAGCCATTTCAAAGAGGGAGTACTCAGCAATGTCAATCTGCCAAGCAGTGAATAAGAACTCAAAGTTTTCACTGGGTATAGCAAGTTATTCATTCACATATAAATGTGTCAGGCATTGTGCTCACTCCTCAAGATGTAGAAGAAAACCTTTGAAGAGAGTTAATGACAAGCAAATAAAATACTTAGGAATTGTGATAAGGATGGTAAATAAAGATAGGTGACATGATGGTTGAGCAAAGGGCACCGGCCTTTTACTGATAGGAGGATGAGGGCATCTCTCTAAGGAAAATAAAATAAGCCAAGACCTAAGGCAGAAAAGGACTGAGTATGGCCAAAGAATTAAAAGGAGGTTTGTATGGCTATACTACAAGAATAAAGATGGGAAGGAGAGAAACTCTCAAGCCTATAGATCACACTAAGGAGCAGTTAAGAAGGATTTAGATGATGACCAGCCAGTGAATTGAAGATGGCTCTAGCCATTAGTACTGAATAGATGAGTTTTTCTCTTTTACACTAGTTTTAATCATTAGAAATGGGGCATTTTACTATTCTTCCAATCATTGTTTATTATCAAGATAAACTTTTCTATTTTATATACTATCAGGATAAACTTTTCTATATTAATAGATACTATATAATCACAAGCACATTATTTTTATATTAATTTTGCTATCCTTTTAAGCTTGATCCTTTTTTAAATTTCTTTCAAATATATCCTTATCTCTTCATTCTACCATTGTTTTTTTTCCAAGATACTTGTTTTCAAGTAATGGACATCAGAATTTAAATGTTTTATAACAGGATGCTACAGAGTACTGCTAAGACAAATATGGGTTAATAACCCATCAAAAACTGATGAAAATCGCTTTCTAGAAAGGTTATATTTGAGTTTTATTTAATCTTCATATTTATACACATACATATGACAAAGAAAAATTGGTGAAGAAAACTTTGGTTTTGTCCTGAGCAGTTGACTGAATACTGATTTGTTTTTTATCTACCAGAGGAAGATTTCGTATTTCACAGAGATATCAATAATAATGCATGCTCCCATTTACTTAGTAGCTATTATCAGGTAAGTGAACTAGGCACATTACAGAAATTTTCCTAATTATCCCAATACCTCTGAAAAACAGGTAGCAATCTTCCCATTTTACAGATGAGAAATATTCACAGAGAGGTTAGGTGAGACTGCTCAAGACTGTAAGTCCAGTTTGGGACTGTAGCCATTATACCAAGTTGCCTAAGACCACTAATAGTTCTTTAGAAATAATTGTTAAATGATAATAAATCATAATGAATTTTAAATGATAAAAAGTTATATTCAATTCTAACTGAAATATTAGCCAGAGACACCACTGTTGCATAACAATGTTAATGGTATTTTTGTTGTTTTTTTTTCAAGTTGGAGGATAGCCAGAGATCAGTGGCTCATGCTTGCAATCCTAACTACTCAGGAGACTAAAACCCAAGGATAGCAGTTTAAAGCCAGGCCAGGCAGGAAGGAACATCCATGAGACTCTCTAATTAATCACAAAAGGCCAGAAATAGAGATGTGATTAGCCTTGAGCTAAAAAAGTACAGGAGAGCATTCTGGCCCTGAGTTCAAGTCTCAGTACTGGTGTGTGTGTACACACATGCACACATGCACATGCACATGCACATGCACACACACACACACACACACACACACACACACACACACACACACACAAATGGAGAAGAGAAGTACAAGGAAGCTAAAGCAAATTATCATACTGTATTTTTTTTTTTTTTTTGTCGGTTGTGGGGCTTGAACTCTGGGCCTGGGCACTGTCCCTCAGCTCTTCTACCACTTGAGCTACAGCGCCACTTCCGGTTTTCTGGTGGTTTATTGGAGATAGGAGTCTCACGGTCTCTCCTGCCCGAGCTGGCTTTGAACCGCGATCCTCAGATCTCAGCCTCCTGAGTAGCTAGGATTACAGGCGTGAGCCACCAGCGCCCGGCTTCATACTGTATTTCTATACCAATCTATACCAAGATTTCTATTCTAGGTCCACTTTCCCCCATTTGATTAGCATACATATTTTATCCAACAAAGTATTAGCACTTAGCTGTCTGTTTTTACAAAACATTCATCTCTCAAGAACTACAAATGGCTTAAGGTGTTTCCAAATGAGAAAAATAATTAAAGCAACAAGTCAGAACAAAGGCATTATGATGTTCTCAGCAGAAGCTATAGATTTATCATATGTGAGGTCTGTTTCTACATACCCAAGTCATCAACCAATATATGATTTAAAGAAATCTAGATATTTAACAGAAAGGAATTGCTGCCAGGTCATATTTATTTTCCTTAACAAAACACACACAAGAGCACAAAATTCACTTATATGTCATCATCATTATTTTACAAGTATAAATAATACTAAGAATTCAAGTACAGTCAAGTGCAGGTATATTTCCTATATGTTAATATGTAAACATAAACTAATTATATACAACATATGCCTTTGGCCCAGCTGCAAAATAAAAGACATCAATAGAAACACTGCACTTGACTATTCAATTACATTCTTACTGAGAATTCGTACCAATGCCTATATAGTTACAATTATAACTTTAATATCAATGTAAACACCTAAACAGATATTTCCACCACACTGGCAAATATCTCGAGTTAAAATTCTACTAGGTTATAATGATGAAATATTCAAAAATCTTAATTGTGTTTCATTTCCTTAAAACAAACACAACTAGAGAATTATTCCTAACCAAAAGTATTCCTATGTCAAAATAAGGATTATTTACAAGTGATACATATAGAAAACAAAAGTGCTATCCATTTTTGTTAGGATAGACAAAATATCTAAAAGCTATCTAAATCTGTGAATCATTGTACATTCAAAAGTATCTCATTTCACTGGTATTGCTTGCTTTTAACTTCAATATCCTCTAGTTTAGTGATATACTGAAATTTCTAGGCAATCTGAATTTAAATGGTTATCAAGAATATACATGTAGGGGCAAAAAATATTTTTAAGTACCATCAAAAAAAGCAATAACTGACATCAACAAGGCTACTAATATCCAGTTGAAGGCACATGGAAACATTTACTACTTTGTCATCAAAGATTCTCCACTTAGTTCAAGATTAGTAATAGAATCAGCTCTGAAAATGGTTGATTTGGCTTCATTTGTTGAGTTTTCCTCATTCTCTGTTTCTTCTACTTTCTCCTCTTGTTCCTCTGAGCCAGATGCCTTTTCTGTCATTTGGTTTGTCGGCTCTGTAGCTGGTATTTTGTCATCTGTCTGTTCTGTGCTGTTATCAAGGACATCTTGTTCTTCTAAAGATTCTGGAAACATTCAAGATTTTAGGAAAACAGTAATGTTAAAACTGTTAAATACAGCAAAATACACAAACACACATGTGGCAGGAACGGATTAAGAAACAATACAATTTTTATTGTGATTCTAAAATCTTTTAAAATTAGTACTTTCTATAAGAATATTTATGATGTAGTATCACTGAAGAAAAAATAGCCAAAATTATATTTGAATGTTTTCAAAACTACTAGCTTCTAAAGACACATTTATCAGTTGGATACCCAACTCCCAAGTCTAACAAACAGAATTAGGTGCTATAAGACTACTGTGTAGCCAATAAACTCTTAGATTATACTGTAAGAAGAAACTGTTCCCCCTTATACCTGAGCAATCCTGTAAGCAATGTGTAAATTTTTCTTTTATGTGTACGTATGCATGTGTGTGTTTAGGTGATATCCCATCTTATTTTCATCTTGATTATTCAAGGAATGAGGAAGTCAGAATTCATCTTTTTCAAAAGTATGGCAAAATTCCCTCTACCCAAGAGCAAGGCAAATTCTCACTCTTTAAAACTCTAGGTCAGTTATAATCCTAGCTACTTAGGAAGCAGAGATCGGGAGGATCACAGCTTGAGGCCAACCCAGGCAAAAACATTTATGAAAATCTCATCTCAACCAAAAGCTGAGAGGGTTGTCATGAGCCTATAATCCTAGATGTGGTGGGAGGCAATAATAGGAGGTTCATGATTCCAGGCCAGCTGGGACAAAAAGCAAGATCCTATCTCAAAAATGTCCAGAGCAAAGTAGGGATGGAGGCATGACTGGAGTGACAGAGCACTGCCCAGCAAGCACAAAGCCCCAAGTTTAAACCCCAAGTTCACCAGAAAAATGTTCATATTTTTAAAGATTATTAAAATTTGTAGTTTTCTTGTAAAAAAAAAACCCACAAAACTCTAGGTCAGAATTTATCTCTAGTGTGCTAGAAAGAAAAGGGTCTTTTTCCTGTCTTCATAGCAAAAGTTAAAAGTATAGATCTCGGTCTCTACCTGAAAACTATTTCCTTAAACGCTCTTTTAAGTTTTATTAAATTTAAATACCTTAATAACAATTTTATTAAATAAACTGTACTTAATATTTCAAATTTTAAAGAATGACATAAAGGAGGGACTAATAGGAGCAAAGAAGCTTTGAGCCTTCCAATTTCCAAGTGAAAGATAAAATCTAGCCTTGAGGTAATAATCTTACTAGAAAAAAATAGTTAAATCATGTCAGCTAGGCAAAAAAACAGATTTTCTTTTCTTTTTTTTTTTTTGGGGGGGGGTACGGTCGTGGGGCCTGAACTCTGGGCCTGGGCGCTGTCCCTTAGCTCTTCAGCTCAAGGCTAGCATGCTACCACTAGAGCCATAGCACCACTTCCGGCTTTTTTTTTTCCTGCTTATGTGGTGCTGAGGAATGGAACCCAGGGCCTCATGCATGCAAGGCAAGCACTCTACCACTGAGCCACCAGATTTTACTACTGTCATAGAAGATCCCTTATGATAAATTACAAGTATTATTGATTCAAAAAATTTGGAAAGACAACCTACTTAGGGTAAAGTTCTAGTTAAATTCCTTGCCTAGTATGAGCCCAAGTTTTGCAAAATAAATATAGTTTTGCAAACATATTATCTGTTATAGGTATATATTCGCCTGAAATTTTAAGACATTCATGGTTTTACCATACCAATTATAATAAACATATTTATTTCTCCCACATTCTTTGCCAGGCCTTTGAAAATACTCAATTTTTATTTCCTTAAATAGATGTTAGCCCTGGGTTTACAGTGAACTACAAATTACAATTGATAACACCTTTGTGTAGGAAAATTTCATATTATAATAAATATTAGTGGGTAACATTCATAAATCATATTTGTGACAAATGTCATAAAATCCTACTTGTATCTCAATAATGAACTTAAAATAGCATTGTGTATCACTTGGGCTCTTAACAAAAATCCAAAAAGCAGGTCATGAGTTTTGTTCTTCAAATGTTCCATGGTAGAAAGGAAAAAGCAGATAAAGGCAAATGAAACAAGTCATTCCTGCTGCAAAATCAAACAAGTTCTGCAAAAAATGTTAGGAGCTGCCAACCATTTGTAATTCTACCCTCACAGAATTTATCCATGGTAGAATTTTAGGAGTCGCAGTTTTCCATAACTCTTTAGCCATAAAGCAATACTTACTTGGCAGGAACTTTATAATTTGTTTACCCAAGTCTTCTGAAACAAGTCAATAAAGCCACACAACATGAAAAAAAAAAAGTTCAGAATCTAAGACACAACCCACAAATGTCCATGTTTAAGAGAACACAGACCCACATAGTTTATCATACTTTATCTGACAGATTGTCTCAAAACTATACTGACACAAAAGGGGTATCAAAATTCAAGGTTTATTATATTGAAGTTTTTGTTGTTGTTGCTGGTTTGGATTTGGGGGAAGGGGTTGGTTTTTTGTGCCAGTCTTGGAACTTGAACTGAGGGCCTGAGTGCACTCCCTGAGCTTCTTTGCTCAAGTCTCGTGCTCTAACACTTGAGCCATAGCTAAACTTCTGGCTTTTTGGTGGTTAATTGGAGTTAAAAGTTTCATGGGCTTTTGTGCCCAGGCTGGCTTCAAGTTGTAATCCTCAAATTTCAGCCTCCTGACTAGCTAGGGTTACAGGTGTAAGCCACCAGTTCCTCACTATTAAAGTTTTGTGTCATTACTAGATTCAGAATTACTTTACTAGTCAAAGCCAATTTTAAAATTCTGAGTTCATAAAAAAGCTATTAATATAGGAACTGTAATTCTGAAAGGTTTAAATATCTGTAATAAAGTCAAAGAAATATCATATGCTACCATAATTAGAAAATATGTTACACAAAGTTCCTAATCAATATTGTAATTTTAGATACTAAATAGAAAACTAAAAAAACTGGTGAAATGATAGCAAGGGCTGAAAAATAATCAGAATCTCTTACTAACTACTTTTCTTCCTTTGGGTTGATTTGCAGAAAACAAATCTTAATAGCAGTTACACTACAAAAAAATAATGTGACTTTTATAATGCAGACATTAGATAGTCTAAATGAGCCAGTATTTGATGTTTAGAAGCTAATTTCATTTTGTAAGAAATTACACAAACAAAATATAAATGACAGGTACAAATAAAAATATCCTATAACAAAATCTCAGGGCTTTTTAATAAGACTAATGTACTATTTTTAAAGTACTTCCATGAGAAAATCATATGCCTATTCTGTGTAGTTGTGGAGATGAGAAGGGAGCATAGGGGAAAAACAAAGGAGGAGGCAACAATGCTTGATAAGAAATGTACTCATTACCTTGCTCATGTAATTGTAACCCCTCTGTACAGTATTTTCACAATAAAAAACTTATTTAAATTTTTTTTCTGTGTAACTGTAGGTTAAAACAGCTTGGTGATATAAAATACATTTTAGAAGATAGAAATACTTAGCCACATAATATTAAAAAAAAGAAACCAAGCCGGGGCACGTGGCTCATGTCTGTAACCCTAGCTACTCAGGAGGCTGAGATCTGAGGATTGCAGTTGTAAGCCAGGATGGGAAGAAAAATCCATGAGATTCTTATATCCAATAAACCACCCAGAAAAAGGCGGAAGTGGCACTGTGGCTCAAGTGTAGAGCCCTAGCCTTAACCACAAAGAGGCTCAGGGACAGCACCCAGGACTGGCAAAAAAAAAAAAAAAATCAGCCTTTTTGTTCACAATAAGCAAACCTATTATGCTCTGTATGGTCCAATTTATGAGCCAAAACTGTTACCTGGAAAACCTATGTTAACCAGGTGTAAAAAAAATTATATTAACTGTAGCATCTACAATCCCAATACAATTTTACCACACAATCTGACAAAAATGGTCCATCATTTTTTTAATTTCCAACTTTTACTTCTCTCACACTCCATCCCAATGAAAGACAAGTTTTTCCCTCACTAAATAATGAACTGGTATACAGTTAGTAGAGCAAAGCCTCAACTCAGATAGACAACTCTAACTCATAAAACTGAGAAAGCAATATAATGAATACCACTGCTCCACACATAAACCGCACATAGAAAACATACAAGAACTTTACCTTACTTGTAAGTTTTTATACTAGCTCTTGAAAGAATAATTTTGTAAGAAAATTAAAGAATAATCTAGAAACAATTTCATTTACCCAGTATATGTGTTCACTATTTGTATACCCAAAGAACATCATATTAAATTGACAATTTGTCTTTGAACTCATAGATTTTTTTAAAAAGCAATTTTAAAAGACTTTCCTGCCTTACAAACAATAGTCAATTTACTGTTAAGGAACAAAGGAACAAACCAGATAACCAAATGAATAAAGTTAAATTATAGCCACTTATGAGGAAATATCTAGAATTCAACAAGAGTATCACTGAATTAATTACTACTGGCAAATAAAGTATGAATTTTACTATTAAGCAGTGGTCAAGATGAAAGTGGTTTAGAAAGCTGAAGGTGGTTTAGAAGGCTGAAGATGGTTTAGAAAATAGTTTCTGATGGTCAAAAGATATCTATATCTGCCGGGTGCTTGTGGCTCATACCAGTAATCCTGGCTACTCAGGAGGCTGGGATCTGAGGATCGCAGGTCAAAGCTAGCCAACAAACCACCAGAAAACTCAAGTGGTAGAGCACTCGCCTTGAGCTGAAGAGCTCAGAGACAGTACCCAGGCCCAGAGTTCAAGCTCTATGACCAAAAAGAAAAAAAAAAAAAGAAAGAAAAAATCTATAGCTAAAGTAAGCATGAAACAACATGCCACAGATCATCTTGAAAAGCTGAAGATTAAGTGCCTATGCATTTTGGATAATATAATTTTCATGATCAATAGCAAATCTACTAAAAGACAAATTTTCTCCCATTCAACTTAACCTAAATATAACAGTATTTTGCATAGAAGGGTAGATGGAAATCATATCACCAAAATAAGTTTTATCTTATGTAAGCTTTACTATTTTTACTAGTATTAGATGCCATGAGTTTTATTATTGAGTTATTCATTCACTAAGAGCTATTATCTATTAAAATATATTACATGAGTCCTAAACAAAATTAGAGTAATGAAGACATAATATTAACATTTTTTTAAACATGGTAGTCAAAAAACCAACCACAGTCCTAGAGTAAAATAACAATGTAGATACCTAGAAGTAATAATTAGGTTACTAAATTTAATTAAAAATGGTATATCTCAGGTATTTTTAAAAGCTGTTTTTCTCCTTTTGAAACAGTCTCATTATGTAGAGCTCAAGCTGGTCTTGAACTCAGAAGCCTTCTGATGCAGTCATCCAAGTGCTAGGATTACAGGTGTGCACTAATATGAATGTTCATTTTTATTTTATTTTTTGAGGCAAACTCGGGGCTAGTGGGAAATGTTCCTCAACATTTTTGCTCAAAGGCTACCACTATTACCATCTCTGGCTTTTTCAGTGGTTAATTGGAAATCAGAATCTCACAGATTTTCTTGCCCAGGCTGGCTTTGAAACTTGATCCTCAGATCTTAGCCTCTGGAGTAGCAGAATTACAGGCATGAACTACCAGTGCCCAGCTTAGGACTTTTCTGAGGGTAAAATGGAGTTTATTGTCACTTGTTAGAGATTCAAGTATTACTATTATTACTATTATTTATTGCTATTATTTAGTCAAGTACTATTATTTAACAATAAAGTGGGGATCTCAAAGCAATTCACTTTTTAGTACTCCATATCCATTGTGATTTCAGATATAAGGCAATCTGTTCCGTATCCCTTATTTCTGTTTTTTTCCCTTAATTATTCGTCACCAAAGCATATAGACAGATACACAGTGGAGGAAGGAGAATGCTGAGAATTTAAATTTTAATGAGAAATTTCTTCAAGGTCTCTGATGAAATCTGTATAAGATTCCATGTTACTCCAAAGAGTAAAGCCTGATTTCTCAACCTAAATGTAAAATCTTCTAATATCAGAATCCAGACAAACTTGAATTTAAAAATTCTTGTGTCATAGACTAGAAAAAAAGAAGCTACTGACATTGGCTGAAAGAAAACTTCAGGTGAAAGTTAACTTTTGAGTACATCTGTAAATTCAATACCCTAATCTATACAATTCTTGCTGATACCAATAAGCTATTTCAATGTTAAAAAAATACAAAAATTGAAGCAAGAATGTTTTTGTTCATTCCTCAATTTTCTGCATCATTGAAGAATTTAGAAACCAGAAACCTACATTCCCAGTGGCATTGCCTATTAGCTGAGCAGATGATTAAGATGATATGGTCCTATTTAATAGTTCAATTTAATTGTAAGGGTACACTACTGGCATCCAAATCATATCCAGCTTCATCAGTTCATCAGTAATACTTCCCCATTGTTCATTGAAGGAATCCAGATTTGAATTGAAAACTGTATTATAGTGTGGTAATAGGAATCTTGGAGAAAAGTTTCAGTCTTCTGGAGAGCCAAAGGACAGAAAGATGTTCATGGCCAATTTGATGAATCCAAAAAGAATTATGAAAAAGTTACTATTCTAGAAACAGCCTTAACCAAACAGAATTGTTGCTTCCGCTTTTAGTAGTATGGAGTCTGCAGACCCTGCCTCAAGGTTTGCCTTTGCCTATTAACATTACCTTACTGGGGTTGAGTTTGAGCCAGTTAGACTTCATTCCAGAGATTTCAGACAGAAAATGAGACATCTGGGGTATTGCTCCGCCTAGATTAGATGAGAAGGAAAGGTACAGCTGGGTGTTGTTTGCTAACTATCCATCTTGACCTTAGCAAAAGAAATAAAGCACAGGACCCATTATCAAGATTTTTATTTTGCTGGCTTTTTTCTTTTTCTTTTTCTTTTATTTTTTTAATCCCACCTATTGGCTTCCGAATATTCACTTTAGCTCTCATAAACAAGGTTACTCATGGCAAAGACTTCAATTTTTCCTCTAGGCATCTTCAGTATGATATCCTTTAATTCTCAGCTTGGAGATGCTGCAATGCCAACGCAGGTGGTTTGCATGTGAAAGCATGCAGCTCAGAACAATGACTTAAGCAAAAGAAAAAATTTGACACGGTTTGAAGTTGATGTTGCAGACTTGGAGAAGATGAATGCATTCATTCTGTGCTGGAAGTACATAGGCCTCTGTCATAGCTATATATATTCAATTTTATTTTGATGTTAGTAAGCCAAAAGCGAAGCCCAATTCAGCATACATATTTTAGGTTCATTTCAAAGTCCAAAAAAAAAAAAGTCCTGAAATCTCACACTAAATTTCTGATTTCTAAAAGTTCACTGCCTCACAGAATATACAAAAAAAAAAATTTTGTTTGCAATTGTTATATTTTTTGAGGGGTTGGTTAAGGGAGAATGCTAATACTAAAGCTTGAACTCAGGGCCTGGGCACTGTCTTTGATCTTTTGTTCTCAAGGTTAGTTAGTGATCTACCACTTAATCCACAACTCCACTTCCAGCTTTTGCTGGAAATCAAATGTATATAAATAATTTGTAGAAACTAAAAGGTGGAATGCTGACTGTTAAATTAAATATAGGGTTCTGGGGGCTCATGCCTATAATCCTAGCTACTCAGGAGGCTGAGAGCTGAGGTCCAAGGTTCAAATCCAGCCCATGAGAATCTTATCTGCAATTAACCACCAAACAAAGCTGGGACTAAGGCTATGTCTCAAGTGGTAGAGTGCTAACCTTGAGCAAAAATGCTCAGGGGTAGCACCCATGCCCTGAGTTCAAGCCCCAGAACCAACACAAAATAACTAATTAAATGAACTAAACTTCCAGTATAAATATTTTCCTACACCAAGAATACCACCAAAATATCATGGACTCTGTCATAATTTTAGCAATTATTATTTCAGTATTTTAGTATTATTTTAATATTTCTTCAAAATTTAGCAAAGAACTCCTGACTGAATTTTAATTGCAAGAAATAGTTGGCAGTTAATAGTCAGGTCTATCTCATCTTCTCATAAACGTCCTCAAGAATTCCTAAAATAGAATTGCAAGATGAATTCTAAATTACAAATTCTAGGAAATTGTTTCTGCAAATGTAGGTTGGTTTTATGTAAATGACAATGTTAAACTCATATATAGCTATTGTTTTGTTTCAATGAAACACAGTCCTTATTAATATAACCACCCAAAAACTGCAAAGATGATTTTCCAATTCCAAAAATTTTCTGATAATTTCTACCAATTCAAGTGGAAGATACATACCTATTGTATTAATATTAATCACAATTTTTCTAATTACTTCATTAATGGCTGTTTCATAGTCAAATAACGTTTCATTAAGATACACTTTTTTTAAAAAAATGACTCAAGTTTTCAGAAGAGCTCACTCCACAAACAATGTTTACCTGGCTGGTGTTAAATGCTGCTCACGACAACATAACCTGCATTTTAAAACATGAACACATCTTACCAATCACACAGGAAGGCCACCAAGAGCAATAGCTGACGTGCATACTGCAAATATTGGTAAAGTTAATCTACTGTTATCTGTAGGCATTACGCTTTTATTACTGTTAAACAGCGCACAATTTTAAGAGAAAAACAATTAACATACTCATACCTTCACTAAATCGATTCTCTGATGAAAGCATACTTTCTGACGTCAAGTCATCAACTAAACTTGATCCTTCAACTACCTGCCTCTTCTCAAAATTAAACTCTGGAAGTCTTGGAGCCTGGGGTCTAGTTTTTCTTGCAGGATTCAAGAAAAAACAGTAGGCACATCGAAAGGCTGTGGAAAATTGTTTTTAATAAAGAAAATCACAAATCAAAGAGAATTTTAAGACTAATCAGATAACTTAATAATTACAAAGTCAAAGAACCTCTCAAAGGTTATTTTGTGAAATTCATTTTATTATATTATGGTATGTGTTTTAACTAAAGTTAATTTCAAAGTATACTTTCTAGTTATTAAAATTAGGATATTAATTCTAAATAAAAGATATAACAAGTTAAATAGTGGTTAACTAATACCATATTAATAATTTAAAGTTATTACTAAACTTGCAGTTGTCAACAGAATCATTATAAAATCCAGAACCTTGCTCATGTCATATTTCCAAAGTACTATTTAACAAATAATAATTTAATAATGTGTGCATGAGACAATCATCTGTGAGCTTAAAAGACAATGCTCATTCTTAAAATCCACTAAAAATTAGACTATTTGTAGATATGTCCTAGACATCATAATTTTTTTAAGTGCTTCAGGTGATTTTGATGTGTAGTAAGTTTTAGTACAACTCACTGTGAAGATAACCCAAGTTCTTCACAACTCACAGTACTTCACAGCACATTTTAGGTAAGGGCAATATGCCTAGTCAATGTAGACAGGTTCTAAAAGAACTGGCATTACATAGAAAATGCATAGAATAAAATATTTAAGAGTAAAATATTAAACCTAACTGTTCAATAATTCTTACCAATGTATTCAAATTCTTCCTTCAAAGCCATACCATTATGAGAAAAGCACTGCTGACAAATAAGGGCATACCTACATAAAAGGAAAAATAATTAACATAACAGATACAAATGTGGACAAAGTTCATAGAAGAGGTTACTAGGACACCAAGGCTAATTTATATTTCAACATAGCTCAATATGCAATAATAGATGATACATTATTTGGAAAAATCCTTAAACAAAATCCAAGGTCAACCAAAATCAAAACTTTAACCTATTTTTTTGGGGGGGTGCAGAGAGGAGGGGTTGGTTGTGGAGGGTCTGGGCCCTGTTCCTGAGCTCTTTTGCTCAAGGCTAGCATTCTGCCACTTGGAGCCACAGCACAACTTTTGATTTTTTTTTTCTTTTGTTGGTCGTGGGGCTTGAACTCTGGGCTTGGACGCTGTCCCTCAGCTCTTCAGCTCAAGGCGAGCACTCTACCGCTTGAGCCACAGAGCCACTTCCGGTTTCCTAGTGGTTTATTGGAGATAAGAGTCCCACCGACTTTCCTGCCTGGCCTGGCTTTGAACCGTGATCCTCAGATCTCAGCCTCCTGAGTAGGTAGGATTACAGGCATAAGCCACCGGCGCCTGGCACCACTTTTGATTTTTGAGTGGTTAATTGGAGGTCTCACGGGACTTCTCTGCCTGGGCTGGCTTTGAACTACAATCCTCAGATCTCAGCATCCTGAGTAGCTAGGATGGTAAGTTAAGAACTACCAACATTGGACCTAAACTATCTTGAAATACAATTTGTACATCATATTAAAAATAAACTAAGAAAAAGCTGAATATATCGTTAAGCATATTCAATAACAGAACACTTAAATTTAGGTTTCCCAATGTACATTCCTTGTGATGATAGCTCCCAAATCTGTGGTCAAATGTTTAGAAAAAGATGTAACCCTTTTTGGAAATTCACAATGAATATTATTCAAACCTCTGAGAAATCTTGCAGTAGAAAAAAAAAAGATACTTAATTTAATTTCTATACATTGGGTTTCCTGTGCTTGTTTTCCCAATTACACATTATCATCATCTTCTATTCTCTTTATAATAAAGCTGTCAAACATCTACTCTGCTACCCAATGAACTTTTTAAAATCTATACTATGACAACTGCTCTACACTTACATACCTAACTTCCTAGAATGACAGCAAGGACATGTAAACTGTTATCACTATTAAAAGTATTACTCTCATCAAGTTCAGAACTGACACCTGTCAAAGTTCTTTTCTTCCTATTTACCAGGTTTTCACTATTTTTGTGTTCTCCATCTTTAAAAGTTTCAGTAACATAATTTAAGTTCTCTAAAATTAATCTTATAACCAAACTAGTCTTATTTTTTCCAAATAGATTTTATCTAGATTGTTTTTTCCAACTTTTACCAAAAATGTGAATGTGTTACTTTTCAGTGGTTTACAATGCTCCAGTATGTCCTAATAATTAGGAAACAAGAGCCACAAAAGTACAGAACATCTAGTATAGATATGGCTTTACACACCTGGCGACAGGGGTATACATATACATCCTGACTGATAAACATTTTCATTTTCCTTTATTTATCAACCTAGTAAACATTACCTGTTCTGTGGACCATCACCAACTAGATATTCAACAATTCTGTCCAGAGCACCTCGTTCTCGGGGAAGAATGGGTCTTGCTAAGGGTGGACCTGGAGGATGAAGACCTATTAAATAAATAAATCTATATAAGATTTATATAAAAGATATAAACAGGAACAAGATAAATGTGTTGGAACTGTTAAAACATTTTAATGAAACAAATAAAATATTCTTATATTTCTAAAACATACGCATTTTCATTAAAAATACTGTGCAATAAAAAAATTTAAATGTCTACTACATCAAAACTACCAATTTAATATATTAAGAAACAAACGTAAGTTAGGTTCTATACAAACTAAAAAAGACATTTCACTTTCTGAATCACTTTGAAAAATGTAACTTATGTTGGTTTAACATGTAGCAGTAAAATGGATGGCAGTGTCAAAGGAATAATAACACAAAGGGCAGAAGAGAAGAAATGTAAGTAGTCTTAGAACTACATTTAAAATGGTAATCACCAAAGGGAACTGTGGTAAATTAAAGATATAAACTACTATATCCCAACGTAACTATTAAAATAACTCAAAAATATTACAAACAATAAGGCACCAAAAGATTGACATAATAATAAAAGATACTATAATAAATTATTATAATAAAAGATATCCAAAAGAAGGAAGAATGTAAGGGAAAGGGCAGGCTTCTTTGCCTTACACCTGCAATCCTAGCTACTCAGGAGCTAATAGCTGAGAACCAAGGTTCAAAACCAGCTCAAGCAGGAAAGTCCTGAGACTCTCATCTCCGATTAACCACCAAAAAGCTGGAAGTGAACCTATGGCTTAAGTGGTAGTACTAGCTCAGAAACAGTGCCCAGGCCCTGAGTTCAAGTCCTAGAACCAGTGGTAACACAGGGAACACATGCAACAAACAGGAAAGGAAAAAGCAAAAGCACTTAAAAATTTAAAAGCAAACTCAAACATACAAATTATTACACTAAACTTTTGTGACATGAATATTCTTCACAATTAAGTAAGGACAGTTAGACTGGATTAAAAAAAATTTAAACTAGACTTCAACATATGCTCCATAGTCCCTCTATCCTCCCCCCACCACCCAAAAAAAAAAAACACTAAAAGAATGGAGATACACTGGCTAAATAGAGTAAAATTAAAATAATAGATAAAAAGACACTAAGAGTAATCAAAATATCTAAAGTAGTTATATTCAGAGCAAAATTATCATAATGGATAAAATGGATTAACTTCCTAGTGACAAAAATGTTTATCAAGAAAAATTCAGTAGTCTTTCTCAGTAATTTATAAAGTAAGCAGACACAACTCAGGAATAACTGAAAACTTTAACAATACTCTCTACTATCAAGTTTATAAAATTGCCTTTCATACATGCTCTATCCAACAGGAACAGAATATGTTCTTTTAAAGTGACATGCAAGAAGTACTAAAACATGACATACTTTATATGTGACTCCATGTGTATGAAGATAATATATATTATTTGGTTTTTTCATTTACTTAAATAATAGATAACATTTACACTTCATACATTGTTCATCTTTGACCTCTAAATACTGAAAAGTAACTATATGTAGGAAATACTCTTAATTGAGAGACAACAAGGAGATGAAAAGAAAATTAGAGAGTAAAATTTTAAAAGCATGATGTTTGCCTTTGTATAACAAGAGAAGGTAAAGAGTAGTGTGTGTAGAAATGGAGATTTACACGGAGATTTTATTAAAAAAAAAACTGAACTAAAACGGGGCCCTGTTGGAATAAGTCTTAAAATATAGAAATTCAAAATTCAAAAATGGCTGTTACAAATACTTTCAAGTTATTAAAATGTTAAAGTCTAGCATTACAGTTACAATCTTTATTGTCTTAATACTGTCACAAAAGAAGGGGCAACTGATAACACAGTAATAATTATTTACTAATGAAATCTGGGTTTGTAGAACAAGTTCTTAGTATTTCAAATCAAGCATATTTTAAGATATCAGGAAAGTAAGTTATTAGTTACTTGTATTAATAACATCCAAATATCATTGAAAAATAATCTTTAATATTGATATTGTCATTGATATTGTCATCCCTCTTATATTTTCAACTTGACGAAGCATCCCAAATTAGTTTTTGCTTAGCATGCTCTGAAGATTGAAAGAAGAGCATTTCACACACAGAGCAAGTTATATAACTGAGCCATGTCGCCAGTCCACAGATTTTGAAAGCATTTAAGCCAAAACTTTTGCTAGATTATTTTACTTCTACATATTTAAAGTTAACATTTCCACAAAGCAAACTAAATACATAAATAACCTATACATTTTATAAAACTATCTTAAACTTCCTTCACACTAACTTTTAAAATAATGCATCTTCATTCTCATCTGTTACGGACAACAGTAATTAGTGCAAACATCAAAAGCAATCATTGCAGGTAAACTGGTCATTTTTATACAACTTGGCAAATGATCAAGTACCTGCTGGTTATTAATTTTCAAACATATGGGAGCCCTGTGGTAATACACATTAAATTGATTCTCTTCCACAAAAATGGTATAATGAAAAAATGAATTATTAATCTTCTTTATAATAAATCATATAACTCATTTATATTTTTGGCAATATACAATCTAAGCCATTTTCAAATTAATTAGTAACTTTACTAAAGTATGTTTTATTTACACACACATGGAATTTAGGCCATTGTCAATTCTACAGCCCTGTCCTTACAAATACAATTCTTATAACTGTGTAAGTTACTAAACTTTTATATCTTCAAAACAAAATACACAAGTGAAAAGTTATGTATTCTCACCAAATAAACAGAACTTTAAATCAGAAATTTAAATTACAACTTAAAATTACAAATCAGTTATTTAAATAACAATTAAAAGATGATTAATTTTCAATCAACAAAGCTATTCTCAATTTCACTAAATATACAGTGTCTGTATAGTGGGAAATTTTAATGCATTTTTATAAATTATTTTAAAAGCATTAAGATTTATACAACATTGTATCTACAGTCAGCTTTGTTACTGTTTATAAAAATTAATAGTTTTCTAGTTTTCTTGAACTTTATGCTGTGCTTTTTAAAGGAAAACATGTCAAAAGTCTGCCAGAATAAGTAATATATAGGTTGCTTACTGATTTATTACAGAAATACTGGTTACTGGATAGCAACTATCCTTAGCCTCAAAATTATTATAAGTTATATTTACATGTATCTAGTCATAAAACAAAAAAATCCAAATTAGATTATCCTAAAATAATTTACTATCATATTTAATAAATCTTCCATAGAAATATATGTAAAATGGTGTGATGTGCTAAAGCAGTGAACTACGATGCCTCAAATTCCAAAAGAAACAGAGCATTTTATGGTATGTGTTATACTCCAGAATGGAATCTCTTCCTAAGATCCATCACACTGAAAAGAGAGAATCCAAAAAATAAAATATCAAAAGGTCCAATAACAGGTCTTTATAAAGTATCTACTAGAAAATATTAAGATTCCATGACTTAGAAAAAATAAAAAGATAAATCTACTAGCCTATATTAGCAAAATCAGGATTGGGTACAAAAATACAATCTTCCTGATATATGTTCATTGTCATGTTTAAAATCATTATATGAAGGGATTAGCAAAAAACATGAATACTTTGTAAAAGTATTCCTTTCAAGCTCTATTATATATGAATCTGGAACCATTCTGAAGTTAAATATAAAAAGATATATTATACTGTTGACTACAGAATACTACAAAGTTTTATTGCCATTTAAACAAAGAAGCCATAACAGTTAAATGAGCTCAAGAAATAGGTTTCAGTATCACAAGGTGCCAGCTGTAAAGAGTTATGGCTAATTGGATATGGAAGTCCTGCTTAATCAGATAACTGCAATGCTATTTCCAAATGAAATGCCATTTCCATACTGTCTGAAAATGGCCCGTTTTATTGGTAACTAGAGAAAACAATATAAACTGTAAATAACATTAAGTGCTCTGTTTACCCATTCCAGGCACTGAAGTAGCAGGGGATCCAAGACGTCTTGATAAAGCATTTGATGGTAGGGAGGAAGTAACAGTTCTTTCCGGTGGTCCACCAGGAGCTGAGGCATCCTTTGGTGGTCCAGGAGACACTGGAACTTGTGGAGGAGGAGGTCCCTGATTAGGAGTTGCAGGTGTTGGAGAAAGGTTTCTTTGAGCTGCAGTTCGCTGACGAATCTCTAAAAAGAATAAGTATATGCTATTCTTAATATCCAATATACATACCATATTAGCCAAAAGACACTGTAGGGTCAAAATATCTTGTAATGAGAAATTTATAAAATCTAATGCTGAAAACAGAGAATTCTTGTATCTGGAACCTATAATTTAACTGTACATGTTTACAGGACAAACCATACCTAATACCATTTTTTTCAGATAAATTCAATATCTACATAATAAAACCAAATAAATTCACCACTCAACTATGTGTCATGCCTTTTCATAGTAAACCTACTTAATTATGATAAAGGAAGGAAAATTTATTGGAATTAGTATACTTTTTAAGATTCAAAGTGATCATTTTAAGAAATAAATGAATATATATATATGTCCTCAAATTATGAAATTTATCATAGAAATGCTTAAACAGTATTCTTTACTATAGAGGTACTATTTCTATTGTCCTTTATACTATGACTATCTTTTAGGAAATTTTCTTTTTTATCAATATGTTCAATAGAGAAAAACTTCCTTTCTACATACACAATGTAGAAAACACAAGATTCTTTGGGACAATGATTGGCAAATAAACCAAATTCAGGCTGCTGTTTTATTGGAACACAATCCTGCTCTCTTGTTTACATATTGTCCGTGCCTGATTTCACACAGTTGAGACCATATGGCTATCATGGCCCTTACAGAAAATATTTCTTGATTCCTCTCAGAAACATAAAAGTGTAACATCATCCCACTATAATCTCACTGAATGTCAATAGGAAGAGTTCAAATAAAGAAGTCCTTCATAACTTGTTTTTTGGTCAGTTGTAGGACTTGGACTCTGGACCTGGGCACTGTCCCTGAGCTCTTCAGCTCAAAGCAAGTGCTCTACCACTTGAGCAACAACGGCACTTCCAGTTTTCTGGTGGTTAACTGGAGAAGATTCTCACAGACTTTCCTTGCGTGGGCTGGCTTTGAACCACAATCCCCAGATCTCAGCTTCCTGAGTAGCCAGGATTAAAGGTGAGCCACCGGCACCTGGCCTTCATAATAGTAATACATACAAAATTAAATTTTCAAAATTTCTGAATTAGTGGGCTGAAACTAAAAATTATATTTTAATAGGCATAAAGAGTAAAACTGTATCCTTGTAGAAGAATAAAACACTTCAGATTTTGATTGTTTTAAGTTAAAATTTTTTATTAAAGTTCACTGGAAGCTAGGTAATCCTAGCTATTCCAGAGGATGAGATTTGAGGTCCAATCCAAGCAAGGCAAGAAAGTCTACAAAAAAAAAAAAAAAGAGGGAGAGCTGTGGCTCAAGTGATAGAGTGTGAGCCTTGAGTACAAAAGCTGACAAAAGCTGACATTCCAGCCCAAGTTCAAGCCCCAGAATACATGCACACATGCACGGGCAGACGGATGGACACACACACACACAAACTTCATTGCAATTGAAGTTTTCACTCTATTGTCAGATCTCAGCTCAGCTCATCACAATACATGCACACATGCACGGGCAGACGGATGGACACACACACACACACACACACACACACACACACACACTTCATTGCAATTGAAGTTTTCACTCTATTGTCAGATCTCAGCTCAGCTCATCACAATCTAGCCTACAAGTTAAAGGCTGGAATTTATAGAAAGATTTTCTTGGGGGCTTGTTAATAGCTATGTGACCTTGAGCTACTTTAAAATAAACTCGTTTTATCTGTAAAATTAGGATCACTATTCTTTTTTTAATTTTTATTTATTTTTTATTGTAAAAATACTGCAAAGAGGGGTTACAATTACATGGGCAAGATAATGAGTACATTTCTTATCAAGCATTGTAGCCTCCTCCTTTGTTTCCCCTTCCCATCCTTCCCCCGCCCCCCACCCAATCCTCTCCCCCCCCCAACCAAAGTTGTAAAGTTCGTTTTCAACATGACAACTTGTACTTCTCATTGTTGCAACGGGTCCACCTGTATCCTTATTTAAACGACTTATAACTATTCTTAATTTATAAAATTGTTTTGAGAATTAAATGTCTGTTCATTGATAGCTAACAAACTGAATATTTCAGATGATATTGTTTCACAGTTTTTTTATTGTTTTCTGTTTTGTTTTTCTGGTGCTAGAAATCAAGTATATCCGCAGTTCATACAAAGTCTTTTCAAACTGCTTCAGCTGTAATTACTGAGCCAACAAATTTTCTGATTCATAATTCAGTCACTTTAATAATAAATTACAAGTACAATATCATTGTATAAGTAAAACTTTTTATACTTTGCCACTTTCCATATGATTTATGCAGAAAAAAATCAGATACTACCTGGCGTAATCAATCCTACCTTAACTTCTCCTAAATATATAGATGGACACTTGTTTGTTTGGGTTTCTTTTACTCATAAGGAATACCAGAATGGGTAGTTATGCATTAAAAGTACAAAAAGTAGTTGGTATAAGCCAGTAAAATACATTAAAGTAATTATTTTTAAAAAGTAAGTACCAGTGGTCCACACCTATAAGCCTAGCTACTTAGGAGACTGAGATCTGAAGATCACAGTTTGAAGCCAGCCTAGGAAGGAAAATCTGTTAGACTCTTATCCCCAGTTAACCACCAAAGAACCAGAAGTGGAGCTATGGCTCAGGTGGCAGCCTTGAGCAAAAAAGCTGAGGGACAATACCCAAGCAAGCACTGAGTTCAAGCCTTAGAACCAGCACAAACACACAAACACACACACACACATAAAGGTTGTACAAAAGGCACTAAAGTCAACATCATCATATTAAGTTTGGTCACCTAATTTACTAAAACATAAGTCATCAAATACTATAAACAATGTTTAGTACATTTTCCAGTAAAGCATGCCCCCCAAAATTACATTTTCACCTAAATAAATCATAGTCTATATTAGACTATATCAAAAGGAGCCATTATCTTGCATTTGTTGAACAAAGACTGAAGACTGCTTCCTCTGAATGTACATTTACTCTAAAAATTAACTGATATACTCCTTTAATATTATTCATTTGTTATGAAAAACGTGAGTTCTTTAACGAGTTAACATAGGACATCATATCTAATGGTCCATACGAAATTAGCATAGTAATTCTAAATCTGGGCTAGGAAGGTAGCTCAGTGGCAGAGCGCTTGCCTTGCATGCCTAAGGCCCTGGGTTCGATTCCTCAGCACCACATAAGCAAAAAGAAAAAAAAAGCTGGAAGTGGCGCTGTGGCTCAAGTGGTAGAGTGCTAGCCTTGAGCTGAAGAGCTGAGGAACAGTGTCCAGGCCCAGAGTTCAGGCCCCACAACCAGACCCCCCCCAAAAAAATTCTAAATCTAACTTTAGCAAAGAGAAAATACATTATGGAAGAAATATAAATGGGACTGGAAAATACTGCATCATTTTCAAAGGAATAAGTAGAGAAGGATTATAGTATCATTAATAGTTTTAATAGCTAGCAACATAGTACAGTCTATATTTCGTAAGACATTATGAAACATTCTATAGTCTCACAAGTTAGAATATAAGATTTATTTTTATTCACTTGTTTTTTATTTTAATAATTTTTATTCAGTTCCTATATTTAACTGCATAATACTAGCCTCCAAAGAATTTTAAGCATTTCCCATTAGTCTGGCAAAACATCATTTAGAGTAGTAATAGACAGGAGGAGGCTGAACATTCTCATTAATAATCAGTTATTAATTTGACAAAATTTCCAGCTGGGTCTTTTGGCACATGCCTATAATCCCAGCATTCAGAGGGATGAAGCAAAAAGATTGTATATTTAAGGCCAACTTCAGCTTCAAAGCAAGTCCCAAGCCAGTCTAAGTTGAAAAGGTGAGGACCTATCTCAAAACAACAAAAATTGAATAAAATTCACTGTCACCAACTATGAGAAACATATCTATGTTGGTTTTAAATTTAAAAAAGAAAAAGAAGCCAAGTAAGATTTTAAAACATTATTATAGTAAAAAAAAAAAAAAGAAAGAAAGAAAAAATAAAACATCATAGTGGTAGGGGGAAAACAAAGGAGGAGGTAACAACGCTAGATAGGAAATGAACTCATTACCTTACTCATGTAACTGTAACCCCTCTGTATGGTATCTTTACAATAAAAAATATATACTTAAAAAAAACAAAAAAATATAGTTAGGTTCAAACTTTCTTAATTTCTCATGAGAATATGAATGCCTTCTAGTTGTTGTAAAAATTAAAATGAGATAATCAGCAAAAGAGTTTAGCCAGTGCACATGAAAATTACTTAATAAATAACAGCTACTAGTATCAGTCATGTAAATATAAAGGCTGCAGAGATTACAATAAATTAAAAGCCAAGTAATCTTAGCAGAGAATGGTGGGGCACATCTTTAATCCAGAATTCAAGAGGTAGATTCTGGAGAATCATTGATTTGAGGCTAGCTTGAGTTACACAGTAAGATCCCATGGTTAAAAAACAACAAAAAGGGCTGGGAAGGTGGCTCAGTGGTAGAGCGCTTGCCTTGCATGTCTGAGGCCCGGGGTTCGATTCCTCAGCACCACATAAGAAAAAAGCCAGAAGTGGCACTGTGGCTCAAGTGGTACAGCGCTAACCTTGAGCTGAAGAGCTGAGGGGACAGCGTCCAGGCCCAGAGTTCAGGCCCCACGACCGGACCCAAAAAAAAAAAAAACAACAAAAAACAAAAGGGTTGGTGATATATCTCAGTGGTAAAGTGCTTGATTAGCATGCATAAAGTCCTGGTTCCAATCCAGCAATGCCAGAAAGTTGTGTTTTTTTGTTTTTGTTTTTTAATGTAAAGACTAAGAAATCTAGAATTTCTACAGCAATTATTTTTTAATATAGATGCTCTATAATGCAAATAATTACCCTTTAAATTTTTCATCTGCAGTGAAGTGATGACTTGAACTTCAACTCAAGATCCAATAATGATGGAACTAATCTAACAATTCCAGAAGGATTTCTGCAAGTCAGTGGGTTGCTTGTAAAGATTGTTCCTTGGAAAGGAGATCCCAAATCTTACAACTATAACAACAATATATTTTTCTTGTAATGAATCTTAAAGACTTAAAAGATGATATTATTTTTTAATTTATTTTGGGGGAAAAGCAATACTGGGAATTGAACTAAGGGCCTTGCACTTGGCTAGGTAGGTGTTTTCTGTTTGTGCCACATCTCTAGTCCTTTTTTTTTATTGATTACTTTTGTTGTAGAATCATGATTAACTCCTCCTACCCCCACTTTCCAAATCTAATTGCCATAAGGTCCAATCAATCTATTCCTGAATTATATTTTAAATCTCTTCTTCTTCTTTCTTCAACTACATAGCTGTAACTCTATTATTAAATGTTAACCTAATTAATCTCCATACCTCGGCATTATTCTCTATTCTATCCATTCTCCATGTGACCACAAAAAAAGTGTTCTTGCTCAAAATTTCAAAGCTTTTAGTTATTTACCATGTTTCATATAAGATAAAATCCTACTCTATGATGTTGTATACAAAGCCTTTCATAATTTAATCCCTCCTTCACATAAATACTACCTTCCCTTTTTCAGGGCTAAGGCACTATTACAATCCCTCAAGGTACTAAGTTTGTCTTCCTGTTATTGCCCAAGGAGTAATCTCTTTACCTAAAGGGTATTTTCCCAAATCACCATGATTCATGTCCCCTTCTATCTAATTGTAGTCCTTAGTAGACCAAGTTGTTCATTTAGCTATGTATACCCCTTTCACCATGAATTAATAGGCAGAAATTGAATATAACCTCAGGATGTGGCAAGGTAACTAGCAAGGAGTCTGAGCTTAGTAAAAGTCTATAAAATGAATCTATTTTCCTACTACATTTCAATTTTAAATGTCCAAATGCCTATTACCCAATTTACATGGTGTGATACACAGAATAATGGCTTCCCACAGATGTCTACAATCCCTTCCCCAGAGCCTATAAATATGCTATGTTACATACAAGGGGCATTAGCAGCACAGACAGAATTAAGGTTGAGTTTATGTTGCCTGCTACATTGAGAATCTCAACCTAACTTCAGATCATATAAAAAGCCATCTTCAAGCAGAAAATTTGCTAATATATACCACTTGCAAACTCTTCCTGAGCTTACCTTTTCTTTCCTGGTGGCCATGAGGCTTGAACTCAGGGCCTGGGCTCTGTCCTGGGGATCATTTTGCTCAAAGCTAGCACTTTACCACTTTGAGCCACAGATCCCACTTCTAGTTTTCTGGTGGTTAATTGGAGGTAAGAGTCTCACAGGCTTTCCTGCTAAGGCTTAATTTGAACTGTGCACAATCCTCAGATCTCAGCCTCAGCTAAGATTACAGGCATGAGCCGCCAGTGCCCGGCTGAGCTTACCTTTTTGTTGTTACTCTACATCTCTAACTTGCAGTTATCTTAACATCTATTGTTTTGTCACCTTAGTGACTTACTTGTGGTATAGTTTGTCTTCCCTCTCTCCTTTAAACAGCCTGCACCTTAGCATTCACCTTGGGACTTTGCTATGGAAGTGTTCTGCGTTTGGGTTCTACTTTTGTGGCTCTGATGTCCCAGACAGCTGCGGGCTGGGGACTTTTCGCGGCTTAGGGGCGCAGAGCTGGTGAGGGTTGGGGGAGGGTCTTCGCGTTTTTCCACCTTTGTGCCAGTTTTGAGGTTTTTTTCTTTTCTTTATTCGGTCTCTGTATTTCTCTAGTTGTTCGCCTTTTTTGCTTTTGTCGGTCTCTTGGGGAAACTGCGTGTTGGAGCTGTAGTGTTTCCCTACTGGCTCATCACATCTTGGATCATCTCTCCCTAAATTTTCATCTTAAATGCCACTATTGCCATGAATCCTTTCTCCATCCTATCACTGAGTTAATTGCCCTTTTTTGGAATCTCTCTCCATAATATTTTCTTGGCTTCCTTATGACTTGCACTTTGTTTTGGAGTTAATGATTTGTCTTGTCCTTGATTACCACCTCTGTATGCAACTCTGAATCTTATGCAGTGGCCCAGCCCCACGGCTGCCTGGGACCTCAGCGCCACAAACGCAGAAAACTCCCATAGCAAAGGGCCCGGTACCGTGAAACCCAGACCCAGAGCTCCCACCGCCACCCCGCCCAGCCCACAGTCATCACATCAGCACGGTGGTGACCAGCGACCGCCAGCACATAGATACAGCAACCTGCCACAGCACCGCTGGACAGCCCCTAACCAGTTCCAGGATCAGTGAGTACCCCACGGGGGACAACTCTCCCCACCCCCGCCATGGGAACTGCACACAGGGCTCTAGCAGCATCACCTGTGTGCCCCTCACTCCGAGGCCGGAGGCGGGGACCGAGCAGCATCTGCCACCCAGTCCCTAGCTAAGCGGATCTAGGAGCTAGGAGCTCTACTCCCCAACCCACTGGGAACTGACAAGCAAGTGTACCCCAACTAGGACCCTAAGCAACGAGTACCGCGACGCTCCAGCAGCAACCCAGGAAAGAGAGAAAAAGAAATGGAGAACAAAATATTAAATAAAGAAATTATGCCAGAATTAGCCAAAGAAATAAAAACAGCAATTTCAAGAATACAAAGAAGTATCAAAGGAATTCCAAGACCTAAAAAAAGATGCAATTAAAAATAGACACAGTACATACCTCCTTAAACGATGAAATTAACACTGTGAGAATCCATATAGAAGCCATAAATAGATCAATTTCTGCAATGTAAACCACAATGGAAGCCATAGGTAACTGAAAAATAGACTGTCAGGAGTTAAAGATAAAACAGAGAAGCTAGAGAAGAAAGTCATAGATATGGAAAAAACACTCAAAATATCAAAGGGAAGTCTAAGAACTGGTGGACAATGCCAAGAAATCTCATCTTCAAATAACTGAGATTGATGAAGGAGAGGAATACCAGAATAGAGGGACACAACACTTATTCAATAAGATTATTACAGAAAATTCCCCCCATCTCAAAAGAGAAAACCTCACCCACATAACAGAAGCAAATAGAACACCTAGAAGACAGGATCCTAGAACAAACACTTCTAGACACATTGTAATAAAGACACTAGACCTGAATTGCAAAGAGCTGATTTTTAAATGCTGTAAAATCAAAGAAGGAGCAATACTACAATGGAAATTAGTATTACTGCGGACCTCTCCATCCAAACCCTCACCACAAGGAGAGCCTGGAAAAGTACCATCCAAGCCCTGAAAACCAACCCAGACTGGTATTATCCAGAGAAACTAGCATTCACATTCGATGGAGAAACTAAATTTTTTAATAATAAGGAAAAATTAAAGGAATTCATGAACAAGAAGCTAGCAATACAAAAAAAATACTAAATGGAGGAATATAGCCTTTAGAACATAATCAAGACCAGGGAATTACATCAGACAGAATTCTAATGGAGAATTCACTTTATTAATATGAAATGTCCCTCCTTGTTTTTTCTAATTGTAATTTGAAATATATTTTATTTGATATTATTATTACTACCCCAGCCTGTTTATGAGGGCTATTTTCTTGGAAGACTGTTCCAGCCTTTCATCTGAATAGTTGGAAGCCTCAAGGCCATAGTTAATGAAAGACAAGGAAAGATACCAGAATTGCTGTAGATTGGGTAAGCTAAGTAGACAGGTTAACTAAGAAAATAGAGTATTAGTGAAAAATGTTGGTGAGTACTAATAAAGCCAATGAACTAAAGCAGTTTAGTTTAAAGCATTACATCTCTTGGTAATTATACCAAGGTTCTGTGAGTTTTCAGCCTTAGGAGATGCTGATAAATGACAAGTAGCTCTGAAATATTTTTGTAATTATTCTATCAATCTAAAATTATCTGAAAATACAAAGTCAAGGAACTGTGTTTCACCGAAGTCCCTTAAATAGACTATAGGAAACTTTAGTGGTTTGAGAGGGCACAAACATGTCACAAATTTGAAATGTATTGACATTGAAATTAGTAGTTATGATCTGTACAGAAATCCTTTTACTCTCTTACCGTACATTCTTCAAAGTACACCTATGCCTCAAACTTAGAACCAGCCAGTTAGTGGTTGGTGGCCTTTGTGTCTTGGCAGATACTTATTTAGTATCTGGGGACAATTTATCACAAAAGTATACCTTCAGGCTGTTGTTTTGCTTCTATTGAATTTGCATTTTTGTTGTTATCTTTGTGTTATAGCGCATTCTTTTCACAATCATGAATCAATAGTTTTAGAGATTTGTAGGGGTATAAAATTTCAGACAGAAATGTTAATGAATTAGCTCAGAATTGCTAACACACATGAAAACTGAGAAGAGCAATCCATTAAAAGGAAAAATTGCAAAAAGTATGCATTATTTAAAAGTTGAGTTTTAACAATTTGTTGCATCAGTATGTTGTCTGAGATGAAACCCTGTAAAGAGTAGCTTCAAGAACTATGGTGTTTTCTTTAGTGACATTTCCATAGAATGTTTCAAGACATATTTAGTAAATTAAGGGTATGTATAAAAAATTACAACCACAGACTTTGTGTCCAGAAACCTAGACTTAGTTGTAAATTTGGAAAATAGATTAAGTTCTAAAAGTCTTAACTTGCTCATAATAAGGTGGGGGTAATGAAATACTTAAATCCAGCAATAATGAAAATTAAATAATACTTAGGACAAATATGAAAGTTTCAATAAGCATCTTACAACAAATATTATTATTGCTTTCGTTGTTATATCCACTGTATTATTGTGACATATTGGAAAAATTACCTGTAACAATGTGCCAAAATAAAATTGAAAATGCAAAAAAAAAGGTGAGAATTTAGAAATGAATGGGGATGCAAATGTCATTGTAAGTGTTGTAATATAGATAACAAAGAAATATCTTTGTTATCTACCTTAAGGAACATGTGGTAATTTTAAAATAAAATTTCAAAATTTGATTTGGCACCCAACATATGGAAGCAGAGTATGTCTGCGGTCTTCCCTTGAATCTGTTTTGTAATTGCTTGACCAAAAAAAAAAAAATGCAGCTATGAATTTCCAGGATTAAAGTCTCTCAGGATGCTTGGTCTGAGAACGTTGCTACCATATGGAGAAGTCCAAGGACTTCACAGAGAGGACCATGTTGTGAGAAATTAACCACTAGAATAACCAACAATCCCATAAAATAGCCACAAAATAACCAAGATGAGTTACCTCGCCTAAACTATGACCAAACTGTAAACTCATGAGCAAATTAAAACATTAAGTTTGAGGCCAGGCGCTGGTGGCTCACATTTGTAATCTTAGCTACTCAGGCCACTGAGATTGGAGGATCATGGTTCAAGGCCAGCCTTGAGCAAGAAAGCCTTTAAGACTCTTATCTCCATTGGTAAGCACTAACCTCAAGAAAAAACAAACAAACAAAAATCCTCAGGAATAGCACTCAGGCCTGAATTCAAGCCCAAATTTGGGGAGCGGGGGGGAGAACCACTAAGTTTGGGAATAGTTTGTTACATGATTTAAATATATATATATATAGCCAGGCGCTGGTGGCTCACGCCTGTAATCCTAGCTACTCAGGAGGCTGAGATCTGAGGATCCCAGTTCAAAGCCAGCCAGGGCAGGAGAGACCATGAGACTCCTATCTCCAATAAACCACCAGAAAACCGGAAGTTGCGCTGTAGCTCAAGTGGTAGAGCGCTCGCCTTGAGCTGAGAGCTGAGGACAGCGCCCAGGCCCAGAGTTCAAGCCCCACAACCGACCAAAAAAAAAAAATCAAAAAAATATATATATAGATATAGAAAATGATATATATATATATATAATGTTCATTTGTCACTTAAGTGAAAAACAACCCAAACATGAACTTATGAGATAATCCCAGACTCTCATATTTCACACATATATCAATGAAGCAGTAAAATATAAAGAAATACTGTACTCACTATGAAGAGCAGAAAAGGCATTGACTTCTATCATTTTTTAAATTTTTATTTACTTTATATGCCAGTTGAACACAATTCAGTAAACTCTAAAAGTCTACCTTTATTATAAGAAGTTGTAATTCATTCTAAAACCATTAAACTTTTCTACAACAATAAACTGAGATATGTCAGGATACAACTGACTTCCGTTAATCTCATTAGTAAAAGTACAAGTTTGTGTGTATAGGTAAAAGAATAAGTTGGTGACATCCTTTAAAAAAATATAGGTGTCTTAGGATTCATTTTTAGCTATGAGATGGCATTTTCCAGTAATGTGACTGTATTCCCCATTTTACTTACTTCTATGGTCATCATCTAGTCCTAGGAACCTTAGAATTAACAAGAATTTATCACTCCCAAGTTTCAGCATCCCATTTTCAAACCTCATTTGCTTTGCCAATTATTCTAACCACAATGGAGTCTATAATTAATTAATAATTATAAAGGGTTAGCAAACTTCATTTAGAAGAACCAAATGGGAAACATTTGGTAGACCATACAAGGTCTCTATTGTATATTTGTATTTGCTATTTTTAAAACTGCTTAAAAATATAAAAATCTATTCTAAGCTAAAAAGCCATAAAAAAAATAGGTCATGGCCCACATTTGCAGGCTGCAGTTTGCAGGCTCCTATATTAACACTACCAACTTTCAGGTCCTAATTTTCCTCATGATCATCTCAAGATTCCACAATCCATTGTTACACTCTCTCCCTTGTATACTAACTTCATCTCCCAGTCCCATTATCACCTTACCAGATTCATTAGATAAAATTTCAACCGTTTGAAACCAACTATCCATGCCTGTGTGTACCCATACAGATAAATATTAAAGACACAAACAGGCTCTGCACAGTAACTTATACCTGTAATCCCAGCTAATCAGGAGTTAGAAATCACAGGATCACAGTTCAAGGTCAGTCTGGGTAATAAATTACCTAGATGCATCTCTGTCAATAAGGGCACATGCCTGTGGGATGCCATAGGTAGTAGAATTATGGTCAAAAGTGTCAGCCCTTACCTATCTATAAAGAAACAAAGACTGGTTATGTGGCTCAAGTGGTAGAGCACCTGTTCAATAAATGCGAGACTGACTTCAAACTTTAGTTTCACCAAGCTCCCACCAAATACTCTCGCATTCCTGCATTTCTTTTTTTTTTTCTTTTTTTTTTGGGGGGGGGGTCAGTTGTGGGGCTTGAACTCTGGGCCTGGGCACTGTCCCTCAGCTCTTCAGCTCAAGGTCAGCGCTTTACCACTTGAGTCACAGCGCCACTTCTGGCTTTTTCTGCTTATGTGATGCTGAGGAATTGAACCCAGGGCCTCATGCATGCAAGGCAAGCATTCTACCACTAGGCCACCTTCCCAGCCCCACATTCCTGCATTTCTATAATCTGTTTATTCTTTCATTTGCCTGAAGGATTATTTCACACCCATTCTTCAAATTTCCAACTACATCTCCCTCAATCTCACCTTCACTATGAAATTGGATATAATCAGAAGATAATTCCCACTCTCTGCCTATATCTGACCATGTTCTCAGTCTGCCTTGTTACTAAAGAAAATGTCACACTTTTAACAAAAGCCAACTTTTTAACTTGAAAACTAAATCACATCCCTCTTAGCTAGTTATGACCAGGTCTCAATTAATTGTCCCCACTGTCTCCTATATTATAAGCTATTTCATGTCTGCTAGGCCATTTCTATTGACACACAACATACTATTAGTTCTCTCATATATTATGTTTGCAAATGTACACAAAATGTTTCCCTCTATAGCCACCCATTTATTCACTCCATTTCCTAAAATTTATTTTTTCTCATTGTCTTATACTTTTTTACTCTCTCCATTTGTTGTCAGACTTTTGCCCTTATCCCTCTACTAAAGCTATTCTTTTCACCAAGGACCTCTAAATTGCTAAAAATTAAGTAACCTAGATAATTCCTAATGATTAGACTTGTGTTAAACTGTATCTAAGCAGCAAATAACTAATATTAATCTGTACACACACACACAGGGCCTGCTTATTCACAGTTGCTACTTTACCACTTGAGCCACACATCCAGTCTAACTTTTTTGATGATTATTTTGGAGATGGAGCTTCAGACTTTTCTGCTTCAGACTTTTCAGTCTCCTAAGTATCTAGAAATACAGATATAAACTACTTGTGCCTGCTTAGGATACCTACTTTTCATGTTTGTTTATTCCTTCATATAAAACAGGATTCCTGATTTTCTAAACCTAAGCACCAATAATAAAATTTTCAATATTAAAAAAGGCAACTCCTTTGTGCAACTACTTAAATATAATTTTAAAAAGGAAAAAGAAAACAAATTACCATTGACCAACTTTTAAAAAAAAGGGCAAATATACTGAATCAAAAACACCTTGAAATTTAAGGCAGGACAACTAAATGTAATATGACATCCAGGTGAATCCTAGAACACAAAAGGGACATTAACCAAAAACGAAGGAAATAATAAACTACAGACTTGGTTAACAATAAAGTACATATTGCAACAAATGTAGCACCTTAGTGTATAAATTAATAGGATATATTAATATAAGATATTAATTAATAGGGAACTCTGTATTTGTTTGGCAATGGGAAATCTGTATTATCTTTGCAATTGGTCTATAAATCTGTAACTCCCTGCTTGAGGAAGAAGGAGAATTCAGGATAGATGAGTTTATTGTCCAGTAAACATAAGTAAAACCTTAAGCAAACATTTATAAATGGGTGCTTAATCATAGAAAATCAAGACTTATCTTCAAAACATATCATCAATCAAAGCACAGTATAAATTATTATACATTTATATTAACCACTCAGTAATGCAAAACTAAAACTCCAGGTTACCAGTGGTTCATACCTGTAATCCTAGCTACTCAGGAGGCTAAGATCTGAGGACTCCAATTTGAAGCCACTGAGGGCAGGAAAGCCCATGAGACTTTTATCTCCAATTAGCTACCAAAGAAGTCAGAAACTGAGCTGTTGCTCAAGTAGCAAAGTACTAGCCTTGAACAAAAAAGCTCAGGGACAGTGCCCAAGCATCCAAACCCCAGGACTAGCACAAAAAAAAAAAACAAAAAGAAAAAAAAGAATGATGTCTACTATACATAAATGACAGTCTACTTCAACAATCTATAAGACAGCTAGTATATGAAGATACCACAATTATATTCATTTTGAGAACAGAGCTTTTCAAGGGCTATCATATGCACATACATACATATTTTAGAACTTTTTTCCACTTTCTGCTAAGCTCAGAAAGTTAATCTTAAAACACAAAATTAAGGAAAAAGGGAATTTGAGAGGAGATAGATACTATACAGCTAACACAGTTCAGCAAAGTTATAGACTTCGAACAGAAACCCAAAACTAAAACAATCAATGATTGAGTCACCTACAAAAATGAAAGGAAATAAAGATATTGAACAGAGTTAAACATCACTAGTTTATCATCCCCAAAGTAGAATAAAATTGGGATAAAATTCAGAAATTTTTTAAAGAAAAATTCAAAACACCAATGAATTACACTATACTCTTGGAAGAATAAGGAATCCTAGGACAATATACTCACAAAAAATTTTGGGTTTTTTGGGGGGTGTATGTGTGTGTGTGTATTGGGGTTTGAACTCAGGGCCTCAAATTCGCACTCCATTATTTTGCTCATGGCTACTACTCTACCACTTGAACTATACCTCCAGTTCAGGCTTTTTGATAGTTAACTGGAGATGTTTTCTCAGATTTGTCTGTCAGGGCTGGCTTTAAACTGTTATCTTCAGATCTCAAAACTCTCAAGTAGTTAAGATAGTTGTAAGTCATTAGTACCCAGTTCAGAAGAAATGTTCTTTTAATAAAAAAAATCAGCAAATTTTAAAAAATTACTTAAGGCCAAAAAGCATTTTATATTCATTTATTTACTAGTGTGCCTGTACATTAGTCAATATCTATTTTTATAACTAATATTAGTTATAAAAGACAAGAATCCAAAGCAGAAACAAACAGTAGTCTTTTCTATATTGATGGTATAAAATCAAAAGAAAAAAATTAATTTGGGTTCCTAAGAGCAGTAAGTTCAGATTTTTTAAGATAAATTATGATGCCTAAACACTAAGTAGTAATATTTAGGAATATTAGTAAAAGAAACACAAAACTGTTCTCTTTTTTAGTGCAGATTTTTTTAAGTAACAGCAACAGTTTTCTGCAAAGGAGAACATTTTTTAAAACATATTCATTAGGTTATTTTTAATCAAAGTATCACTGTAAAATTCCTACCTTTTTTCTTGTACTTAGGGACAAACCAAGCATACATTTATCTATTCACAAATTTACCACATACAGTTTTGACCAAAGTGATCAAGTAATAATAAACAAATGCAAACATTTCAAAAACAATTTTTTTAATTTCTATGCACATATTACACAACTCAGCTGATTAAAAGAAGCCCTCAGTCAGCTTCAAGTGCTCATTTGATCTGCTGAGTGTTTCCCTGCCCTTAATTTTGTCAAAATATGCCTCCCAAAAAGCAAATGGCACCCAAAAAGGCACAGAATCAATTTAAGTAATAAAATAAAAATTTTACACTAGTTGAAAGGCAACATGTCTTTAGCATAAGTTGGGCAGCATTATAAGGAAGATGAATTAATTACCTCAAAATATAGTAGTGAGCTCTACACATCATTTATAGCTTTTCCTTAGTAGTAGTCTCCTTGGAACTATATATTAGTGGATAACAAGTCTATTTTAGCCATTTATTTAGACATATTTACAGGCTCACACCTGTAATCCTAGCTACTCAAGAAGCTGAGATCTGAGGATCATGGTTTGAAGCCAGCCCAGGCAAATCATCCATGAAACTCTGTCTCCAATTAACCACCAGGAAACCAGAAGTGGAGCTGTGTCTCCAAGTGGCAGAACATTAGCCTTAAGCAAAGGGAGCTCAGACACAGTGCTCAGACTCTGAGTTCAAGCTCTATCATTGACCCAAAAAATAGAGTCTAGCATCTATTGTATTATTAGCCTTAGTCACCAAGCTATATCTTAGATCTCTACAAGTTACATTCACATCTATAACTGAATCTTTGTACCCTTGGAAAAATCTTCATTTCACTCATCATTCTTAGTCTACGGACTAAAACACTTTCTTAAATACCTGCTTGAGAAAAGTAAAAATTGTGGAAAATTTACGGATTATGAAAATAGGGATTTCCCCACAAGCAGATATACGTAATTTATTTTAATCATGTAATTTTTTATTCAAAGAACAGTCTAAAAAGAAAGTATTTCCAGAAGCTAAAATCCTTTTGGAAGACCCCCATGATATAACCTCTGCTTTCGCTGTATTTGTGGAGGGGAAGGGAAAAAACAAATTGTTTGAATAGGGATACAGGTGTACCCACTGCAACAATGAGATGTACAAGTCATTATGTGGAAAAACGACTTTGGGGGGGGAGGGGATATGGGAAGGGATAGGAAAGGGAAACAAAGGAGGAAGCAACAATGCTTGATAAGAAATGTACTCATTATCTTGCACATGTAATTTTAACTCCTCTGTACGGTATTTCCATAATAAAAAAATTTAAATCCTTTTGGAAGATTAAAAGGATGGAATTCTTCCCACACAGCCATGCCAATTAGAAAATCTTAAATTATGGCTTATTTCATATCCATGATCATGTGAATACTTATAAAAAGATTTACATTTCAAAAATCAAAATGTCATTGTAACTTTACAAACCAGGCTATAATTCTAATGAATCATAAGAATGGAATTTAATTTGTTTAAGTACTATATTGTATATTGCAACAAGATGAAAACCAACACAAACTGAAAAAGTACTATTTATTCACATGCCAGTCTTGGAAATATTTGTGTAATGACTGAAATTGACTTCTAAAATTTTATATGGTATTTCTGACATAATATTGACAAATAATAATATGGTAATAAAACTTCAAATGTATTACTACATAGAAGTAATTTAATTATTTTCTTCTCATTTCAAAATTTCTATCAATTTGATAGAAATTATGTTGCCAAAAATAAATCATAAAATTATAGACTTTCATAGCAAATAACCCAAGAAATTATTACTTCACAGGGAAAAATATTACAAATATTGTTATAATTATTTAAATTTCAAGAGATTAAAACCAGTTATATATTTTAATATCAATAGACATTTAATATCCTAACTTACCAGTATATTCCCATAAAATCAAAATTTCATCTACCCTAAGTCATATCTCAAATTACCAAGTATAAATTAATACAGAAGCATTCTACCTAAGTTTTTACACACCATCAACACACTCATGAACTCACTTGGGTAAAAATGGATCTTTCCAACAGCAGCAGCAGTTTCTACAAAGTTATTTACCTTGTCCAGGTCTTGCAGTTACAGCTGCTCCAGCAGATGGTGGCTCAAAATCCTGTCAATTACAATAATGTTTAAATTATAATGGTCTATTACAATGTGTAAGCTATAATAAAAACAATAGTCATAACAGGCTTACCTTTGCTTTCTTGGAGTCTGGATCAAACCTTTCAAGAATTAATTTAGCTGTTTTATAAGTTTCCTTTTCCATGACTTCTTCAAGCTACAAACATAAATTTATTTCCATAAATTGTCACTTTTTAAAACACAAACTTACTTACAAGTCCTATTCAAAAAGTATTAAAGTATTAATATTTAAAAATACAAAGGGTTAGCTCTCCTCTTATTTTATTTAGAACATATATATTGATAGAAGGACTCCCTACAATCAGATAATTAAAATTCAGATTTTTTAAATGGCTTCTAACCTCTAATATGTTACTTGTATTTAACAGCTTTGCTACAAGGAAATACCAAATATTGTTAATTGTTTACATATAATGAGGAGAATAATTACATGCACCAACTTCAATAATGGAATGTGCAAAAATCTATCAGCCATCATTATTGGAAGTTATTAGACATGACAAGCAAATGACAGGCAATTTCTGAGATTTATTTCCTCATAGCACTTAATGCTATTAATTTAAAGAAGGTCGTTAGCCAAGAGCTTTACAGAATAAAATCTCTGTGCCAATTAACTGCTGTCAGCATCGATTTTAGATTATTTATTAGCAGAAGCAATTAGCTTGCTGCAAATGCAGTGAAAACATATAACTAGGAGAACAGCCATGGAATTTGTTCAAATGACTTTTAATGCTAGTTCCCTCTTCCTCCCTTTTTTTACTTACACTCAAACAACATAGAGGAAAATTTTGAACACAGAATTAAGTAAAAATTTTACTGAGTTCTATGTTCACACTAGGGACTATAATTAAAATACTTCATAATTATAGCACTCTATTTACAATGTACTCAAGTCACTTTATAGCTTAAGACATGAGTTTAATTTTAAAAGTAATCACTAATAAAGTATCATTTTAGCAGTTATGGCAAAACAACTGAAAAGTTGAAGTTCAGTACAAGACAGTTACGGTATGAGAAATACCTAATAAGACCTTTTCCTTCTAAATGACTACTGATAAACCCAAGCCCTTCTGTTCATTAAATGTCATATTCAATCTAAAGGACATTATTTTAAAACACAACCCAGAGCACATTTATTAAGGTAAAACAGTTAAAAACATGCTGCTACAATAGAAGTTAATAGCTTCCTCGTTAAACACTCAATTCAACATTTAAAAAGTTAAGTGCTTAGAAGATTTACTAACTTCAATTTAGTAAAACTAAAAATTATCCTAATTATTTCAAAATTACAACCAATTCCCAAGTATAGCAAGTTGAATTTTCTGATCTCAAAGAAATGTTTGTAATTTCAATTTAGAGTTGAAAAAAAAAATAGGGATGGAGGTAGAGAGAAGATATCATAGACTATACCCCCAAGCAACAATCTACAAATTCCATGTCGAATTTCAAAGAATTGAAATCCTGCTCTTTACCAATTTGGTGTTTGATTATTTCCAGACCCATGTTGTGGAATGATAAAAACATGCAATGATAAAAAAAAATGGCTCATATTGGAATAAAAACCATTAGGCTGAATGTGATTAATCATCAGTTACAATGTTGTTTGTGTCACTGAAATAAATATAATTTTAACTCATTTTACATAATGTAAATTACTTACATTTACACATAGGGCTAGTAGCTATTGATGCGGACAGCATAGATCTAAATTAAGACTACTGCTAAGCTTAAAAAAATCAGATACAAGTATGACCTTTAGGAAATACACAGAACGGGCTGGGAAGGTGGCTCAGTGGTAGAGCGCTTGCCTTGCATGCATGAGGCCCTGGGTTCAATTCCTCAGCACCACATAAGCAAAAAGAAAAAAGCT